>NC_090650.1:196952728-197300228 GCF_040937935.1 Hyperolius riggenbachi | reverse complement strand
TTAAGTTTAGTATAAGTGCTCTGGTCCCACACCAATCTATTTAATTCATTGTTATATTGATCTTTATTTAGGACTACCACCCCTCCCCCCTTGTCAGCGGGATATATCACCAAGTTTTTTTCTTCTAGTAAGGACCTAGCCACATTTTGTACCCCTGGGTATCTCCTTTCCGGAATGGCATGTATCTCGTCCATCACCAATTTTTTAAAAACACCTATCGCATGAAAACAGTGCTGGGCCGAAATTACGCATGAGCGTAATTACGCATCGTAATTCAATGTAAATTTACGCGTAAGCGTTATGCGTAACTTACGGTCTTACGCGTAATTATTTACGCGTAAGACCGTAAGTGGTATCGTAATTACACTGTCTACCGTAATTGCTAGGCATGCGTAATTTTACGAACATTTACGCGTAATTACTAACGTAAAATCTCCCATTTTCTAAGAGTAGCCAATCAGTCAACATCCTAAGCAACCAATAGTATCTTCTCCCGCCCTTCAGTATAAGCGTACGTTTTGACGCATACGAATGATATGTACGCAATAACTGTCACATTGACGGCTATTGCGTGTATATCGTCCGCATGCGTCAAAAAATACGCATTAATGGGTATTACGGCACTACGCGTAACATCGTAGTGTAAGCGCCTTCATTACGGTATCCTTACGCGTAATTGCGTAAGTTTACGCGTAATTACAGTGATGTACCGTAGATAATTTCCTACGCCGTAACCGTAATTGCGTAATGCGTAATAGCGTAAAATTACGCGTAATGATCCGTAAGCGTAGATTTTTCCATTACGAGCAGCACTGCATGAAAACCAGTTTCTTGTGGGTTAAAGGTTTAATTATTCTTAAGTGTTGTATGTTTATACTGTCCTGCCCCTCCCAAAGGCTGGACTGGTGAGTTGAACCTTCCTGTAGGTCCTTCTTTTTTTAAAAAATATTTCTTTAAATTTAGTTTACGTGTGAATTTTTCCAAGTCTATATACGTATTGAACTTGTTTATACCTCTTTTGGGGGCAAATTTAAGACGTTCATTTAGGGTTTCAATCTCAGGTTTGGACAATCCCACACCACTGAGATTAAAAATACCCTGGGCTTCTACTCTTTTCTTTTTTTCGAATTGCTTTCGCCCTCCCCTTGTTCCCCTTCTGGTCCTCTTTGGGGACGGGCAGGGGGTACAACCAAACGGACTGGGGAATAGAAGGATACAACAGGCCCATCCCCAGAAAAAGAGGACCAGAAGGGGAACAAGGGGAGGGCGAAAGCAATTCGAAAAAAAGAAAAGAGTAGAAGCCCAGGGTATTTTTAATCTCAGTGGTGTGGGATTGTCCAAACCTGAGATTGAAACCCTAAATGAAGGTCTTAAATTTGCCCCCAAAAGAGGTATAAACAAGTTCAATATGTATATAGACTTGGAAAAATTCACACGTAAACTAAATTTAAAGAAATATTTTTTAAAAAAAGAAGGACCTACAGGAAGGTTCAACCCACCAGTCCAGCCTTTGGGAGGGGCAGGACAGTATAAACATACAGCACTTAAGAATAATTAAACCTTTAACCCACAAGAAACTGGTTTTCATGCGATAGGTGTTTTTAAAAAATTGGTGATGGACGAGATAGATGCTATTCCGGAAAGGAGATACCCAGGGGTACAAAATGTGGCTAGGTCCTTACTAGAAGAAAAAAACTTGGTGATACGTCCCGCTGACAAGGGGGGAGGGGTGGTAGTCCTAAATAAAGATCAATATAACAATGAATTAAATAGATTGGTGTGGGACCAGAGCACTTATACTAAACTTAAAGGGGATCCAACGCAGAAGTATTATGGTGAGCTTAGATTGCTCTTACGGGAGGGGCTGGATGCTGGGTTCCTAGGGGATAGTGAGTTTAGGTACTTGCTCCCTTCGGCACCACGCATCCCGGTCATATATCAAATACCAAAGATACATAAGGACATGCAGAATCCCCCAGGAAGGCCCATTGTCTGCGGAATCGATTCATTAACACATCGGTTGGGACAATATCTAGATAATTTCTTGCAACCATTGGTGGAATCATTGCCACATGTGTTAAGGGACACTAAACACACATTACAGTGCATTGAGGGTATGTCGGTCAGGCACGGGGCTTTGCTGGTTACTGCCGACGTATCCTAGTTGTACACGAATATACCTCAAGATAAGGGGATCCAAGCAGTAGAATATTTCATGAAGCACAAAAGGGAAATACCCGAGGATCAAATTAAGTTTCTTATGAAAATTTTGAAATTTGCTATGGAAAAAAATTATTTTTGGCACGGAGGTGACTACTATAAGCAACATAGGGGTTGTGCCATGGGGGCGGGGTTTGCCCCTAGTTTGGCAAACCTCTTTATGGGAAAATGGGAACAAGAGGTGTTGGCACAGGAGGGGTCTAACCAGGTCCTAACCTAAAAAAGGTATATTGACGACTTGTTTATAATATGGGGGGGCACTAAAGAGGGTTTGGCACAATATGTTGAAACACTTAATAATAATGAAGTTAATATTACACTGTCATATGAGGTTCACAGTGAAACTATTCACTTTTTGGATTTATCACTATCTATAGTGGAGGGGGTAGTGGTTTCAAAAAATTACTTTAAAGAGACAGACCGGAATGGGTATATTTCAGTACATAGTGGACATCATCCAAATTGGATAAAGAATGTCCCAAAGGGTCAATTGATGAGGGTGAAACGTAACTGCACTGGATTAGATGATTTTGATTCACAAGCACAAGTGCTGGTAGATAGATTTATAGAAAAAGGGTATAAAGAGCAGTTTTTACAAACACAACTAACAGATGTTAGAAATAAAGATAGAAGAGAATTACTGCAGGACAAAGAAAGGGGAGGAGTTTATAAGAAATATGAAGTAGCATTTATCTCTGATTATAATGAACAATATAGGACGGTGCAGGGGATAATAGGCAAGTATTGGGACATTCTTACAGAGCTTAGACAGATTCTACCTCCTAAACCGAATTTTATATATAGAAAAGGCCGCAATTTGAGAAATTATTTAGCGCCAAGCTGTGTGGAACCTAAAAGTAGAGCCAAATTAATCCATGCCATGCACTGATGAGGATCAAACAATCCGAAACAGTCTGTATGCATGTTGGATTATTATGGCTCTGTACAATTTAACAAGCTGACACATCATTGCAATCCAGCGGTTCTGGAGGTGTGTTTAGCTTCTAAGGGTACAATGGTTAATTTGCATATATTCAGCAGTGGTGCTCTGGGAGACATCTCGAGCTCACTCCAACCTGAATTATCGCAAATTCTTTCTGTTTTAGGAAAGCAAATTTTTGTTTTTCTAAAAGTAGAGGAGAGAGACTACAGGGGTAGCAGCAACCAGGTTTTTTCCCCTGTAGAAAGTGCAAGGGGTGTAGGGAGATAAATACAAGTCGTATGCAGGAAGTGGTGGGATATGCTAATAATAAAAGAACAAAAATACGTCAGTTTATCTCATGTAATGACAAAAATGTTGTATATATGATATGGTGCCCGTGTGGCCTTCAGTATATAGGAAGGACTACTAGACCTTTGAGAGAACGCATAGGAGAACATATACGCAATGCTAATAAAGGCTTAAGGGGGCACACATTGTCATCACATTTTAGGGAAGTACATAATTGTGATTCATCAGTAATGTCTTTCTGTGGTTTGGAGAAGGTGAATGCACATTGGAGGGGGGGGGGACATGACTAGAGAGATCTCTAGAAGGGAAACATGGTGGATACATCACATGAATTCTCTTAAGCCAAAAGGGCTAAATGCAGAGATTGACCTCATATGCTATCTCAGTAATGATTGATGGGGACCGTATAAACACATCTTTGCCAGGTGATAATGGAGTGCAGAATAGAGTGGATGAGCATATATTCTGATACTTTGATTTATTTGAACACTAATTTAGATACGGAGGGTCGTGAACCCCATAACACAAACACTAATTGGAGGGGTATAATATATATTTTTTAAGGTGATAAGTTTATGAGTTTTTCAACGTTGGGGGTTTTTTGATTATGATTTTCTCTTTCCACTATAATTTTGCATACTAGAATTACTGGGCATCGCTAATATCTTTGGATCGTATGTTTATGTAATTTTAGATATCGGTAGATCTGGATTGTGTAGGCATTTCTAGAGGTGGGTGGGCTAAAGATGGGAAATTATGTGAAATGTATAAGCACATTGTAACCTTGATGCATGTCCTGAGGGCCAGATGGCTGGCTCCAGTATTTGCTATAGTTTTGATCTAATTCTGCAAACTTTTTTAAGATTCATGAGCGTTTTTCAGGCGTCTTATGCGTCTTTTTAAGGTGTTTTTAAAGCGTTTTTTAAGCGTTTCATGCGTTCTTTTGAGAAAATGAATTTCCATTTTTATTACGAGCGAGGAATCTGAACATACGTCCCCTCAGTGGGAGGGAGGTATAATACATCTAATTGGCAGCCTGCGCTCCAAGGTGGCTAGAACGCGGAAGCGGCGGTAAAGCCAATTGGATCTTGGGGGAGGAACGGGGCGGGTATGCGGCTATAAATACGCTTTATGGAAACTTCTGCGCATGCTCCTGATGAGTCCAATAGGACGAAACTAGTAGGGCGTGGCCTGCAGAAGCGGAAGTTAGCCGGCGTGGCGTGCGGGGAGACCAAAGCACGGTCATCCATGCGGACACAGAGAGCCAGCCAGGTGGTCAACGTAAAGGGGTAGAGCCCTATAAAACTCCATGCTCTGAAAAATACTACTGGAATGTGAGTGTGCATTTTTAATATAAATTTAACTTTTCGTATGGTTTTACGCTATGGGAAGGAATATGTGTTTTATTTGAGGTGAATGCTGTGGACTTGCTGTCGGATAAAGCACTGTATAAGGAGCCAATATAGGCGGGGGATTGCCTGAAAATATCCCAGAGGCGCTTGAGACCCATCTAGCTGAGGGTCATCTTCTAAGGGTGAGTGCCCACTTCTGAGGGTGAGGTGGTGGAGGTCATTCCATTTGCTCTCTGGAGATAAAGTTTGGCACAGAACTGGATATACAGGACTTTACAAATTGATCTTTTTGGACTGCTGACACAGCAGGAGCGCTAACTCCTTTTTATGTAGATAGACAGACATTGTTAGTGAAAACGGAAAGAAGAACAGAGAGTAGTCAGCAGGGAGATGGGGATTTAGTTAGGTTTATAACAAGATATGGAAGTCATTGGGATCAATTGGTGGATGTCCTGAGGAAAAATTGGGGTATCTTGACCCTGGACAAGGACATCGCTGAGATAGTTGGACAGACACCCCATGTGACGGCTCAGAGAAGTAGTAGTTTAAGTGATCTATTGGTCAGAAGTGAATTTCAAAGGCATGGTCAAGTGAGGAGAAGAAGAAAAGGCATGTTTAAGTGCCTGAATTGCTGTCATTGTGGGCATGTATTGGAAGGTGACACCTTCACGGATAGTGAGGGGAAAGTAGAGTATAAAATACGAGATTATATAGACTGTGCAACTACCAGGGTGATTTACCAATTGATATGCCCTTGTAAAAAGGTTTATATAGGCAAAACAGGAAGGGACCTGGGAACGCGTACAGGGGAACACATTAACAATATTAAGAACAATAAAGAGGAAAGTGCAGTAGAACAACATTTTTAAAGAATTTCATGACAGTGACCCTAAGAATTTAAGGTTTAGAGGAATATACCAATTGAAAGTTAGCCCCAGAAGGGGGGATTTTGATAGGATACTCCTACAGAAAGAATGTATGTGGATATAGAAATGCAAATCCTTAGCACCCAAAGGGCTAAATGCTGATTTCAATTTGGGGGTGTTCCTATAGGCGCTTTCCCAGGTCTGGACAAAGTAATTATGTACTAGTGATATTAATATGGGCAGCAAAAACTGACTGAGATATGTTTGGGGGGTGGGGCTGCACTGTTTGGGTTCCTCTAACTAGGTCCCTCCTCTCTCTGATAAAATTATGTAGAATATTTTTTAGGGACAATTAGAATCAACATGCAATCCCTTCTATGGTGTTGAAAGGGCGGATAATAATAGGAAATTCAATTTAACATTGTAGGGGTAAAAGTAACAACAATAATAGATAAGCCTATATGTAGGCAGAGGAATTCACTTGTGAAGAGGATATATTTCCATATGCAGCTGTGAGAAAATCCACAAGAGGGAGAGACACAGTGCATCAAGTTGAATGATTGCCTGAAAAATTGAACGAGAACTGCCATTATAAAAAGGACCACTAGAGGGAGCTGTTAGATGGTTATTGGTCTTGAGAAAGTCAGGGAGACCTGACGAAACGCGTTGACCTTTTTGTCCCAGCCAGGCTACCGTAGCCGGAGGGAGGCGGCTCGAAGTTTGGAGCCGCTACCCAGCGTGAACTAGCCGCGGATCCGTGTATGCTATGCAAGCTATGCATGAGGGGAACACGTGCAATCCAAAGAACGTCAGGCAAAGCGGGGACGCCTGCGAGCCGCAAAGGTAAACCAGAGCACGAGCGGTGTATCCCCCGCAACGCAGACGGAAATACAACAGAATAGCGGCAGTTTCAGCGCCAAACCACCAGATGGGTGATGAGAAATCTGGTGCCTGTAAGGGGAATAGAGCTACATTTCCGGCAGTGGCAATCTGAAGTGACTCCTTGAAACACAAGTCCCGGGCAGCGTGAGTAACATGCCATGGTATACAATTAGAGCACATACTGCAGTATGAACTATATAATATCTGGAATTCTGCAGTTTCTTTTTGTGCGATACATAAGCCAAAGGTTGAAATTTTGGTTTGTTGGTTTTTGGGCCCCATGCACTTGGACATTTGAGTGTTCAGTTGGACTTTATTGATCTGGAGTTACGGAAAGGGATTGCCAAGGCTAAGGGACTGGTGCAATATTTGGGAAGTAGGATGGATTCATATTGTATGTAATTGTATGTAATAGTTAATTTCCAATTTACCTACTCTCGAGTGTCATTATTTAGTTTATGTGTAAAATGTGTTAGGCACAAAATTAGATGAGTTTTATTGGTTGTACAGATGTCACTGGCCTCCAGGCTAGCAACATATTCTGTTACTATGGGTTGTATGCACTAAACTGCATTAAAGATAACCTAAAGTAAAAAAAAAAATGAGATGAACTCACCTGGGGCTTCCCGATCGTCTGCAGGGGGTTGAGGGAAGCCCCAGGTGAGTTCATCTCATTTTTTTTTTTTTGACTTTAGGTTCACTTTAAAGAGAGTCTGAAGCGATAAAAAACTATTTTTTACTGTTCAGTCCTCTTCAGCAATATGATCAGAGCTGAAACACTGCATTCCCGCAGTAGAACGATCTATTTATACCCCCGAAATCCCCGGGGTGAAATTCGGTGTTCCTTCCGGGTAGAGGCAGAGCTTTGTACAGTAGCTCTACCTCTGCTCTTCTTTCACTGAGAGGGGTGGGGAGAGGCAAAGATTGGTGAAGATTGACTGGAAGTGAAGGCAGAACTACAGCGCAAAGCTCTGCCTCCGCCGGTCAGCAAAATCCACGACCTGGAAAGTCGTGGAATTTTGCCTCGGAATTTTGGGGGAATAAATAGATCATTATGCCGTGGGGATGCAACATTTCTGCTATGGTCTTATTGTTGAAGAGGACTGGACAGTAAAGAGTTGTTTTTTTTTTCACTGCTTCAGACTCTCTTTAAGCAGAATTACATGCATAACATCTTACGCACAACGAGCAGAGCGTAAGGTATTGCATGTAATATATTGCTTCCTGCGCCACTCATTGGGCTTGATTCATTAACCATTTCAGCCCGTGGGCTCTTTTCACCTTATGGATGAAAGGAATCTTCACATTTCAGCGCTTCTCCCATTCATTCCCCAATAACTTTATCACTATTTACCACAACAAAATGATCTATACCTTGTCTTTTTTGCCACCAATTAGGCTTTCTTTGGGTGGTACATTATGCTAAGTATAATTTTATTCTAAATGAATTTTTATGGAAAAAATAAGAAAAAATGAAAATAATACATTATTTCTCCGTTTTTGGCCGTTATAGTTTAAAAATAAAACTTAAAAATGTGGATAAAAGCCACACATTTTATTTGCCCATTTATTACCGGGCATTGCAACATTTAAATTATATCTCTTGTATACTGCATGGTGACAATATTTTATTTGGAAATAAAGGTGCATTTTTTCAGTTTTACATCCATCACTAATTAGAAGCCTTTAATTTAATAATAATATACCCTCTTGACATACATATTAAAAAAATGTAGTCTGTAAATTCTGTAAGTATAATTTTACTATTTGGCCACAAGATGTCTTCACGCATTATTTCCTATTGCGTGCAATAAGTCCGCTAAATAGGAAGTAATGCGTGCCTGTGTTACTTCGGAAGTGACGCAGGCATTTCATTGATATCAGTGATCACGTGAACCTAGAGGGAAGATTATTGAATGGGAACTTTGTTCCCATTCATGTATCTAATGATTAACAGTGGGACTGGTGGGATTGAGCAAGTGGGAGGGAGCGCGGCGGCACCATTTGAGAATGATCACTGTTTTTGAACAGACTGCATGCACAGACTGCACGATTGTGAACCTCATGCCCCTGCGGCTACAGCAACACCAGCCGTGGACATGAAACTCACGTCTGTGCAGCTGAGGTGGTTAAGCTGCGCTGCTAAAGCAGCGCAGCTTTAATGTAAAGGAGCAGCCGCTAATGCACATTTTACGTAGCAGTGCTTGCTGCTATGTAAGGAGCGTGCCTTCCTTAGTTACATGCCTTGCTTACATAGCAATGCGCTTAACTTCAAATGCGGGTGGTCCTGTACTTCACAAGACCGCCCGCATTTAAAGTTACACGCTATGGCTTCACATTAACCATTTCGGGTATTTTTCACCTTCTAGACGAGAATCATTTTCCCATTTCAGCGCTCCTTCCTTTCATTCCCCAAAAACTTTATCACTACTTATCACAAAGAAATTAGCTATACCTTATACACCAATTAGGCTTTTTTGGGTGGTACATTATGGTAAGAATTATTTTATTCTAAATGCATTTTAACAGGAATAATTAACCTCTTGACGACCAGCTAACGCCGATTGGCGTAAACTGGTCGTCTGTGGGTTTCCATGGAAACGGCCGCTCTTTCGAGCGGCCTTTCCATGTCCGTTCACGGAGGCTGTCTCCGTGAACAGCCAGAGAGCCGCCGATCGCAGCTCGCCGGCAAAATGTAAACACGCGGGGAAGAAATCCCCGCTGTTTACATCATACGGCGCTGCTGCGCAGCAGCGCCGTAAGGCAGATTGGCGATCCCCGGCCTCTGATTGGCCGGGGATCGCCGTCATTTGATAGGCTGAAGCCTATCCTACAATGCGCAGGACGAATATCCGTCCTGCGCAGCTCAGAGAGGGAGGGAGAGGGAGGGAGGGGGACGGAGCGCTGAAAACGCTGCGGACGGGGGCTTTGAAGAGCCCCCTCCGCAAAGCGCAGAGAGCCGGCGGTGATCAGACCCCCCCAGCAGGACATCCCCCTAGTGGGTAAAAAAGGGGGTAAGTCTGATCGCCCTGGCTAAAACCGGATCTGTGCTGCGGGCTGGAGAGCCTACGCAGCACAGATCAGACCGAAATCCACTGGTCGGCAAGTGGTTAATACAAAAAATGGAAAAAAAATCATTATTTCTCAGATTTCGGCCATTATTTTTTGTCCCCTGCAGCCAATCCCCCCTGTTTGCGGCAACATCGCATTTGCGGGCATTTACCCGCTGTGCTGCTAAAGCTAATGAATCAAGCCCAATGTGCGGTAAGACTTTACACACATAATGAGCATTGATATTGTAAACCCACAGAACCCTGTGTTCATACTACTGGAGCAATACAAACATATTGAAGCCATTATAATGTCAGTTTCACAAAACTGATTAGGCAAATTTTCTCAGCATAGTCTAGTCAGAAGTTTGATGAAAATTTTGCAAGCATATCAGCAACTAAGTTACTAATCCCTAATTAATAGATTACACCACCTTTGATTGAATCAGAAAAATTGGGAGTGTTATATTGATTGAAGTAGGTAGCAAGACATTAAAAAATATATTTTTTCAAAAATTAGACAAGCCACAAATATATATATTGTTTTATTAATTTGTTAATGTGCTTATTACCCTTTTATTTATTTCACTAAAAAGGAGAGGATATCTAGGAGCCTTATCATTATAAAAGAGGGCTTTCATATTACACTGAAAGTCCTGCCCATACTATTAGTGGTGGTAAGAACCATGTGGGCTGGTATTACATAGGTAGTGGTATCCAGTGCTTGCAGGAACAGACTTCCCAACTTAAAGGTGTTCTTTCGCGAAAAAAGTAGGCAGTTAAAAAATATGACAGATGACAGGTTTTGGGCCAGTCCATCTTTTTAAGGGGGATTCTCAGGGCTTTCTTTGTTTTCAACAGCATTTCCTGAACAGCAAAATCTAACTGACATAATAGTGTGCAAGTGATTAGGGAGGCTGGCTAGTATCTTGCTATTTTGGCAGTTAAACTGCTGTTCAGGAAATGATGTTGAAAAGAAAGAAAGCCCTGAGAATCCCCCTTAAAAAGATGGACTGGCTCAAAACCTGTCATCTGTCACATTTTTTAACTGCCTACTTTTTTCGCGAAAGAACCCCTTTAAGCCAAGCTTACTTTAAAGGACAACTATCAAAGTTAACTGAAATTCTAAATGCCACATATATTTCCATGAATTACTAGCAGATAGAATACACATGCATTTTTTTCATCTTTTCATGTTTTATGTGAAGAAAATATGACATTTACATAAAACAATTTTCACTGTGCGCATTACTATGGAGAGCTGTGTCCAGAACATCCAGCATACAGAAACAATCTTCACTTGCTGTGATACTGACTGTATCTAAAATCCCTCAGCTGTTCTCATATGATATGTGAGAAAACAGTGTGTGTGTGTAAGCAGGGCAGAAACAAACAGTAAATCATTCCTCTGTGAATAATGATAGAGAAGTGTAACCTAGCAACATGTTATGGCTCTAGCTTCTAGCATTGACTTTGACATTTTTTTTTCACACAGGCCGTGCTGATAGACCTCTGGAAAGCTTTCTAGTGTTGCTGGCTAAAAGCTGTAAAGGTATGTGGGGTTTACAGAAGAACAGTTTCTTTGATAGTAGTTCTTTACATAGTGTACCACTGTTCTATGTCTAAGGTTTCCCTAGCTGACTTTCCAATAAACTGTATAGGATTAAAGCATAATTGATAATGATATGTAGCAAAAGAATAAAAGGGAAGGCTTTAGGACAACTAACCTGTCACCTGCCTACCCACTTTATCTATAGTCAGTTGTATGAATGAGGCATGGTAAGTCACAGACACTGAACAAGCATACAGGTCCAGTGCCCTAACTAGATTAGTTGCATGTTTGTTCAGATGTGTGCTTCAGACACTACTACAGGCAAAAAGATTAGCTGGACAGGCAGGCAACTGCTATTGTTGAAAAGGAAATAAATGTCAGTCACCATAACATTGTCACTTTAGGTTCCTTTTAAGTCTGGGTGCAGAGCTACAGCAAAGCACATGAAATGTAAGTTCCAAAGGTAATATAGTTACACTAACAAACTTAATTTTCTTCAGAATTTGATTTGTTGCTTAGACTGGTTTAGGAATTAAGAGGAATCTGGAATCCTTTTTACTGGTCAAAGCAAGGCTGCAGATGACCATTATTTAATGGCTCGCATAATTCAGGCTAGCTTAACCATTTAGGCCGAGCGGACGTGAGCTTCACATCCGCAGCAGCAGCTGCTACAGCCGCAGGGATGCGCTAGTCACGTCCCTGCAGTTTGGGGGGTATGTCCGTGATCGTGAAATTGCCGGCAACAGGGGGGATTGGCTGCAGGGGACAAAAGTCCCCTGTGCCAATCTGTTCTTGTCCTCCGAGAATAAACACTGTTTTTGTTAATAAAACAGTGTTCATTCTTAAATAGAGCCGCCACGCGCTTCCTCCCGCCGACGATTTCCGCTACTTTCCGCCACCCGATTGTTAGATTTATTTAATCTCCCCACAGGACACCTGTGATGCAGGCTTCCATTGAAGCCTGTGTCACTTCTCTAATAACAATGTAGCAACAAATTGTTTCTTATGTAGCGTACTTGTACGCTACATAGGATTTTGCTCAGCGGGGACATCTTGTGGCCAAATAGTAAAATTACATCTACAGACTTTAGGGCATATTATTATAAATGTATGGGCTAAAAATTAGCAATGGATGTAAAACTGAAAAAATATACCTTTATTTCCAAATAAAATATTGTCACCATACATTATACTAGGGATATAATTTTAACGTTGCAATAACAGGGACAAATGGGCAAATAAAATGTGTGGATTTTAATTACGGTAGCATGTGGTATTTTAAAACTATAATGGCCAAAAACTGAGAAATAATGATTTTTTTTTCTTAATTATTCTCGTTAAAATGCATTTAGAACAAAATAATTCTTAGCATAATGTACCACCCAAAGAAAGCCTAATTGGTGGTGGAAAAAAAAGGTATAGCTCATTTCTTTGTGATAAGTAGTGATAAAGTTATTGGGGAATGAAAGGGAGGAGCGTTGAAATGGGAAAATTCCTCTCAACCATAAGGTGAAAAATAATCGTGGGCTGTAATGGTTAAAGAAATCAAATACAAACTCCAGTGATTTTACATTTTGACATGTTTTCAGTTATATGACCCCCATTTTCTCCTGGTACCATCAACTGGAAAAATCTTGCATGTTCTCCATATATTGGTAGTAGAGGTGTACCGAACGGTTCGCCGGCGAACGGTTCCAGGCGAACATTGGGGGTTCGCGTTCGCCTGCGCCAGGCGAACTTTTCCAGAAGTTCGATTCGCCCCATAATGCACTATGAGGGTCAACTTTGACCCTCTGCATCACAGTCAGCAGGCACATTGTAGCCATTCAGGCTACAGTAAGCCCTGGAGCCCCACCCCCCCCTTATATAAGGCAGCCTCCGGCGGCCATTACAGTCACTCGTGTGCCTGCTAGAGAGAGGAAAGGGACAGCTGCTGCAGACTTTTTCTCTTAGGGACAGATTAGTTAGGTTCTAGGCTGCTTTGCTTGTTCCTGACTGATTAATATTGCTTTTAAAGCACCCAGCAACAGCTCTTTTCAGAGCTCAACCTGTACATTTTTTTTTCCTGACACTTTTGTTGCATGCACAGCCTTGCTAATTGATAGTGTGTGTGCCACTGCCAGCAGCCCAGCACATTCAGTGACTGACTGCCTGTGTGTGTGACAGGGAGCTGCACATTGTACTACCCAGTACTGCATATACCCCAGTACCTGTTGTGTTTACTTAACCCACCTCATCACTGCAGATACCTAGCTTTGTGTTGAGTGAACCCAGCTCACTGCATCTAACTACCCAGTACCTGTTGTGTTTACTTAACCCACCTCATCACTGCATATACCTAGCGTTGTGTTGAGTGAACCCAGCTCACTGCATCTAAGTCTAACTACCTGTTGTGTTAAGTGAGAACCCACCTCACTGCATCTTAAGTACCTTTACTGTATACTGTTCAGTGAACCCAGCTCACTGCATCTAACTACCCAGTACCTGTTGTGTTTACTTAACCCACATCATCACTGCATATACCTAGCGTTGTGTTGAGTGAACCCAGCTCACTGCATCTAACTACCTGTTGTGTTGAGTGTGAACCCACCTGGCCACCTCACTGCATCTAACTACCTGTTGTGTTGAGTGAGAACCCACCTCACTGCATCTTAAGTACCTTTACTGTTGAGTGAACCCAGCTCACTGCATCTAACTACCTGTTGTGTTGAGTGTGAACCCACCTGGCCACCTCACTGCATCTAACTACCTGTTGGGTTGAGTGAGAACCCACCTCACTGCATCTTAAGTACCTTTACTGTTGAGTGAACCCAGCTCACTGCATCTAACTACCTGTTGTGTTGAGTGTGAACCCACCTGGCCACCTCACTGCATCTAACTACCTGTTGTGTTGAGTGAGAACCCACCTCACTGCATCTTAAGTACCTTTACTGTTGAGTGAACCCAGCTCACTGCATCTAACTACCTGTTGTGTTGAGTGTGAACCCACCTGGCCACCTCACTGCATCTAACTACCTGTTAAGATGCAGTGAGGTGGGTTCTCACTCAACACAAGTACCTTTACTGTTGAGTGAACCCAGCTCACTGCATCTAACTACCCAGTACCTGTTGTGTTTACTTAACCCACCTCATCACTGCATATACCTAGCCTTGTGTTGAGTGAACCCAGCTCACTGCATCTAATTACCTGTTGTGTTGAGTGTGAACCCACCTGGCCACCTCACTGCATCTAACTACCTGTTGTGTTGAGTGAGAACTCACCTCACTGCATCTTAAGTACCTTTACTGTTGAGTGAACCCAGCTCACTGCATCTAACTACCCAGTACCTGTTGTGTTTACTTAACCCACCTCATCACTGCATATACCTAGCCTTGTGTTGAGTGAACCCAGCTCACTGCATCTAACTACCTGTTGTGTTGAGTGTGAACCCACCTGGCCACCTCACTGCATCTAACTACCTGTTGTGTTGAGTGAGAACCCACCTCACTGCATCTTAAGTACCTTTACTGTTGAGTGAACACAGCTCACTGCATCTAACTACCTGTTGTGTTGAGTGTGAACCCACCTGGCCACCTCACTGCATCTAACTACCTGTTGTGTTGAGTGAGAACCCACCTCACTGCATCTTAAGTACCTTTACTGTTGAGTGAACCCAGCTCACTGCATCTAACTACCCAGTACCTGTTGTGTTTACTTAACCCACATCATCACTGCATATACCTAGCCTTGTGTTGAGTGAACCCAGCTCACTGCATCTAATTACCTGTTGTGTTGAGTGTGAACCCACCTGGCCACCTCACTGCATCTAACTACCTGTTGGGTTGAGTGAGAACCCACCTCACTGCATCTTAAGTACCTTTACTGTTGAGTGAACCCAGCTCACTGCATCTAACTACCTGTTGTGTTGAGTGTGAACCCACCTGGCCACCTCACTGCATCTAACTACCTGTTGTGTTGAGTGAGAACCCACCTCACTGCATCTTAAGTACCTTTACTGTTGAGTGAACCCAGCTCACTGCATCTAACTACCTGTTGTGTTGAGTGTGAACCCACCTGGCCACCTCACTGCATCTAACTACCTGTTGTGTTGAGTGAGAACCCACCTCACTGCATCTTAAGTACCTTTACTGTTGAGTGAACCCAGCTCACTGCATCTAACTACCCAGTACCTGTTGTGTTTACTTAACCCACCTCATCACTGCATATACCTAGCCTTGTGTTGAGTGAACCCAGCTCACTGCATCTAATTACCTGTTGTGTTGAGTGTGAACCCACCTGGCCACCTCACTGCATCTAACTACCTGTTGTGTTGAGTGAGAACCCACCTCACTGCATCTTAAGTACCTTTACTGTTGAGTGAACCCAGCTCACTGCATCTAACTACCTGTTGTGTTGAGTGTGAATCCACCTGGCCACCTCATTGCATCTAACTACCTGTTGTGTTGAGTGAGAACCCACCTCACTGCATCTTAAGTACCTTTACTGTTGAGTGAACCCAGCTCACTGCATCTAACTACCTGTTGTGTTGAGTGTGAACCCACCTGGCCACCTCACTGCATCTAACTACCTGTTGTGTTGAGTGAGAACCCACCTCACTGCATATAGCTAGCATACCCCCGAGATGGACAAAATGGACAAACCAGGTAGAGGAAGAGGTAGAGGCAGACCCAGAGGAAGGCCACCAGGCACCGGCAGGTCTGTGGCTGTGCGAGGTGGTGTTGCTGTGATTTCATGCGGACCTGCCCCAAAATACAGTGCTCAGAAGAAGGCACGTGCCATCACTTCCCAAAATCGTGAGGAGGTGATTGAGTATTTAACACAGAACACCTCATCTCCTGCAGCCACCAGCGCTACAACAAGCACCACATCCGCTGCATTTGACACTTCGCAGGAGTTATTTGGTGGTGGTGGTGAAATCACTGATTCCCAGCCACTACTGCAACAACAACAAGAAGGCGCAGGTACACCACCTCATACGTCTGAGTTAGGTGGCGATAGTATGGACGTAACGTGTGTGGATGGGGATGATGGTGGACCACCTGAAGTTGGTGCACTTGAGGAGGTGTCTGAGGAAAGAGCAGCTGGCCAGGAGGATTATGATGACGATTATACGGATACCACATATGTTCCCGGTAGAGGAGATGACCAGGGGGACAGTTCAGAGGAGGAGTCAGAGAGGAGTAGGAGGAGACGACTCCATGATAGAAGCAGAGGGAGCTCGTCCTCAGAAACAGCTGGGGGCAGTGTCCGGTGCCATGTATCACCAGCTATGGCCAGGGAGCACACATGCCCTTCAACGTCAGCTGCTGCTGATGCCACCGTAGCGCCATCACCCCAGGGGGGCTCAGCGGTTTGGAAATTTTTTCACGTGTGTGTCTCAGATCGGAGCAAAGCCATCTGTTGTCTCTGCCAGCAAAAATTGAGCCGTGGAAAGGCCAACTGTCACGTAGGGACAAGTGCTTTACGAAGGCACCTGGAGAGAAGGCACAAACAGCTATGGCAAGAACACCTGAGGAAAAGAAGCACCCCTCAAAAGACAAGCAGCGGAGAACAACCGTGGCAGCCGTCACAGGGGGCTTCTGCTGCTCCACATTCCCATGGTATTGTTCGTGGCTGGGGGGAGGAAGAATGGATACACTTTTAAACAATTTAAAAATACAACCATCTAAACTTTCAAACAATTTAAAAATACAACCATCTAAACTTTCAAACAATTTAAAAATACAACCATCTATCATTTTCAAAAAATTTTAAAAAAGGGCAAAAAAATTTGCCCTCCGTAAAACATTCTTGGCAAATGCTTTCGACTTGGTTTGTCTTCCGCTGGCTCAAGGGTCCATCTGACCACAGATGCCTGGTCTGCAAAGCATGGTCAGGGCAGCTACAGCATGGGTCTCAGCAGGCTCCCTCTTCGGACCGCAATCCAACCTTCATTCCCCGCGGTGACAATGGCAGACTTGCCCTCCATAACGGATTCCCGTTAAAGGATTTAAAGTTAGTTCATTTCAAATACACAGCAGGGCCTCGAAAGTCCGCCTCCTGTATTGTTATTTTTGGTCACTACCTCGGGGCGGGCGTGCATGCCTACCTGCTGCCCTCCTTGGATGTGTAGTGGTAGCTGTTTCTCAGGCTCCACACCGGATTCCATCCCTCATTTCCCGGCCATTACCCGGGGTCACAAATGACAGACTTGCCCGCCTCCATATGATTCTCGTGAAAGGAATGTGGTGTCATCTTTGCCCGCCATAACTGGTTCTCGTTAAAGGATTTAAAGTACATTCATTTCAAATACACAGCAGGGCCTCGAAAGTCCTCCTCCTGTATTGTTATTTTTGGTCACTACCTCGGGGCGGGCGGGCGTGCATGCCTGCCCACTGCCCTCCTTGGATGTGTAGTGGTAGCCATTGCTCAGGCTCCACACCGGATTCAAACCTCTCATTCCCCGGCCATTACCCGGGGTCACAATGGCAGACTTGCCCGCCTCCACAGGATTCTCATTGTAGCGGTACTGAACAAGTACACAGCAAGTAGAAAATGTAAATTAAAAACAAAACGTAAGCTTTTTAACAATGCCATGGAAAGTTGAGAAGGAAGTCACACATTACCTGACATCACTGAGTGAGGAAGAGCAATCACGCCATGTTGCGCAGTAGTCCAGCATGGCCGTCACTACACAAACAGCTGTTTGCGGTGCGTTACACATTGAGTTTGGTGTGTCAGTGTGAAGCAGTACTCTAATTACACTCCCTGTTTGATGTATACACATGCAAGATGTTTGAAAGCACGTTAGGCCTGCAATTTAGCATTCAATGTGATTTCTGGCCTTAAAACGCTGCTTTGTGTCACATCCAGATTTTTCACCGGGACTTTTGGCATGTATCCCACTCCGCCATGCCCCCCTCCAGGTGTTAGACCCCTTAAAACATCTTTTCCATCACTTTTGTGGCCAGCATAATTTTTTCTATTTTTCAAAGTTCGCCTCCCCATTGAAGTCTATTGCGGTTCGCGAATTTTTCCGCGAACCGAACCTTCTGCGGAAGTTCGCGAACCCGGTTCGCGAACCGAAAATCGGAGGTTCGCGACATCTCTAATTGGTAGGAGAGGTAGTAATATGATGCAACACCACCCTCCTACCACTACCCTACAGGCTGTAAAATTTATGCTAATCAATGTATACCTCTGTATTCATGATACATAAAATGTTTTTGATTACCTAGAGACAGCAAGTATGTTAATCGACACAACAGCACCAGTTAGATGGTGAAGAGGTAGAACTACTTTGATCCTTGTAGTCAGTGGTCCTTTCTTGCAGTGTCTTTTTTAACCACTTGAGGACCGCAGTATTTTCACCCTAAAGGACCAGAGCCTTTTTTTCCATTCAGACCACTGCAGCTTTAATGGTTTATTCTTCGGTCATACAACCTACCATCTAAATGAATTTTACGTCCTTTTCTTGTCCCTAATACAGCTTTTTGGTGCTGTTTGATTGCTGCGGCGATTTTTAGTTTTTATTATATTCATCAAAAAAGACATGCATTTTGTCAAAAAAATGATTTTTTTTTTAACTTTCTGTGATAACATTTGTCAAATAAAGTAAAATTTCTGTATACATTTTTGTCCAAATTGATTGTGCTACATGTCTTTGATAAAGTTATAGCGTTTACAAACTATGGTGCAAAAAGTGAATTTTCCCATTTTGAAGCATCTCTGACTTTTCTGACCACCTGTCATGTTTCATGAGATGCTAGAATTCCAGGATAGTATAAATACCCCCCAAATGACCCCATTTTGTAAAGAAGACATTCCAAAATATTCACTGAGAGGCATGGTGAGTTCATAGAAGATTTTTTTTTTTTTTCACAAGTTAGCGGAAAATGACACTTTGTGACAAAAAAAAAAAAAGTTTCCATTTCTGCTAACTTGTGACAAAAAAAAAAAAATGAAATCTGCCACGGACTCACCATGCCCCTCTCTGAATACCTTGAAGTGTCTACTTTCCAAAATGGGGTCATTTGTGGGGTGTGTTTACTGTCCTGGCATTTTGGGGGTGCTAAATTGTAAGCACCCCTGTAAAGCCTAAAGGTGCTCATAGGACTTTGGGCCCCTTAGCGCACCTAGGCTGCAAAAAGGGGTCACACATGTGGTATCGCCGTACTCTAGAGAAATAGTATAATGTGTTTTGGGGTGTATTTTTACACATACCGATGCTGGGTGGAGGAGGTTGGGCCCCTTAACGCACCTAGGCTGCAAAAAAGTGTCACACGTGGTGTCGCCGTACTCAGGAAAAGTAGTGTAATGTGTTTTGGGGTGTATTTTTACACATATCCATGCTGGGTGGGAGAAATGTCTCTGTAAATGGACAATTGTGTGTAAAAAAAAAATAAAAAAAAAAAATTGTCATTTACAGAGATATTTCTCCCACCCAGCATGGGTATGTGTAAAAATACACCCCAAAACACATTATACTACTTCTCCTGAGTACAGCGATACCACGTGTGACACTTTTTTGCAGCCTAGGTGCGCTAAGGGGCCCAACGTCCTATTCACAGGTCATTTTTAGGCATTTGGTTTCTAGACTACTCCTCACGCTTCAGGGCCCCTAAAATGCCAGGGCAGTATAGGAACCCCACAAGTGACCCCCTTTTAGAAATAAAACACCCCATGGTATTCCGTTAGTAGTATGGTGAGTTCATAGAAGATTTTATTTTTTGTCACAAGTTAGCGGAAATTGATTTTTATGTTTTGTTTTTTTTCACAAAGTGTCATTTTCCACTAACTTGTGACAAAAAATAAAATCTTCTATGAACTCATCATACACCTAACGGAATACCTTGGGGTGTCTTCTTTCTAAAATTAGGTCACTTGGTGGGGTTCCTATACTGCCCTGGCATTTTAGGGACCCAAAACCGTGAGGAGTAGTCTGGAAACCAAATGCCTCAATATGACTGTTCAGGGGTATAAGCATCAGCAAATTTTGATGACAGGTGGTCTATGAGGGGCTGAATTTTGTGGAACTGGTCATAAGCAGGGTGGCCTCTTAGATGACAGGTTGTATTAGCACTGAAGTGCAGGAAGCACATGATGTTCTCAAATCGTGACCTGGACATGGCAGCAGAGAACATGGGCATGTGATGTATTGGGAGCGTAGACCAATAAGACCGCAATACATTCTTTTTGACATGACCCATGTTAAGGAGAACGCCCCAAAAAATGTTACGTACGGAAACTTGGAGTGGTTTCCACCGAAAAGGCTGGGCATGGTAGCTTCTTGGATTGGCGGTTGCGTATTGTGTGGCATAACGGTTGGTCTCAGCTACAATTAAGTCATAGAGACCAGCAGTGATCAGGGGAAAAAATTATGTCACTGCGGTAGGGCGTGTGAGGGTTTGGCTGGGTGATCAGAAGCCCGCAGGGGGCAGATTAGGGCCTGATCTGATGGGTAGGTGTGCTAGGGGGTGACAGGAGGTGATTGATGGGTGTCTCAGGGGGTGATTAGAGGGGAGAATAGATGCAATCAATGCACTGAGGAGGTGATCGGAAGGGGGTCTGAGGGGGATCTGAGGGTTTGGCTGAGTGATCAGGAGCCCACACGGGGCAAATTAGGGCCTAATCTGATGGGTAGGTGTGCTAGGGGGTGACAGGTGGTGACAGGAGGTGATTGATGGGTGATCAGTGGGAGATTAGAGGGGAGAACAGATGTAAATAATTCACTGGAGAGGTGTTCAGGCGGGGTCTGAGTATGATCTGAGGGTGTAGGCGGGTGTTTGGGTGCCTGCAGGGGGCAGTTTAGGGTCTGATCTGATGGGTAGCAGTGACAGGTGGTGAAAGGGGGTGACGGGGTAATTAATAGGTGATCAGGGTGTGATTAGAGGGGAGAATAGATGCAAGCAATGCACTGGCGAGGTGATCAGGGCTGGGGTCTGAGGGCATTCTGAGGATGTGGGCGGGTGATTGGGTGCCCAAGGGGCAGATTAGGGTCTGATCTGATGGGTAGCAGTGACAGGTGGTGACAGGGGGTGATTGATGAGTGATCAGTGAGTGATTAGAGGGGAGAACAGATGTAAATATTGCACTGGGGAGGTGATAAGGGGTGGTCTGAGGGCAATCTGAGAGTGTGGGCGGATGATTGGGGGCCCGCAAGGGGCAGATTAGGGTCAGATCTGATGGGTAGCAGTGACAGGGGGTGACGGGGTGATTGATAGGTGATCAGTAGGTGATTACAGGGTGAATATATGCAAACAATGCACTGGTGAGTTGATCAGAGGGGATCTGGGGGGCTATTTGAGGGTGTGGGTGGGTGATTGGGTGCTTGCAAGGGGCAGATTAGGGTCTGATCTGATGGGTAGAAGTGGCAGGGGGTGATTGATGGGCGATCAGTGGGTGGTTAGAGTGGAGAGCAGATGTAAACAATGCACTTTCGGAGGTGATCTGAGGGTGGGTCTGCAGGCAATCTGAGGGTGTGGGCGGGTGATCAGGTGCCCACAAGGGGCAGGTTAGGGTCTGATCTGATGGGGGGCAGTGACAGGGGGTGATTGATGGGTGAGTGACAGGTGATCAGTGGGTGATTACAGGGGAGAATAGCTGTATACAGTACACAGGGGGGGGGGGGTCTGGGGAGGATCTAAGGGTGGGGGGGTGATCAGGAGCCCCCAGGGGGCAGTTTAGGACCTAATCTAAAAAATAGCGTTGACAGATAGTGAGAGGGAGTGATTGATGGGTGATTAGGGGGGTGATTGTGTGCAAACAGGGGTCTGGTGGGTGGGCAGGGGGTGTCTAAAGGGGTGCTGTGGGCGATCAGAGGGCAGGGGGGGCAGGATCAGTGTGGTGATGTGCAGACTAGTGTGGCTGCAACCTGCCCTGGTGGACCCTCGATCACTGGGACCACCAGGGCAGGAGGCAGCCTGTATAATACACTTTGTATACATTACAAAGCATATTATACGCTTTACTTGCGGAGATCGAGGGGTTAACAACCCGCCGGCGCTTCCGAACGGCCGGCGGGTTGACGTCGCGGGTGGGCAGAGCCTATTGCCGGCACTGGACGCACAATCCCTAGCAACTTAGTGCAGAACGAGCCGCCGCCGATAGGCGTATTGCGGTCGTTCTGCACACCACTTTGCCGCCGCCCATAGGTAGTGGGCGGTCGGCAAGTGGTTAAATTACTGAAAAGGGAAAAATTGGATTACTGAATGTGCAACTCACCAAAATGATTCAATGAATTGACATATTTTTTAAAATATCCACGCAGACAGCTGGGCAGAAAATAATGCTCAGTTTTAAGGTTTAACATTTTAGAAACTGTTCTAACATCTTTTTTAAAATAAAACATATGATTTACAACATTTGAAATGCTTTAAAATTATGTTTTAGAAATGTCAGATGCTGACAAACTCATCACTTAATTGTCACGATGTTCAGAACTGTCAGTAGACAAATGACAAACGATGAATTGTCTTGGTGGATTTGCAAGAAAATAGGATGATAAAGACAAGAATCAGGTCATTTTATTTTTACATTTATGGATAGAAGAACTAAGGAAGCCTATATACTGTATACTGTATCTCTCTCTCTAAATATATATATATATATATATATATATATATATATATATATATATATATATATATACAGTGCTGCCAATAATTAAGTGTTAGTTACTTTTATTCAACCAGCATGTAATTTTTTTGACAGGAAATTACATAGATGTTGTACAAGAGGCATTATTGTGGAAAAAAACTAAACATTTATCAGCTTTTATTTACATTTGAGCCAAAAGTGTCCAGTCCAAAATTATTCATATCCTTCACAAACTGTCACAGTCTGTGGGAAAATCCAAAGTTTTATACCATTCTAAATAGTCCAATTACCCTGCATGACCCTTCCAAAGCATCCTAATTATCCTGATTAATTTGGAATAGCTGTTTTAACTCAACAGGTGAAAAACAGAAGCTCTCTGCAGTTGGTTTGTGGACTGTCATTGCTAAGACAAAGGAGCTCAGTGAGGACCTGCGGCTGTGCATTGTGGCTGCTCACACGTCACGAAAAGACCACTTCTAAATGTTTTCAAGTTCCAGTGGTTACAGTGCAAAGTATTATTAAAAAGTACAAGATGTTCCACACTGTGGAAAATCGCAGAGGATGTGGTAGGTGAAAAAGGATCACCACCAAGGCCATCCTGGTGAATCTGGGCTCTGCTGGTGGCAATGTCTCAAGGCAGACAATCCAACGGACACTGCACACTGCTGGGTTCCACGGATGCAGACCAAGATAAGGCATACAAAATATTACTTGGCCTTTGCAAATGCTCATCTGGACAAAGAAGAAGTCTTCTGGTCTTCTGTGTTATTGTCAGATGAAACAAAAATTTAATTGTTTGGTCACAATGATGTTTCCTTCATGTGGCGTAAAAAAGGAGACACCTTCAACCCAAAAAACACCATCCCCACGGTCAAACATGGTGGTGGGAACCTAATGCTTTGGGGGTATTTTTCAGCAAATGGACCAGGGAACCTAATCACAGTTAATAGCACCATGAAAAAAGTGCAATTCATAAGGATTCTCAATGACAACATCAGGAAGTCTGCAAAGAAACTTGGCCTTGGGCACCAGTGGACACTTCAGCATGACAATTACCTAGAACACACAGCAAAAGTGTAATGATCTGCTCAGCTGCCTGTGCAGGCAGGCAGCTTTTTGACCATTGTTTAGGTTTGCATGCTGCAGGACTCTGGAAAGAAGAGCTTCTGTCAGTTTTGCAGCTTGTGCTTGCTGAGGAATTTGCATATGTTGTCATGCAAATTGCCTGGCCACATTCATTGGAGGCGTGTACTATAAGTACTATGTGTTTCCCACAATGCTTGGCTGGTCATAAGGATTCCTTCCTGTGAAACACTCCTGGAGGAGTGTCAGCCTTACTCTCTGTTTGAAGATCAGCTTAGAGTAATTTCTGAAACTGCGCTAGGCAGGTTCCCCTAGTGCAGTTAGGATTGCTTATCTGTTTTGTTTGTTCTGTTGCGATTGTCCTGTCCCAGCGGTGGTCGACAGGAAATCGTTCTGATCTCTGTTCTTGGAGTATAGCTGGTGCAGCGGTTGCTACCAGCTATCTCTTCTGATCTGTCTCACTTGGATCGCACTAGCATCTTGCGCTAGCGCTGTGGATCCTTCCGTTCTGTCTCCTTGGATCGCGCTAGCCACTTTCCGCTAGTGCTGTGGATCCTTCTGTTCTGCCTTCCTGGATCGCACTAGCATCCTGCGCTAGTGCTGTGGATCCTTCTGTTCTGCTACTCTGTCTGCCTGGATCACACTCGCCTAGCGCTAGTGCTGTGGATCCTTCTGTTCTGCTACTCTGTACCTGGATCGCACTAGCATCCTGCGCCAGTACTGTGGATCCTTCTGTTCTGTCTTCTTGGATCGCGCTAGCCACTTTCGCTAGTGCTGTGGATCCTATCTCTCACTTGTCCCTGTTTTCGTGTGTCTGTCTTGTCTGCTACGAACGCTTGCTGGAGGCTCGGTGAGGTAACCGTTAAGCAAGCGCTCGCGTCCTCTGTTACATGTTTGTCTGTCGATGGTTAGTTAGGCGTGCTTGTCTCTATTGTGCTTATCACGTGAAGACCGCGCATGAACGCGTGCACTGTTGCGAATGAGTGCGGTGTTCGCGTTGAGTTAGCGTTTGTTATTTTCCGTATCTTCTCATTGTATGATTTGCTGTGCCTTTGCTATCCTCGTATTCTGTTCTGTTCTGCCTTGTGTCACTTTTGGCAATCGCCTTTCTTGCGGTTGCGTTTCTGTTTCTTATCTGCTGTTGTGTGTGCGCTGTCGCGGGGTGGCGACTAGATAGGCGCACACACATACAACCTGTCCCTTTGCTCGTTCTCATTCGCAATCGCTTCTCTTGCGATTATGTTCTGCGCTTCGTACAATTCCTGTCTGGCATTTGTGGAGGTACAGAGGATTGGTTCCTCTGCACTCCTCAGCGCCATCTGCCGACAGGAATTTCCCTCTACGGGTGCGTAGCACCTTTTGCTGGGTTCCTGCAATTATACGCTTGTGGAGGATTTCCGCCGTATCAGCGCACGCGTTGTGCGCTGATCACGGAGAAAGTTCCACAATCGTTACAAAAAGTGGTGAAGAAATGGTTAGCAGACAACAACATTAATGTTTTGGAGTGGCCCAGTCAGAGTCCTAACTTGAATCCAATTGAGAATCTGTGGAGGAAGCTAAAGATCAGGGTGATGGCAAGAAGACCCTCCAACCTGAACCTGAGCTCATTGCTAAAGATGAATGGGCAAAAATACCTGTGGAGACATGCAAAAAGCTGATCTGTAGTTTGATTGCTGTAATAGTCTTTTCTGTTTATTATTAAGAAGGGTATGAATAATTTTGGACTGGACATTTTTTGCTCAGATGTAAATAAAAGATAAGATTTTTTTTCCCACAATAATGCCTTTTGTACATCGTCTCATTATTTTTTGGGAGACATCTATGTCATTTCCCATCAAAAAATTACTTGCTGTTTGAATAGAAGTAACTTTAAGTCAACATTTGCCAAGGGTATGAATAATAATGGGCAGCACTGTACATTGTACTTTCTTCTATTTAAATACATTTAAATAGAAAATATATTATTGTACCTGACTCATGTCCACCAAATGTTCTATAACTTAACTACCTAAGGACCGTGTCACACCGATGGGCAAGGCCACAGTGGCAGCCCTAGTACCGCCTAACACCACGTACAGTCTGGTGCTTGCCTTTGCTGTGCACACATCTCCTGCTTGGTAGACGGAGCCTTCAGTCTCCCAGTGACAAACGCACTCAGAGACTGTTAGACGGCGAAACCGCTGTCTTATTACTCGTACAGCGCTGCGATCTAAAGCCTATGACAGCTGATCATGCTGATTGGCTGGCAGGGGGGAGGGAGGGTTTAGTGTAAAAGAAAAAAAAATAAGGACATTTATTTACAAAAAACAAACAAACATTGGGGGAGCAATCAGACTCCACCAACAGAGAGCTCTGTTGGTGGAGAGAAAAGGGAGGGGGTGTCACTTGTGTGCTGAGTTGTGCAGCCCTGCAGCTTGGCCTTAAAGCTGCAGTGGCCTATTTGACAAAAAAAATTGCCTGGTCTTTAACCACCTGAGCGGTCTGGACGAGCTCAGCTCGTCCAACACCGCCGGAGGTCGCCGCTCAGGCCCTGCTGGGCCGATTTTTATCAAATAAAGTGCAGCACACGCAGCCGGCACTTTGCCAGCCGCGTGTGCTGCCTGATCGCCGCCGCTCTGCGGCGATTCGCCGCGAGCAGCGGCGAAAGAGGGCCCCCCTAGCCGCCTGAGCCCTGCGCAGCCGGAACAAAAAGTTCCGGCCAGCGCTAAGGGCTGGATCGGAGGCGGCTGACGTCAGGACGTCGGCTGACGTCGATGACGTCACTCCGCTCGTCGCTATGGCGACGATATAAGCAAAACAAGGAAGGCCGCTCATTGCGGCCTTCCTTGTTTATTATGGGCGCCGGAGGCGATCGGAAGATCGCCTCCGGAGCGCCCTCTAGTGGGCTTTCATGCAGCCAACTTTCAGTTGGCTGCATGAAATAGTTTTTTTTTTATTTAAAAAAAACCCTCCCGCAGCCACCCTGGCGATTTAATCAGAACGCCAGGGTGGTTAAGGGGGATAAAGCCTGTGGTCCTGAAGTGGTTAACCTGCTATACATAATATGCTAATAAGTAAATTAAGGTTAGGCTTGCACTTAGTGTGTTTTCTTCCAGGAGCTTGTGGATGATGATCCCGCTTTATTACAAAATAGGTTTGTTTTTTTGTTTTTGTTTTTTACCAGACCTCATAACATTTAATCTTATGCATGTTGCATTATTAATTTTGTGACAAATAAAATCACAATGCATTTTATGCTGTTTGCCATACACAACTGCCTCTGGATTGCACAGCTCAGAGAGAAACCATGTGATCTGCAGCACTTCCTACAATTCAGCTTTAACGGACAACTGAAGTGAGAAAAATATGGAGGCTGCCATATTTATTTCCTTTTAAATTATACCAGTTGCCTGGCTATCCTGCCGATCCTCTGCCTCTAATACTTTTAGCCATAGCCCCGGAACAAGCATGCAGCAGATCAGGTGTGTCTGACATTGTCAGTTCTGACTAGATTATCTGCATGCTTGTTTCTTGTGTTATTCAGACAATACTTCAGCCAAATAGATCAGCAGGGCTGCAAGGCAACTGGTATGGCAGCCTCCATATTCTTCTCATTTTAATTATCCTTTAACCTCCTTGGCGGTATGGATGAGCTCAGCTTTAGCACTTTACACTAATCAAATGCTATCTCACTCGCTTCAGAGTCTCTTTAATACAAGGCCTGCATGCAGTGAGTTAGAATAATGCATTCTGTTACTGTGAACAGGCCCATAGAATTATTCTGCAACACAACTGAGCACTGTGAACAGGGCCTTAATCTCACTCATCTCTAACCTCTCTGGCTGTCTGCTTATTGCAGGTGTGATCCCATCCTCATACATATGATACATGTTGCTGGGTATCACATTTAACAAAGCAAAACAGAAGCTGGAGCATACAGTGCATTTTGAAATGGCTCCGATTACATCATACAGTGAGTCACTGAAACACAAGGCAGGCCTATGATATAGTGTACAGCAACATTTACTGTTGTGAACAGAGGGATACATTATATTGCACACCTCAGTGCAGTGCTGAGTCCAGTGCAGTGACCATATGACATGGTACAACAGTGTACAGCCGTCTGCACTGGTAATGTGAACTGTCTGCACTGGTAATGTGAACTGTTTGCACTAGTAATGTGAATGGTCTACTCTGATAATGTGAACCATCTGCACCAATAATTTGAAGGAAGCCTTACATACTACTGAAGGCACTTACTGAACTGTAGTCTCCACCCAGGAAGCGGGACAGCGTACTTTGGCTTATGCCCAGACAGGCAGCTTTTTTTGGCCATAGTGTGTGCAGGAAGGAAGGAAGGAAGGAAAAAAAGAGCTGCAGTGTGTATCCTCTTCAGTCACAGACACAAAGCACTCTCTTCACTGCTCTGTTACTGCTGGATGGATGTGGCAAAAGTTTCTTTGCCCTGCTTTCAGCTTGGCACTTAGTGCTGCCTGAGCCAGGGCTCCCATCACAGTCACAAGTGCATCAACATCTGGCTGGCCTCAGGCAACACTGGAAGAAGCAATCATTGCCACTGGAGCAGAACCTGGCTTTCCTGCTGACAATATGACTTAGGCAGTAGCACAGGGCATGCACGAACAGGCGCCAGGTTATTGGTAATCAGGGCTCAAGAGGAGAGGATGGGGAGGGGGAGAGAAATGTGCCCTAGTAGTTTGGTGCCCAGAAGCTGGTGCCTTTCCAGCCTCTCTTTCAGGCCCTGCTCAGGGACACACACTGAATTTTACAGTTACCAGCTGCTGCACGTCTTTCTCATTGGTTCTATTCACCCATCTACTCTCTTCCCAGTTCCCAGGCCTCCATCATATAATGAACATCTTTTCTTGTCACATGACAAAGTCCTTAAAAGATGATCAGATATGTAAAACAGAATTGCTTCAACATCCATGGCTCTTCCTTGACAAAGTGGTAGAAGGAGAGCAGCCAAGAAAGCAGCACACAGTAGAGAGTGGAAGGGTGGGAGGGAGTTTGTTTCATTTACCTTTGAAGCTCTGATGTGGTTATGTCCATGCCTACCAGCCCAAATCATACATCCAGCTATGAGCAGATGTATCAACTGAAACCATTAGCAAAATCCCATACTGAGACCATGTGACCTACAGTCTTATGTACTGTATAACCTGTTATGTATTTCATAACCTGCTACGATACAAGCATAAACATGACATGCACTATTTTGTTTACTTTTTGTCCTGTAGCTGCACAAGAAAGACAAAGACAAAATAAGACAAAGAAAAGAAAGACAAAGAAGACAAATACAATTGTTATTTTCAAGTTATATATTTCTAATCTTCTCCTGCAGAAGAGGTGGAAGACAATCTGGATCTTCCATAACCTTCACTCTTCTCACATAATACAATATTAAAGAGAATCTGTACTCTAAATTTTTTTACAGCAAAAAGCATACCATTCTATTCATTATGTTCTCCTGGGCCCATTTGTGCTGTTTCTGCACTCTCTGCTGCAAACCTGGCTTGTAATTGCCAGTTTTAGGCAGTGTTTACAAACAAACTAACCAGCTTGTGATAGGCTCACATAAGCAGAGTGTGTGAGTCATACAGAGCCTGCAGGGGGCCTGGAGGGGGTGTGTATAGCTTCTACCAATCACAAGCAGCCCTGCACATTCCACACATTCCAGCCTTAGCCCGACTGTGCCGACAGAAGGAAACAGATTGGATCATATAACAGAGATAACACAGCCACTGTGCAATTAGGAAAAGCTGCAGTAAGCCAGAGCACATTAGAACAGGCAAAGGAACATATAGGATAGAAGAACTAAGGCTGAACATTTTGTTACAGAGTCTCTTTAATAATTTATGCTGTCAAACTATTGGAATTCTCTTGTCGAACTGGAATTTCATGCTTCGGTTAAATCTTCCACATCAGTCCTTTAACTATAGCTTTAGGAGCCATAAGATTTTACAGTTTGTATGGTTGCTTCCTGTATTGTTGCCCCTCTTGTATCAGGATTATGCAACTGTCACCATAAATAAACTCAAATAGTACGATATTATTGAGTCAATAAGAAAAGAATGAAAGCATTCTTTGTGAAAGGGTTCCCCATTGATAGATGTGTCATTGGGTTGGCAGTATGAACAAGGCAAACATACATTGTGTGGCATTGTGAAAATAAATCTTTCAACTAAGCAGAGATTATTAGGCCACAACTGCAATAACTATCGGAATTCCAGGATAGCTACCATTCTGTTATTTATGAATGTATAGTCTGTGGTCTTTACAAAATCATTTGCCATAACAACTACATCTATCAGAAAGATCAGCTAGTAATCTAATGCAGTGGTGCTCATCAGAGCTAGGATATCTGAAGTACTCGTATAATCCTAGCTCTTTTTCACTATTCGAGCTCGAATACCGAACTCGAATAGTATTAGCTATCCGGGCTGTGCTATCCGAGCGCACTCGGATAGCAAGCAGCTATCCGGAGATATCCTAGCTATCCGAGCTCGGATAGCGTCACGAGCTCAGATAGCGTCACGATAGACGTCATCTCGAGTCCTCACAAGCGAATCAGAGGGCTCCCAGCCCTCTGACTGCAGCCAATCACAGAGGGAGAGCCTGGCCAAGCCCCCCTCTATAAATAGCGGGCGCCATGTTGCCTCACTCGTTCTGCTTGCGACTTACTGACTGATAGTACTGAGAGAACTGCTCCAGTGCTTTTTGTCTGTATGCAAGTGCATTTCCATTGCTCTAAACCTAGCGTTTTTACACTCCAACACTTGATCTTCAACTGTATTGCTTTGTATTGTAGATAGATTGTATTTTAGGCAGTTTAGTTAGTGTGATTAGGGACTAGGGAGGGAGACTGTCACTGGTGCTGCTGCTGCAGGCCTGCAGCCAGCAGCTAGGCCCTGTGCCTGCCCTGCTCTGTGCTCTAGTCTCTAGTTACCTGTGCTCTCACCTGTCCTACTCTACTCCTGTACTACTACTTCTGTGTTAGATAGAATATTGTACTATTTTGTAGTTAGCAAGGCCCAGCTTTACTGCTATACCTGTCCAGCTGTATCTGCCTCTCAGTAATCTAGTCACACCTGTTGTACTATTTAGCTCGATTCTTCTATTGTTTAGTTAGTACTAGTAGTACTGTGTGTACTCACTCACTGTACTCTAGTCTGTGTTTAGGGACCGTCAGTTAGCGTCAGCTAGGGTCTTAGTGTGCGTGCGTGCGCACGCACCCTCCAGTTAGTGCTACACCCGTCCTCCTATTGTTTATATATATATATACTACTTCTATTGTGTCTTAGCTGAATTGTACTGTAGTCTGACACCGTCAGTCAGCGTCAGCTAGGGTCTTTGTGTGCGCAGTGCACATCTGCGCTGTCAGCACCCTCCAGTTAGTGCTACACCCGTCCTCCTATTGTTTATATATCACTACTTCTATTGTGTCTTAGCTGAATTGTACTGTAGTCTGACACCGTCAGTCAGCGTCAGCTAGGGTCTTTATGTGCGCAGTGCACATCTGCGCTGTCAGCACCCTCCAGTTAGTGCTACACCCGTCCTCCTATTGTTTATATATATACTACTTCTATTGTGTCTTAGCTGAATTGTACTGTAGTCTGACACCGTCAGTCAGTGTCAGCTAGGGTCTTTGTTTGCGCAGTGCACATCTGCGCTGTCAGCACCCTCCAGTTAGTGCTTTTAAGAAATCCTAGTTGCCCCAGTATAGGGAGTATAGTTACCCCAGTATATCTAGTATAGTTGCCCAAGTATAGGGAGTATAGTTGCCCCAGTATAGGTAGTATAGTTGCCCCACTATAGGGAGTATAGTTGCCCCAGTATAGGGAGTATAGTTGCCCCAGTATAGGTAGTATAGTTACCCCAGTATAGGTAGTATAGTTGCCCTTCTCCTACATTCTCGGTCATCTTCTTTCACAGCAGCGCGTTCCACAGCTGCTGTGAAGAGGCAGGAAGTAGGATAGCGGTTCCCCTGGTAACGGTAATATACATCGCCCATACAGGAAGCTACTCTCCTGCTTCTGCTTCTTCACAGCAGCCATGGGATGCACTGCTGTGAAAGAAGATGACGGAGAATGGAGGCCGACCGGGGAATATAAAAGAGGAAGCAACCTCCAGCTAAGGTATCACAAGCGTTGACCACCACGGGGGAGGGGGGAGTGGCCAGACCCACGGACCAGCTGCAAACAGCCCACGGACCGGCAGTGGGCCACGGACCGTTGGTTGCGGACTCCTGCTTTAGAATACACGTGAATAACCCTTTAAAGAAGCCCCATAAAATGCATTACTGCAATCAATATCACCAATCGATACAGCCCTGGACTAATATTCATGTACTGAGTCAATAGAGGTTCAGCAGATGAACCTCATTTTGAATAGAACCCGGGTTCTGTTTAAAGTGCTAATCTAAACATACAGGTTATAAAAGTGTCAATGCAAAACAAATGAGATCAAGGTGCTAATTGCATACAATAGGTATGCAGAAAAATCAAATAAATAAATCCAACAATGTGAACCTGCGTAGTAATAAATTGACATATTAAAGTACCAAATTGACTAAGTATCAGTGAATTAGCATACGGTTTATTTCCAGGTACTGTATTACGATATTTCTTGTATCAAGTGTCTATTAAGCTGCAAAGGTCTGGAGAATGTTAAGCTTTTTCTTGTATCTTCCCCTGTGACGCTGACCCTGGCATAGCTGCAAAAAATTACTGCTGATATGCTTAGCTAGGATCAACAAAACTTATTGAGAGAAGCTGTGTCCTTAAAAAAACATATATTTGAATATCAAAAGTGCCATATTTTTCAGACTATACGACACACCTAGTTTTAGAGGAAAAAACATAGGGGAAAATATACTAAACCTGGACCTTTTCCCCCCCAATTATTATGTCCTCCTTGTGCCTTCTGTGTACCTCTTGTGTCATCTTCTGTCCCCGTGTCCTCCTTCATCCCCCTGCTTCTCCTCCATCCCCCGTGTCCTCTTGTGTCTCCTTCTGTCCTGTGTCCCTCTTGCCACCATGTGTCCTCCTGTGTCTCACTGTGTCCTACTCTGTCCCCCTGTGCCCTCCTGTGTTCTCCACCATCTCCCTGTGTCCTCCTCCCTTCCCCTGTGCACTCCTCCATCCCCCGCTTTTCCTTCTGTGTCCCGGTTTCCTTCTGTGCCCCCCTGTTTCCTCCTGTGTCCCCTGTTTTCTCCTCTGTCCCCCTGTCACAGCTCCAGTTAAGAAAGGGAGCAGTGGGCAGCCATAATTGGCAGGACTGGGGCAGTGCTCCCCAGCTGATTGGTAGAATTCTTCACTCAGCCTGTTTAAGTCTCTCTATGTGCAGCTAATCTGAAGCAGCATGCACCGTAGTTACTGCGCAGAGTTCCATGTGACAGCCGTACAGAGGGGGGAGACAACTGGACAGAGGAAGAAACATGAGGACAGAGGAAACAGGGGGACAATCTGGCTATAAGGCACACTGACATTTCCCCCCTACTTTTGGGGGAGAAAAAGTGTGTCTTATAGTGCGAAAATACAGTACATATCTTCCTATTAGACCCCAGATGTTGAGGTTCAATTGTCATTATTATCTCCAGTCAAATGGACAGACTGTATGAACCAAACAGACATTGGAGCAGTACATCTGCTGGTTTACATTTGCTTTTCATATAACTGTGCATCTCTGCTACACTCTGCTTGGTGTATACATGGACTTCATTATTATATCCAAATTTAGCAGACTCTTTTATTTTCCGACTAGGGTTACCAATCCACAGTTTTGCCCAGTCTGAAAACGAAATCATCCACTACTGACGTGCAAGAGGGAATTACCTGTCTTACAGAAACTCACCAAACTTATGCTGGGTACACACGGTGCGTTCCCGCACTCGATGCCCCGCTTGATTCCCGGCCGCTCGATTATTTCCGAGCATTTCCAATCACGTTTCGATGATTGTTAGGTTGATTCTCATGTAAAGTATGCCAAATCGACCTAACGATCCATCGAAACACAAATCGGATATGTCGGAAATAATTGAGCGTCCGGGAATCGACGGGAATCGAGTGGGGCATCGAGTGCGGGAACGTACTGTGTGTACCCAGCATTACAGTTAAAACCGACCTAAACCCGGGACTTCCTCTCTGCTCTAAAAGAGAAGCAATAGCATAATAACCTTTACAGAAAAACATTTCCTTGTGTCTGTTTACAGATCTCCTCAGAGATGCTGCAAAACTTTTACTTCCTTGTTTGCTGAAAGCACATACTTTTACTTCCTTGTTTGCTGAAAGCACACCCGGACACGAATCGCCGCTAATGTAATGTAATAGGAAAACCACAAGCATGTTAGTCTTGCGGTTTTCCCGGCGTTTCCGCGTGTTTCCACGTGAAAACCCACTTGCTGGCATTGACATGGTTATAATCGCATAGCGCAAACCGCAAGCAATTTTGCGTGAAAATCTGAATGGAAACGCATGCGGATTCGTTGACGCGTTTTCCGCGACGGGATCACAACGCACAACTGGAAACGGGCCCTCAACCTCTGAATGGCACAGGCTGGGGCACAGAGCTAAAATTATAGTGATTTACTACCAGTAGATAAGTAGATAAGGGAGAATTAGAAAGGCTGTTATCTCTGAATACAAAGAGTTTTTATGTGTTTAATGTCTCACCTATGCATATGTTCAGGTCCACTTTAACATGAAAACTGATGAAATCTGACAAAAAGTGAAGAGAAAACTCTGATTTTAACATTGGCTATTTGGTTCAGCTTTCCACTAACAATCTCTTTCTCTGCTGTCCATCCAAAAAGCTTGGCCCAAGATATATTGGCTTGTCTCCCATCAAGAGAAAGACCAATCACTTGGCCTTCAAACTCACTCTGCCCGACTCTCCTGATTCACCTGGTGTTTCATGTCTCATGCCTCAAAAAATTCATCCAAAATCCTTTTCCTGGTTAGTTCATTGCATCTCCTCCTATCTTGGTGGACTGAAGAATTTCAGATAGATAAGAGTCTTGACTGCAGGAGGAGGGGAGAAGTCTTCAATATTTACAGGTCCTTCTCAAAAAATTAGCATATTGTGATAAAGTTCATTATTTTCTAAATGGTTTACTGACCATGGTATTACTGTGCTCAATTGGCCTGCCAACTCTTCTGACCTGAACCCCATAGAGAATCTGTGGGATATTGTGAAGAGAAAGTTGAGAGACCCAACACTCTGGATGAGCTTAAGGCCGCTATCGAAGCATCCTAGGCCTCCATAACACCTGAGCAGTGCAACAGGCTGATTGCCTCCATGCCACGCTGCATTGAAGCAGTCATTTCTGCAAAAGGATTCCCGACCAAATATTGAGTGCATAATTAAACATAATTATTTGAAGGTTGACTTTTTTTGTTTTAAAAAAACTTTTCTTTTATTGGTCGGATAAAATATGCTAATTTTTTGAGATCGGAATTTTGGGTTTTCATGAGCTGTATGCCAAAATCATCAATATTAAAACAATAAAAGGCTTGAACTACTTCAGTTGTGTGTAATGAATCTAAAATATATAAAAGTCTAATGTTTATCAGTACATTACAGAAAATAATGAACTTTATCACAATATGCTAATTTTTTTAGAAGGACCTGTAATGAAATGTAAGCATTTTATGTCTGAAGAGAATTCCTAGGAACCTATTTTGAATATTCACTCACCTAGCCTTCAATTGTTCTTACAGGAAGAAGCTCATTATAGAGGGCATCTGAAGGCTGTCTGGGGGGAGTGGGGAGGGATGTCATAATAAATGGAAACATTTAAGTTGGCTTGCCTCAAACGATGGCACAAACATTGGACAAAAAGGAAGAACAGTTTATTTGCACATTGGAAATGCATTTTTATGGGGAATTGTACCCATGTCTTCCTGAAAATATACAGAGCCAGCTGAATGTTCTTCAAGTAGAGCAAAAAAACAAAACAAAACCTAGTAGTAGATGCTCTTAGAGGAATCCAGAGCCACAGATTGTGTGCAAAAAGGATACATGTACTCAGAGGCGTCACTAGGGTTGGTGTCACCCGGTGCGGAAACTTGTGGCTTCACCCCCGCTTACCTCATTAACCTCCAACCTCACCAGGTAGTAACATTGCTTGTAATGTAAAGATGATTACCGTGTGGGCCTGGTGGCCTTTGAACTCTGGTTTTATGGTTCAATACTGAGCAGCCAGAAGGGAGAAGAGCAGGAGGGAGAAGTACATCAGGCACTAGCCGGGTCTGTATTTCCATAGCCTACTCCACTCTCCCTTAGCCTGCAGCTTGGTGTCACCCCCTCTGCGGATGACACCTGGTGCGGTCTGCACCTACCGCACCCCTCTAGTGACGCCACTGCATGTACTCAGAATAACATCTGAATATGCAGCAAGGAGAAAAGTAAGGCAACATTCCTTTAAAATGTACCTTTATTGTCAGTGGGGTACAAATAGGCCTCAGACACACTATAGAGCACTTTTTGATCCATCAACGCTGCCTTTCGTTCGCCTTTTTAAAAAAAAACATACTCATTGACTTGCATAAAAATCATGGTAAAATTGCTTTAAAATCACCACAATCAGGATTTTTTAAAAATCACAATCACTGCAATTTTGCTGTGATTTTTTATGCAGTTAAAAAGCCAACGGATCAAAAAGCACTCTGCAGTAAGTCTCAGGCCATACAGTGGTAAGCAGTGAGGGTCTAAAGAGATTGCCTTTCTTTCTCCATGGTGCATAGCCAGCTGAATGTAATCACCAGAGTCGCTCATAGCTCAGCGATCACATTCAGCTGGCACTTCTGAGTTTTCTTCAAGGACGTCAGTTTTCATCTTCTTCACAAAGTGACTTTTTAGAACTTTGCAATTGAAAAAGTACCAAAAAGTAGCTAAAAAGAAATATCACACTTATTTCGAGTATTTTCTTGCTTTTTAGTTTAGTTTAGTTTAAATTACATTGTATTGATTAGGTGTGAAAATATCTCATGGGAGAAAATCAGGACAAAGGTTTGTTGAATCAGGGCTAATGTGCAAATTCAGCAGATTGTATGCCAAAATGCTGACTGCACTTGTCAGACATTTGATAGAAAATTATTAAAACATATAAGCTGAGTCAGCTACTGTTTTGCTTACAGTATGATGGTGCTCACCATGTCTCATGATAACACTCATTGCAGTGTCTGCCAATAGCACTCAAGTAGTTTTTCATGCTCTGTGTTATCTTCTGCTCAGTAAAGATGTGCAGTATGTCTGATTAACCACTTGAGGACCTAGGGCTTTCTACCCCTTAAGGACCGGCCACTTTTTTTCCATTCAGACCACTGCAGCTTTCACGGTTTATTGCTCGCTCATACAACCTACCACCTAAATGAATTTTGGCTCCTTTTCTTGTCACTAATAAAGCTTTCTTTTGATGCTATTTGATTGCTCCTGCGATTTTTACTTTTTATTATATTCATCAAAAAAGACATGAATTTTGGCAAAAAAATGATTTTTTTAACTTTCTGTGCTGACATTTTTCAAATAAAGTAAAATTTCTGTATACATGCAGCGCGAAAAATGTGGACAAACATGTTTTTGATAAAAAAAAACCCATTCAGTGTATATTTATTGGTTTGGGTAAAAGTTATAGCGTTTACAAACTATGGTGCCAAAAGTGAATTTTCCCATTTTCAAGCATCTCTGACTTTTCTGACCCCCTGTCATGTTTCATGAGGGGCTAGAATTCCAGGATAGTATAAATACCCCCCAAATGACCCCATTTTGGAAAGAAGACATCCCAAAGTATTCACTGAGAGGCATAGTGAGTTCATAGAAGATATTATTTTTTTGTCACAAGTAAGCGGAAAATGACACTTTGTGAGGAAAAAAAAAAAAAAAAAAAGTTTCCATTTCTTCTAACTTGCGACAAAAAAAAATGAAATCTGCCACGGACTCACCATGCCCCTCTCTGAATACCTTGAAGGGTCTACTTTCCAAAATGGGATCATTTGTGGGGTGTGTTTACTGTCCTGACATTTTGGGGGGTTCTAAATTGTAAGCACCCCTGTAAAGCCTAAAGGTGCTCATTGGACTTTGGACCCCTTAGCGCAGTTAGGCTGCAAAAAAGTGCCACACATGTGGTATTGCCGTACTCAGGAGAAGTAGTATAATGTGTTTTGGGGTGTATTTTTACACATACCCATGCTGGGTGGGAGAAATATCTCTGTAAATGACAATTTGTTAATTTTTTTTACACACAATTGTCCATTTACAGAGATATTTCTCCCACTCAGCATGGGTATGTGTAAAAATACACCACAAAACACATTATACTACTTCTCCTGAGTACGGCGATACCACATGTGTGGCACTTTTTTGCACCCTAACTGCGCTAAAGGGCCCAAAGTCCAATGAGTACCTTTAGGATTTCACAGGTCATTTTGAGAAATTTCGTTTCAAGACTACTCCTCACGGTTTAGGGCCCCTAAAATGCCAGGGCAGTATAGGAACCCCACAAATGACCCCATTTTAGAAAGAAGACACCCCAAGGTATTCCGTTAGTAGTATGGCGAGTTCATAGAAGATTTTATTTTTTGTCACAAGTTAGCGGAAAATGACACTTTGTGAAAAAACACAATTAAAATCAATTTCCGCTAACTTTTGACAAAAAATAAAATCTTCTATGAACTCACCATACTCCTAACGGAATACCTTGGGGTGTCTTCTTTCTAAAATGGGGTCATTTGTGGGGTTCCTATACTGCCCTGGCATTTTAGGGGCCCTAAACCGTGAGGAGTAGTCTTGAAACGAAATTTCTCAAAATGACCTGTGAAATCCTAAAGGTACTCATTGGACTTTGGGCCCTTTAGCGCAGTTAGGGTGCAAAAAAGTGCCACACATGTGGTATCGCCATACTCGGGAGAAGTAGTACAATGTGTTTTGGGGTGTATTTTTACACATACCCATGCTGGGTGGGAGAAATACCTCTGTAAATGGACAATTGTGTGTAAAAAAATCAAAAGATTGTCATTTACAGAGGTATTTCTCCCACCCAGCATGGGTATGTGTAAAAATACACCCCAAAACACATTGTACTACTTCTCCCGAGTACGGCGATACCACATGTGTGGCACTTTTTTGCACCCTAACTGCACTAAGGGGCCCAAAGTCCAATGAGTACCTTTAGGATTTCACAGGTCATTTTTGTTTCAAGACTACTCCTCACGGTTTAGGGCCCCTAAAATGCCAGGGCAGTATAGGAACCCCACTAATGACCCCATTTTAGAAAGAAGACACCCCAAGGTATTCCGTTAGGAGTATGGTGAGTTCATAGAAGTTTTTATTTTTTTGTCACAAGTTAGCGGAAATTGATTTTAATAGTTTTTTTTCACAAAGTGTCATTTTCCGCTAACTTGTGACAAAAAATAAAATCTTCTATGAACTCACCATACTCCGTACGGAATACCTTTGGGTGTCTTCTTTCTAGAATGGGGTCATTTGTGGGGTTCCTATACTGCCCTGGCATTTTAGGGGCCCTAAACCGTGAGGAGTAGTCTTGAAACGAAATTTCTCAAAATGACCTGTGAAATCCTAAAGGTACTCATTGGACTTTGGGCCCTTTAGCGCAGTTAGGGTGCAAAAAAGTGCCACACATGTGGTATCGCCATACTCGGGAGAAGTAGTACAATGTGTTTTGGGGTGTATTTTTACACATACCCATGCTAAGTGGGAGAAATATCTCTGTAAATGACAATTGTTTGATTTTTTTACACACAATTGTCCATTTACATAGAAATTTCTCCCACCCAGCATGGGTATGTGTAAAAATACACCCCAAAACACATTATACTACTTTTCCTGAGTACGGCGGTACCACATGTGTGACACTTTTTTGCAGCCTAGGTGCGCTAAGGGGCCCAACGTCCTATTCACAGGTCATTTTGAAGCATTTGTTTTCTAGACTACTCCTCGCGGTTTAGGGCCCCTAAAATGCCAGGGCAGTATAGGAACCCCACAAGTGACCCCATTTTAGAAAGAAGACACCCCAAGGTATTCCGTTAGGTGTATGGCGAGTTCATAGAAGATTTTATTTTTTGTCACAAGTTAGTGAAAAATGACACTTTGTGAAAAAAAAACAATAAAAATTAATTTCCGCTAACTTTTGACAAAAAATTAAATCTTCTATGAACTCGTCATACACCTAACATAATACCTTGGGGTGTCTTTTTTTTCTAAAATGGGGTCACTTGTGGGGTTCCTATACCGCCCTGGCATTTTACAGGCCCAAAACCGTGAGTAGTCTGGAAACCAAATGTCTCAAAATGACTGTTCAGGGGTATAAGCATCTGCAAATTTTGATGACAGGTGGTCTATGAGGGGGCGAATTTTGTGGAACCGGTCATAAGCAGGGTGGCCTTTTAGATGACAGGTTGTATTGGGCCTGATCTGATGGATAGGAGTGCTAGGGGGGTGACAGGAGGTGATTGATGGGTGTCTCAGGGGGTGGTTAGAGGGGAAAATAGATGCAATCCATGCACTGGGGAGGTGATCGGAAGGGGGTCTGAGGGTTTGGCCGAGTGATCAGGAGCCCACACGGGGCAAATTGGGGCCTGATCTGATGGGTAGGTGTGCTAGGGGGTGACAGGAGGTGATTGATGGGTGTCTCAAGGTGTGATTAGAGGGGGGAATGGATGCAAGCAATGCACTGGCGAGGTGATCAGGGCTGGGGTCTGAGGGCATTCTGAGGGTGTGGGCGGGTGATTGAGTGCCCTAGGGGCAGATAGGGGTCTAATCTGATAGGTAGCAGTGACAGGGGGTGATTGATGGGTAATTAGTGGGTGTTTAGGGTAGAGAATAGATGGAAACACTGCGCTTGGGTGGTGATCTGATGTCGGATCTGCGGGCGATCTATTGGTGTGGGTGGGTGATCAGTTTGCCCGCAAGGGGCAGGTTAGGGGCTGATTGATGGGTGGCAGTGACAGCGGGTGATTGATGGGTGGCAGTGACAGGGGGTGATTGATGGGTGGCAGTGACAGGGGGTGATTGATGGGTGATTGATAGGTGATTGACAGGTAATCAGTGGGTTATTACAGGGGAGAACAGATGTAAATATTGCACTGGCGAATTGATAAGGGGGGGTCTGAGGGCAATCTGAGCGTGTAGGCGGTCGATTGGGTGCCCGCAAGGGGCAGATTAGGGTCTGATCTGATAGGTAACAGTGACAGGTGGTGATAGGGAGTGATTGATGGGTGATTGATGGGTAATTAGTGGGTGTTTAGAGGAGAGAATAGATGGAAACACTGCGCTTGGGTGGTGATCTGATGTCGGATCTGCGGGCGATCTATTGGTGTGGGTGGGTGATCAGATTGCCCGCAAGGGGCAGGTTAGGGGCTGATTGTTGGGTGGCAGTGACAGGGGGTGATTGATGGGTGATAGGTGATTGGCAGGTGATTGACAGGTGATCAGTGGGTTATTACAGGGAAGGACAGATGTAATTAATGCACTGGCGAATTGATAAGGGGGGGGGGGGTCTGAGGGCAATCTGAGCGTGTGGGCGGGTGATTGGGTGCCCGCAAGGGGCAGATTAGGGTCTGATCTGATAGGTAACAGTGACAGGTGGTGATAGGGGGTGATTGATGGGTAATTAGTGGGTGTTTAGAGAAGATAACAGATGTAAACGATACATTTGGGAGGTAATCTGACGGCGGGTTTGCGGGCGATCTAATGGTGTGGGTGGGTGATCAGATTGCCCGCAAGGGGCAGGTTAGGGGCTGATTGATGGGTGGCAGTGACAGGGGGTGACAGGGGGTGATTGATGGGTGATAGGTGATTGGCAGGTGATTGACAGGTGATCAGTGGGTTATTACAGGGAAGAACAGATGTAATTAATGCACTGGTGAATTGATAAGGGGGGGTCAGAGGGCAATCTGAGCGTGTGGGCGGGTGATTGGGTGCCCGCAAGGGGCAGATTAGGGTCTGATCTGATAGGTAAAAGTGACAAGTGGTGATAGGGGGTGATTGATGGGTGATTGATGGGTAATTAGTGGGTGTTTAGAGGAGAGAATAGATGTAAACAATGGATTTGGGAGGTGATCTGATGTCGGATCTGTGGGCGATCTATTGGTGTGGGGGGGTGATCAGATTGCCCGCAAGGGGCAGGTTAGGGGCTGATTGATGGGTGGCAGTGACAGGGGGTGATTGACGGGTGATTGACGGGTGATTGACAGGTGATTGACAGGTGATTGACAGGTGATCAGGGGGATAGATGCATACAGTAAACAGGGGGGGGTGGTCTGGGGGGGGGGTCTGGGGAGAATCTGAGGGGTGGGGGGTGATCAGGAGGGGGCAGGGAGCAGGGGGGGGGATAAAAAAAAAAATAGCGTTGACAGATAGTGACAGGGAGTGATTGATGGGTGATTAGGGGGGTGATTGGGTGCAAACAGGGGTCTGGGGGGTGGGCAGGGGGGGGGTCTGATGGGTGCTGTGGGCGATCTGGGGCAGGGGGGGGGAGAAATCAGTGTGCTTGGGTGCAGACTAGGGTGGCTGCAGCCTGCCCTGGTGGTCCCTCGGACACTGGGACCACCAGGGCAGGAGGCAGCCTGTATAATACACTTTGTAAACATTACAAAGTGTATTATACACTTTGTATGCGGCGATCGCGGGGTTAAAATCCCGCCGGCGCTTCCGTATAGCCGGCGGGATGTTGCGGCGAGCGAGCGGTGACAGGCGCCGGCGGAGGATCGCGTCACGGATGACGCGATCGCTCCGCCCATGCCCTTAAATGGACCGCCGCCTCTGTGGGTGAGGCCGTCCTGCAGGGCTCCACTTCCCCGCCGCCCCTGTGTAGTGGGCGGTCGGGAAGTGGTTAACTGTATTCTAGCTCATCTTATCATTTGAAAAATATATTTTCTATAGAATGTAGATTGTGTACTGTAATTAGCACTATAACTTATATTTATACAGATTATACTTTTTATATTTTTCCCCACATTTTGACGTTTAGAAAAAAACACGGTTTACAACACATTTTGTTTTAATTAATTAGGTGTTATTCAGAGCAATTGAATGGCAGACTTGATGGGGTTGGCCGCTATTCATCACTGACTAATATTATGTATCAGCTGCAGCACAGTTATTTCACTTCTAATGGAATTACATGACTCTTGTATTACGTAAACATGATTGTTCTTTGGAAATCATTTTACTCTCCCACTAACTGCAGATCAGTAATTTTGAAGTGAACCCAAGGTAAAAATAAGCTGATAAGATAAGCAATTGTATTTATGCTCCTACTCCTAAAAATGCCCTTTTTAGGTATTCCATGGTTTTACTTCTTATTTAACCACTTGCCGACCGCGCACTCATAACGCGCGTCGGCAAAGTGGCAGCTGCAGGACCAGCGACGCAGTATTGCGTCGCCGGCTGCAGGCTAATTAATCAGGAAGCAGCCGCTCGCGTGAGCGGCTGCTTCCTGTCAATTCACGGCGGGGGGCTCCGTGAATAGCCTGCGGGCCGCCGATCGCGGCTCACAGGCTAAATGTAAACACAAGCGGAAATAATCCGCTTTGTTTACATTGTACGGCGCTGCTGCGCAGCAGTGCCGTAAGGCAGATCGGCGATCCCCGGCCAATCAGCGGCCGGGGATCGCCGCCATGTGACATGGGACAGCCTGTCACTGGCTGCACAGGACGGATAGCGTCCTGTGCAGCCCCGATCACCGGAGGGGTAGCAGGTAGGAGAGGGAGGGGGGAATTTCTCCGCGGAGGGGGGCTTTGAGGTGCCCCCCCCCCGCAACACCCACAGCATGCAGAAGCGATCAGACCCCCCCCCCAGCACATCATCCCCCTAGGGGGGAAAAAGGGGGGCGATCTGATCACTCTGCATGCCAGCTGATCTGTGCTGGGGGCTGTAGAGCCCACCCAGCACAGATCTGAAAATACAGCGCTGGTCCTTAAGGGGGGGGGGGGGGGTAAAGGCTAGGTCCTCAAGTGGTTAAACATTACAAACTAGATTGAATGTTTTATTGCCTCTGCTCTGTGCCAGCCTAATAAGTGTCCCAGAGTTGGAAAAAGGTCAACAGTTCATATATGTTATCTCCCTCTGCTCTCAGAAGTTGTATTCTGCCAGGAAAACGTTATGGCTGTAATTTAACTCATCAGTGATGTCTATTATATTCCTGACAATACAGACAAGACAGAAGCTGCCACTTCCATGTCTAAAAATTAACTCTTTCAGGCAGCAAAATAATGCACTTGTTCAATGGTACATTTTAATATTTACATATCTTTTAATGTCCATTGATTCAGTTGATCTGCAGATGGCTGTAGTATTTTGTGTTATATGAATCAGATCAATACACAGAAATCTGAAGAGATCACCTGTTCACTGCCTGCTCCAAATGACCAAGGTGAAGCAGTTAATTTGGGTGCTGGAGACGCCAAGGTAATTGTGATGCACCATAGACACTGTTGGAATAGCGGGCAGCCCTGACACCTCCTATTTTATTAAGTGCCTACAGTGCCAAATATTTCCACTTATAACTGCTAATCGTAGCTATTCACAATGGGGCCTATGGTGCCCAAGCTACCTGTTTGTAGCCGCAGTTTTATTAGGGTTAAGTATCAGTTTGGGGGGTCAGTTAGGGTTAGGCACAGGTTAGGGGTCATTTAGGGTTAGGTATAGGTTAAGGGGTCCTTCAAGGTCAGACATGGGGGGGTTAGGGTTAGGCATCGGTTTAGGGTTAGCCACCCATAGAAGAAGATTCCAGTGAGAATGAGGTCAAATTATGGGATGGTAAAATATCGGTAAAAATGATGTATATTTTACTCTTGTAATTACATACAGTAATAGAATATCAAAATGTTTACAGATATTCTACTAGCAGTTATTAAGGTGGCACACTTATTACATGTACATGAGTGTTACGGAATGCACATTCACCCTCCAATTCCTGTTCCCTTTGCCACAGATTACCATTTAGCCTCAGACCCTGAGGGAATCCTGAAGGCATTCAGCACTGCAGGCAAAGTAACCTTTTGGATTGGTTGGTGAGTCCATGCACAGCCCAATTTCGATTGTATGTGCAATCAATACAATCTGTGATCTCATATAGAGACCAGGTCACTGCCACCAATCTGCAATAAGCGTGCAGATATGCAAATTTAACTCTAGCTAAATCATGTAGGAAAAAGGGTTAATCCAACAACCTTTCTAGAGATAGCAACATATAGCAATATTAATAAACCAGTTATGGTAACGTTTCCCTCAGGAGATGTGGAAAATATTTGCAGAGCTTTCAGAACAAGCACTTAGACAAACGATTTTAATAGTTTATTGTATAATAAAATAATGCATAAACTAAAGTACAGCAATTGAAACAGATTGTTATAGTAAAAATAATAAAGGGAATAACAGTGAAAATAACTGGGTATAAATAATGTCTTGAGCAGTTTGTCAAGTTACTATATGTCCTTTGGGGTTGTAAGTCCAAACAGAAGATATGAAGTTCTGGGTGTAATTAGTCCAAGATGTATAAATAGCCAAATCTTTGATGGTATTTATATATATTGCTGGCCAGGACTCAAGGGACACTGAATCACACCTTCGTGCACATTTTCATGTCATTGCACGTATGGCGTACGCAAAGCCATGACAGTGAGGAAGGTACTGACCTGTCCTGTACTGCACATGGTATGTGTACACTCATTCAAATGTAATGTAATGTATGCTGTAAAAGGTGTTTAGTTTAATAAAAATCTGATAAAAAAAAAAAGCAATGAGCAAGTTGATCATAAGGCTGACTGAAAATACAAAACGTTATTCAACAGTTATTAGCTAGACAAGCATTATATTAATGTAGGATAACTAACCTAGGTGGCTAGCTTATTCCCATCTAATAATAACACTGCAATGGCGGATAATGCACATAACCTGCCGAATGCAAAATGAGTCTGTACACAATAAGGTTTAAATGCACATCTTATGCAGCATAGGTTCTCTGGCCAGAGGGTATAATACAATGCATATGCACCTGCGCTTTTATACACCAGTCCCACGTGCCAGGCTGAATAACACAGAAATAAGTTAGCCACCTGGCTTAGTTATCTTGCATTAGTGTGATGCTTGTCTAGCTGTTTGCAATCTACATGTTGCCACTCGGTACACTTATCCAAGGACATGGCCTGACGTACCACTGCTACGCAGATGACACACAGCTATACCTGTCCTTCAAACCTGGTGGAACAGACCCTACTCCAAAAATAAATTCTTGCTTAGCTGAGCTACAGGCATGGATGAATGATAACTGGTTGAAACTGAATGCTGACAAAACTGAGGTCCTTTTTGTCCAAAGCCAGCGCTCACCATCAAAACAGCTCTATCCTAAAGCAACACCAATCAGGATTGGGAATTCAGACATAAACAGCTTCAACCTTGTGCGTAGCCTTGGCTTACTTATCCACGGGGAATTGAGTTTCAGAAATCAAATTTCATCTGTAGTTAAATCTTCCTACTTTCATCTGAAGAACATTGCGAAGATTAAACATCTGATTCCCCCAGAGGATCTTCCAACCCTAGTTCACGCCTTCATCACATCACGGCTGGACTACTGCAATGCCCTTTATGCTGGCCTCCCCAAAAAGGACCTGCGTCGCCTGCAATTAGTGCAGAATGCTGCTGCCAGATTGCTAACAAACCAGCCTCGCCACTGTCACATTACACCGATCCTTTGCTTACTGTACTGGCTACCAGTAGAATGGAGAATACTCTTCAAGATTGGACTGCTGACATTCAAATCCCTGCACAATCTGGGCCCTGGATACATGAAGGACTTGCTGAAGCTGCACCACACCTCTCACAACCTCAGATCAGCAAGTTCTATAAACTTGGTCATTCCCAGAGTGCACCTCAAAACATCTGGAGACAGAGCCTTCTGTCATGCTGCCCCTACTCTTTGGAACTACCTGCCACACCCATTAAAGACAGCACCATCCCTGGAGCTATTCAAATCCAGACTGAAAAGCCACCTGTTTAGCCTGGCATTTCCGGACTTATAAAATTCTTCCTCTGTACCACGATGATCTGAGCCGTGCTTATGCGCTTTGAGTCCTACGGGAGAAAAGCGCTTTACAAATGTTATTTGTTGTTGTTGTAGCTAATAACTGTTGAATACATTTTGTATTTTCAGTCAGCTTTGTGACCCATTTGCTCATTGCTTTTTTTAATCATTTTTTATCAAACTAAATACCTTTTACAGCATAATAAAAGAAAAATAGTATTCATTTTCAGACAGTAATGCAGTCCCTTCAGATTTTGACACAGTATTTCCAAAAAAGGAGAAAAAAAATAAAGATTACATAGAAACAATGCAATATTAATCATTCAAGTTAGGTAGGGCCAAGCAGTCTATGCAGAGCTGGATTTAAGCCAAGGCCACCCAGGCCATGACCTAGCTAGGGCACCACAGGAGCAAGGGCATCAAAGCAGCAGGCTAAACTGGTGAAGCATTTGCAAGCTTGCAAGTGCTGCAGTGCAGGAATATTAGGCGAGCACCTGACCAAGGTACTCTGCTGCCAGTCGTCTGTGCAGCAGCCGCCCTGCTCTCTCTGCACGTTGGCATTGTGGCTGGTGGCTATAGACTTGGGCAACATTGCAGAGTCACAAACAGATTATGTGGAATAGCAGCCACCAGTTGCTCACATCTCCGATCATCTCCCGTCTGACTCACTGGTTACATGCCGGCAAGTCACAAGTGAGAGATGCTGGTTGGAGGGACAGATGTACAGCAGCGGCTGATGGAGACAGAGGAGAAGAGGAAGCTTCTGCGCTGGAGACGAGCTGAGAGGTGACCCTGATGGCTACTGCGGTGTGGAGGCGAGCTGGCTACCTATACTAAAAGGTGGGGGTGAGAAAGGAAGGGATTAAGGGAGTCATCTAGCTACTTATACTTGAGAGGGAGTGGTCATCAGGCTACCTATACTAGAGGGAAAGGGGGAGGGGTCATCTGGCTACCTATACTGAAGGGGGAGGCTGGTGACAGTGGCCTTGGGGGCTAAAGAGTACACATCTGGCCCTGAGTCTGTCTCACCAGCTCAAAATCAGCCAGACCCGGCACATCCAACCAGTGTCCCCAAATCTTCTCAAACTTATGTAGGCATCCTCTATGAGCGTAAATCAATTTTTCTAATTTCAAGTGAGTATTTATTTCCGTCATCCACATTTCAATTGTTGTTGGTGCTGGGTCTTTCCAGCACTTACAACTGAGTTTATGGGCTAGGAACAAAAGGCATTGATCATAATTCATATAGGCTGTGGCATGTCCAGTCCCATCAACAGACCCAGAATACAGACCTGCAAAGTCCTTGGCATGGATGCGCCAGGAACCGTCCGCAGTATATAAAATGGATGGTCAATATCTATGTAACTTGGGACAAAGCTGAATCATATGTATGAGGTCTCTGTAATCTTGCTGCCAACAGGAATAGTTTGGATCTTCCCTAGGGTTCATATGCATATTTGCTCATTGCCTTTTGACTGAATTGATTAAGTTTGTCTTTGTCTATTATCCTTTTGTAGGTTATAGATACTATCCATTTAGAACTGCCAGACAATAGTGCATGCGCTTCCATTTTTGATTGATATATGTGTACACTCATGTTCAGGTTTCTTTTAAAATGAAGTGATTGTAAATGAAGTGAGAGGCAATTTTAAAGGTTTTGCAAACCTGCATAATTTGAAAGGACTCTAGATACTGCATTGCCTCTTATGCTGGGAATACACGGTTCATTTCTGCCGTGCGTTTCTCCTCTCGATCATTTTTACCGCTCAATTCTGTTGTCGATTATCTTATCTTCCCGCTCGTTTTTCTTAGCTTTTTCTATTCAATTCTATGTGAAATCGAGCGGCGAAAGAATCGAAAGGTAGATCGGACATGTGAGAAATTATCTCTTGAACCATCTGATCACCTAAAAAACGAACTGTGTATTTCCAGCATTATTGTGCCCTGCCACTATAGTCCCATACTCTACTTCAGTGGGGGTTGAAGGGCACATTCTCTATCTACTCTGCATGCCCTCTTTGTGTGCACGTGTCACTGTGAATGTTTCTGAACAGTGCATGCCCAAGGCGTGCAAAAGTGGACAGCACTTGTGCCCTGCTCCAACTTGGAACCAGTTGGAGATGCAAAAAGGGCTTACAGTGTCAGCATGGAGTGGAAGCCGTGAAAAATATAGGACCACACAGTGTCTCGGGAACTTACAGATTATGCAAGTAGGCATAACTTTTAATTGTATCTTACCTCAGGATCACACTTAAGGTCTTTGGTTAAACTGCTTCAAGTCATGTGACAAATGATTTGTTTTTCTTATTTAAATTTTTGTCTCCAGAAGCCTCTGATGATGTAAGGTGAAAAAACACTGAAGGCTGAATTGGTTAATAATAATAAAAATAAAGTGAGCACTCTGCTTCTGAAGTTGAAATTTGCCTTTCAGGCTCACAATACATCAGTAGTAGTAAATAAGCATCTCAGATTTTAAAAGAAATGTGGCTTTTAAAACCATTTTGTAATAGATTAACCTCATATGAACATTGAAAATATTCTTACACTTCTTTTCCAGACACATAGGATCTCCTGCACATATTAGCAATTGTTGTGGCACCTAAAGATATTGGAGTGAGACAGTGATATATGAGTAATATTGTTAGATTTTTGGCTACAGTAGTTTGTACCCTAATCTTGAGTGTTCATTTTTTTCTTAAATATTTGTGTTGCTAATTGTGTATATACTTACATGTGACCACATTACTCCATTCACAGCTCACTGATGTTTGATGATGAATACTTAATCTATGAGAACAAATATAGCCTCAGGATGAACATCAGCTTTTGTGTGTGTGTGATTGTGGGTGTGCGTCTTTTAATCCTTTTCCTAGTTTTCCAGAACCATAAGTCACAGTGACTGGTTCCCTTTAAGACTAATTTTAACTATTCTGTTACATTAACACATGCATCGAATCATAATCCTTATTTATTGTATTTATTCAAATTACAAATTTTGTGAAAAAAATAATTTAAAAGTTAATTTTCAGTATGGAAAGAGCTGCAAAGTTATATTATTGGTAAGGTGAGCAAAAAATAAGGATAGATAATTCATGAGATAAGTTTGAATTTTGGGAATCAACCTCATAGTTTGAACAAGGCCTTAGGACTTTTAATTCAGTGTTCTTACAACCTGAATGTCAATCTGGTTCTCAAACAGGTTTTTACTCTATAAAGAATCACACTTTAAAAATATACTAGTGAAATACAAGCTTTTTATTGATGCTGTAAAAATATCCATGTCTATTGAATAGATATGTACCATTTTCAGACCAGAGATAAAAAAATAACAGTTTGCACTCAAATTTGATGTACTGTAACACACAAAAAATACATAAAATGAGGAAAAGGAGAAGGGACAGAAAGACAACAAAGCAGCATTGCACGTAATAAAACAAAAACTGTAAAATAAATAAATAATGAAGAAAATAATTTTCAAATCAGTGCAGTAATCATGGGCAAGGGGTTACACTGCATAATCATCATAGGACAACATACTGCATTTTTAAGTCCAAGTAAACCCAAAATTGAACATAGTGTTTTCTCAAAGAAATAATGTTGGAATAAAATAAATCATAAATTGTGTAGCTCTGCATACCTACATACTGTATATGCACCTATCCATACAAGCTTAAGACTTATACTGTTCAGCTAATTTCCTATCAGCAGAATGACATTTAAGTGAAAATATAGCCAACATACTTCTTTAACCACTTGATGACCCAGCCTTTACCCCCCCCCCCTTAAGGACCAGCACTGTTTTTTATGATCTGTGCTGGGTGGGCTCTGCAGCCCCCAGCACAGATCAGGTTGCAGGCAGAGGGATCAGATCGCCCCCCCTTTTTCCCCCCTATGGGGATGATGTGCAGGGGGGGTCTGATCTCTCCTGCCTGCCTGGGTGTTGCGGGGGGGGGCACCTCAAAGCCCCCTTCCGCGGCGAAATTCCCCCCTCCCTCTCCTCCCTGTCCCCCCTGGTGATGTGGGCTGCACAGGACGCTATCCGTCCTGTGCAGCCAGTGACAGGCTGTCCCCTGTCACATGGCGGCAATCCCTGGCCGCTGATTGGCCGGGGATCGCCGATCTGCCTTACGGCGCTGCTGCTACAGCAGCGCCGTACAATGTAAACAAAGGAGACATACGTCTCCTGTGTTTACATTTAGTCTGCGAGCCGCGATCAGCGGCTCGCAGGCTATTCACGGAGACACGCTCCGTGATCTAACAGGTTAAATTATGTTTTTTTTCAAATAACCAAATAAGCCATATTCAGTGAAACAATCACAAAAGGTACCCCTTATCAGGGTGTACAATTAACTGGAAATTCCTGTTAATAGTTATATGTTAACCACTTGCCGACCGCACGCTTATACTGTGCGTCGGCAAAGTGGCAGCTGCAGGACCAGCGACGCAGTACTGCGTCGCCAGCTGCAGGCTGATTAATTAGGAAGCAGCCGCTCGCGCGAGCGGCTGCTTCCTGTCAAATCACGGCGGGGGGCTCCGTGAATAGCCTGCGGGCCGCCGATGGCGGCTCGCAGGCTAAATGTAAACACAAGCGGAAATAATCCGCTTTGTTTACATTGTACGGCGCTGCAGCGCAGCAGCGCCATAAGGCAGATCGGCGATCCCCGGCCAATCAGCTGCCGGGGATCGCCGCCATGTGACAGGGGACGTCCCGTCACTGGCTGCACAGGACGAATAGCGTCCTGTGCAGCCTCGATCGCCGGGGGGGGGCCAGGTAGGAGAGGGAGGGGGAGGATTTCGCTGCGGAGGGGGGCTTTGAGGTGCCCCCCCCCGCAACACCCAGGCAGGCAGGAGAGATCAGACCCCCCTGCACATCATCCCCATAGGGGGGAAAAAAGGGGGGCAATCTGATCTCTCTGCCTGCAACCTGATCTGTGCTGGGGGCTGCAGAGCCCACCCAGCACAGATCACTCAAAACAGCGCTGGTCCTTAAGGGGGGTAAAGGGTGGGTCATCAAGTGGTTAAATGTGATACTTCACCAATTGGTGGTACACATCTTACATTAGGGGCAGCATTTGTAGAATTAAAGGTACAAGACAGTTTATGTAAACAATGCAATACAGTTGGACATTTTTGTCTTGCTAGATTTCTGCATTTATTTTACAATGCAATACAGAATTTGATGGGAACTTGATGTCATTATAAAGTCATGATGATGATTTTTGATTGGTGGCGATAACACATTTAACCTTGATAATTGGTATACTCATCACTCTGCTGTTTGTTTGCCTTCTTGCCCTGTGTGGCTGCAAAACAATTGTTGTAAGAGACTATGTATTATCTGGTTGTTTTAATAAACCACATATGAGCTTATGGTGTGCTGGTTATATTTTGACTTTCATATCTTATGATTGGGGTATGTGCCAATATCCCTTATCTAAGCACCCACACTATCTGGAAGGTGTGCAGCTTTGCCTGTACATATTAATGCTTAGCAGAATGAGGTCTTAAAAGTGTTCACCACAAAGTACAAGACCTGGCTCTTGGGGGTAGACATACTGTATGGACTCCTGTTTAACTTACATTTCCTCTGAGATTGCTTGAAGGAGATAATTTTTAACTTGGCCGAAAAATGCTTATTCAGCACCTAACAAAAGCTTGCTTAAAAGATGTTTTATTGATAAGGTGTAAAACTATTTCCAGTGAGAAAACTCAGAAAAGTTAATGGGAACCTGTACTGAGTAAAATTATTTGAAATAAACACATGAGGCAACTTCAAACGGACATTACATAGTTACCTTGCCATCAGTTCCTCTCAGAAGCTCACCATTTCCTTCTGGCAATAATCCCTTCCAATTCTGACAACATTTTGTCACAACTGAAATATATCAGTTGCTGTCAGTTATATATCAGTTGCTGTCAGTTATTGCTGAGAGATCAACGGATGTGCCAGTAATGTCCATGTTTCCCTATGGCTCAAGTGGGTGATGTTAGAGTTCAACAGTGTGCTGACCAGAAAGCTGTTATGGGGTAATGGCCATTTTCAAAATGGAGGATGAAGAATTCCATTGATCACAGTGGATAAATGGGACGCAGGAGAGGAGAAAGCGATTGATGACTAGACTATGCGGGAGGTAAGTAGATGTAGGTTTATTTTGACTTTTAATTTTCAGTTCAGGTTTTCTTTAACTGAATAGGGATCATGGTTTCTCAAGTCTTGCAAGGATGCTGAGGAACATTCTAATCATCTATTCTTATTCCTATTTTGGTTGTTCCAGGATCATAACTAATTGACTTACCCACCAACCAATTCCACAGAGGAGAGAAAGCAGGCTGAATTGCAGTTGCAAGTATGCTAGGCCCACCTTGTTCAACTTTGGATTTAGTTGGGCTTCAAATGGCTGAGTGCATAACATATTTATAAAATGGGCTGTAGTTATATGTCTATTTTTGTAGGAAAGTATGCATTTTACAGCTGTTTTTGCTATAAATACGTAAAAATTAAGATTTCCTTATTGCAATTTAGTTTCATTTTAAATCTAGGCAAAAGTTGCAAAATGAAAAGTCAACAGTCTTTTAATGATACCCCAACATACACACCTACAGTAAATCCTGCCTATGCAGTGAAACTGATTGCTGTATTCTTGCATCCCTACTTTGCCTCATGTCTCATATTTACATCACTCCTGACTACAGAATCTCATCTCTCACCTCCATCACTTAACATTACTGCTCCTCATTCAGCACAGAGGTATAAAAGTGGGATGAAACACTGTTGTGGATGCTGCCTAAGTGGTTGTCAGTGCAAGTGTCACTATGCAGGGCTTTCATTCACCACTGCGTGTAACTTTTTGGAAGCTAGTAGAGTGGCACTCAAGTAGGCATGCTGAGATACGCATTACATGCTGAATACTGTTCCTCCTCCTCTTCTGCCGCTTCGCAGTTGTTAGTCACTAAAGTGAATAATTAACTAAAAACATGACACTGCTGTCTCTACATCCTTGAGTCTTTTTTTAAACATTTCATAGTCACCACAAGCTCTGGAAAGGGTACGTGAATGAAGTCCTTGTAGTCTGGGATGGTGGCAGAGAGGAATTTCTATTATTTATGTAGTGGATCAATTCCAACCAAGTTAACATGGATTTCATGCCCACTTTGGGGAAAGGGAAGTAGAGTACCTGAACCTCAAGGTGATGATTGAGGGCAATCAGGTTGTGACCAAAGGTTTTAGAAAAGGGTTTGCTGCACTCTACTAGCTACCACCCCAGGCATGTAAAGGACACCGACCTGTACAAGCAAATTCTTATACTAAAAAGGAATAACAAAGTTTGAGGGGTTTTTTCGTGAGAAACAGGTAGAGAAACTGTGGGAGTGCTGGAAAAGGAGGTTACGAGCCAAGGTCAGTAACTTTAACCCTGGATAGGGCCCATCAGGTTCTGACAGGGCAGCTATTAGTAAGAAAAGATAAAAAGCAGTCCAGGGAACACAGATTCAACTTCTTGCTTGAGTTCCACCCCCCCCTCCCCAGCTGAGAGAATCTGTCGGGTAATACGGGGGAAGTGGTGCCTCCTGCCTTTAGACAGCCATCACCCCTCCAGAGTAGGTTTTAGAAGGGGTAAAACTCTCAGAAAGATTTTGGTAAACAGCGCCATTTCTAAAAAAGATGGGGTATGTTCAGGAACTAGCTGAGCAGGACGTTGTAATGCTTGTCGCTCCATGAGAAAGAATAGCAGTGTACAGATAGGTGTGACCACCTGGGAAATATGTGCATTCATTGTTGTACAAAATTTGTAGCGTACTGTGTGTGGGGCCCTTGCAGCTGTTACTATATTGAAAAAACAGTCCAGCTTCTGAAGGAAAGATTCCTACAGCACAAAATGATGTCCTAACAAGTTACAAATAGACAAAAAGCGGGGTTTTCTAAGAGCCATATATTCTCTTATTTATTCTTCATTCATAGATTCTTCATATTGCGGACAAGATGTGTGGATACAAAACCAGACTTCCAATTCACATAAAAAGACTGCCTGACACGTGTTTCACGGTCAAAAAACGCTTCCTCAGAGGCACACCATATGCAACCATGTTTAAAACCTATAGATCAAAAAATACATACCATTAGAGACCCATGTGCATATCGGGATAAAAGGCCAATCCAAAAAAATGAATAATTAATATTTATCTTACCCATGGGCCAATGGCCCATGGGTAAGATAAATATTCATTTTTTTGGAATGGCCTTTTTGACCGTGAAACACGTGTCAGGTAGTCTTTTTATGTGAATTGGAAGTCTGGTTTTGTATCCACACATCTTGTCCGCAATATGAAGAATCTATGAATGAAGAATAAATAAGAGAATATATGGTTCTTAGAAAACCCCGCCTTTTTGTCTATTTGTAACGTGCTATAATTTTTAGGGGTGGAACCGCATCATTTTTATCTTGTCTATGTGAGCACAAAATGTCCAGCAAAAGTGGTGTGGGGGGCTGGGGGCCAGCCCCATGATTGAGCATGTTAAAGAGATGCATGGGTGCAGTGCAGCATGTCACTTCTTTGCAGGTTTAGAAGTTATAATAGAGGGGCCTCAACGGGGGTAAAACTTTAAAAAAAGGGAGGCTACTATAATATTACATACTGATGCCTTGGGTAACCTGGGGTTCAGTGATAGGAACGATGCCAATGCATTTTTTAAATTAAAGTCTTTTGTATTAAGAATTGTACATTGTGAATAATCAACTACAAACATTGACATTGCTGTTTCTACATCGTTGAGTCTCCTTAAAACAATGCATTTCCCATACTTTATTGAGCAATAATGAAAGAGAATTTCACCACGTTCTAAACAATGGTTGAGGACTGACGAGGTATGTATTATCCCATAACCTCCACCAAAGCCAACTGGAGTGGATTTGAGGTCAGAGGTTGTTTGTGCTGTAGGTTATTACAGCTGCGTAGAACATGAACCCCTTTGAGACATTTCCCAAAGGCATTCAATTGAGTTATTCAGATGATAATTTTCTGCTACAAGCAAAATTGTGCTGGATAAGATGGAAAAGGAAGTGTCACAAGATCATTGCAGTCATTACATGGCTAAGCCCAGGCAGAACATTTTGGATGAGGATGATACCATTTACTGGTTAACTTAAAAAAAAACTTTCAATATATTTTTCAGACTCCTCATACTGTGTACTGAACACTATCTCAGAAAGCAAACTTTATGTCTATTTAGGCATCAGAAGGAGGCATAGAAATCTAGTAGATAATACAAATCAATGTTTTAATAAAACTGAATATCAAAATGATGCAGGGAGCGTGACTGCTAGACACTACAATGTTGTAAAGCTATTTAAAAAGTAGGTCACTCCAACAGCGTCTTTGAAATAAAAATGTGCTGCTACTGGAGGATTAGGTCAGTTGTTTCTAATAGCAAACCTGTACATTTTTATTGACTGAGGAAGAGCAGTGTTTCTCAACATTTTATTGGTATTTAGTCCCTTTGAAAGCCTGTGCCTAATACAGATATATTCATGACAATTGTTCCTAAACAGTCTGAAGTACTCCCTGGGGTATGCGTACCACATGTTGAGAACCTTTGATGTAGAGTTTACTTATTTCCCCACATATAGTCCTTTAGGGCATTTTCTACACATGATCAGTTATAGCAGGCTGACTACAGGAAGAGGTATTCTGTACACCTGTGGCCAGCCTGGTATTGACATCAGGCTATATTAATACGTCAGTGGAATAGATGTGTGCAGGTTTCTTACCTTTATAGGCTGGCAGATGTTCATCCTGTCCTGGCCTATTCAAGGAGCTTGGTACAATCATCTGTTTTAGGCCCCCTGCACACTGCAAATCCGATTTGCGATTCCGATTTTCCCTGCATGCTATCAAAAAAAAAAACGCAGAAAAAACGCTGCATGCAGTAACGATTAAAAATCGCAAATCGGAATCGCATGTTAAAATCCATTAAAAAATGCAAATTGGAATTGGAATCGCATGTAGTCTGCAAGAGGCCTTAGACTGGCTGGCTGCTGATATATCTTATTTTATTGCAATTAAGAAGGGAGAAAACCACTGGCACATCTCTGATGAAGCAGGGCTAGTCCCTGCGAAACAGCTGTCAGACTTGTCTTTCCCCCCACTGCTGTAAGCTTTTTTGTGTCAACTCAGCCACAATAAATGGTATTTTAGCAGCTGTGCCCATCTCCTTCCTCTCTGTGACTGATATTTTATGTAAGATGAGTGTTGTAGGTGACAACCATTGTGCCCCAGTCCACCTTCACAGTCTGCTTCTATTGAAGGAGGCCAGTTCTGCGAATGACCATTGCTTTCTTGACTTTGGCATCAACCAATAGAGAGTCATATTAGTGTTTAATGAAAGTCCCCTAGGTATTCTAGGTGCCTGTTTCTGTTTGTCATGTCTAAATAGATCTGACATGTGAGTTGTAACTGAACTCTAAAGTATAGAATTCTTTATGTGTTTATTATTATGATTATTCAGCATTTATATAGCGCCAACATCTTCCGTAGCGCTGTAGAGTATATTGCCTTGCTTATAAAGGTAACTTTCATTCCTGACATATGTGGGTCAGTTTGTGTGTAAACAGTATAGTGGTTTATTAGTGGTTATTCCTCTTATACATATTGGGGTCTCCAGTATGAGATTGGCTTACTTGATATAGCATGGAATTACATTCATTTTGTGTAGAAATGGTGAAAGATCTCCTCACTTGCAGAACAAATTATCAAAATGTCACCTATAAAGGAAAGGAATAGTGGGCAATTTGTGTGACATGTACAGTATGTATATATATATATATATATATATATATATATATATATATATATATATATACATACAATATATACACACACACATATTTTTTTATTACTGACGTAAAATGATTTTCATACCATGGTAGTGCACTACATGATTCCATTACCAATCCCATGTAGTTTATTTATAGGTCTTGTTCAAAACCAAAATAATTGGGGATGCAAATTCATCTTATCAGTCCTGCCACTGGCCTTGTAGGCATGTCCAAATCCCCGGCCCGAAGATATTTTAGACAGGCCACAATACCATAATCATGGAGGATGATGTAGATGTACAGAGATTCAACATCCATAATGGCAAAAATAGTTCCCTAGGCACTGGGTTGATGTCTCTGGTTGGTACAAGAGCTGAGTGGTATCCTGTATGTAATTCGGTCTTTTACAGACCAGAGTTGGTTTTAAGATGTTTTCCAGTTATCCTGAAATTATGAGGTTCCGCACATGTCCTCTAATATCTAGAGGTAAATTAACCATTAATCATTTATAATATTTTAGTGATTGGCAAACATGCTTCATGAACAATTTTGATGTTAAGTTGTATTTAATACACTTTGATGTCTATTAATTTATATTATAATAAAAAAAAAATCTCTTTGCCCCTTGATATCAAAATGTATATAAACTTTGCTTTCTAAGATTATGTTCAATACACAGGATGTAGAGTCTGAACAAGATATTACTATTTGGAAAGCTTACACTTTTAATCTGTCAGTTGTTAGTTAATAAATGGTATCATTCTGAATCATCCATTTGTGCTGTAGTCCTATGGCCACTATCCAACTGCTGCCTGGCTGGGTTAGTATCCATGAAAAGAAGGATGTGTTTCTTTTTCCAAAAAATGTAAAAAAAATAAAATATATAAACGGAAGCAGATGGTGGGCTGACTGATAACCAAATATCATGCCATTGGTGTGGTCACATTGGCCATGTTTACGCTGAATATAAAATCAAGATTGGGATGTCTGCTGAATAATGGTTGGCGATATGAATTCCTCAATGTGCTCTGCACACTGCTGTGGAAAATCTGATGTAAAGTGGTTTGGCCTCAGAGGAAACACATTAAATGTGAAACGACTGTAAGGCCCCGCATTCTGTGCCCAGCACTCACTACACCACCTCTCTCTATGATGCACGGTAGGAGAGATGCACTCCTTTGAATCTGAAAGCTGGTAGCACCCAAGCATGTTTTGTACAATCCTGAGCCGTGAGTGATGTTACACAACAGCAGTGAGAAGTGTTGGTTGAGACTTGTCTTCATTACAAATAATGTAAAATCTGTAGCAATAATTATAATCGACTCATTCATTTTTAGAAAAACACAATAGTAAAGTGATGTTCTTTATATCTAATTTCAGATTAGACGTATTACAACGGACATCTTTGAAATGGAAAAAGTGGAGAAAAAGACAACTAAATGGATAAAGGGCATGGAGTGCCCATGAAGTGAAAAGAAGCATATGACCACCATGTCAGTCTGGCTATCTACACACTCCACATTGGCTTATAGTGACCCTTAAGTGAGAGCCTGCCATATTTATTTCCTTTTAAACAATGTAATTTGCCTAGCTGTCCTGCTAATTCCTCTGATTGTATTACTTCCATCCACAGTACCAGAACAAATACGCAGATCAGGTGCTCTGACATCAGTCTGACCACACTTCCTTGTTTCAGGTGTGTCATTCAGATACTAATTAAGCCAAAAAGATCAGCAAGACAGCCAGGCAACTGGCACTGTTAAAAAAGAAATGTATATGGCAGCCCGCATATCCCTATTTCTACATAGTCAAGTTAAGGGTAAGGCAGGGTTTTCACTTATCAAGGAAATCCTAGGCATAGAAACTGAGCATGTGACAAAACAAGTCAGAATCACAGATTGCTTTAACTGAAACTGTATGCCAAAACAACCAGAGTTGCCAAACATGCAGGTTGCTAAAGTCAAAATGAGTGTGAGAATTATATCAGTTCAGTTCCTGAGTTTCCGCATTGGTAAGTAAGGGCCCTTTAAAACTATAGCACTGCAAATGCACTTGCAAAAATGTTTGTCATGCAGGTGTACATTTTTGTGTGCATTTTTATTTTGGGTTGTTTCACACCAGCACTTTTAAGAGCTTTTTTTTGTAATGTAATGCAAAAATGCTGCATGTAACATTTTTGCAGTGATTGTGATTCTGTAAAAAGAATAGGAAAGCAAAAGTGCTGTAAAATGAGATTGAAATTGCTTTCTAAAAATCTCTATAAAAATGAACCAAAATTGCTAACTGCTAGCCCTTTTTTGGTGTGAAACAGCCCTAATTATTTATCGTTATTTTCCGTATTGTTTAACGCTATGAATAAAATACACACATTTTCAGCCAAAAATGCAACATGCTACACTTTTAAGAACGTAACGCAGCTTGCCCAAAATGCAACGCATGCATGTGAACGGGATCACTGAATATATATCTATACAGGATCTTCTCAAAAAATTAGCATATTGTAATAAAGTTCATTCTTTTTTGTAATGTACTGATAAACATTAGACTTTCATATATTTTAGATTCAAATACACACAACTGAAGTAGTTCAAGCCTTTTATTATTTTAATATTGATTATTTTGGCATACAGCTCATAAAAACCCAAAATTCCTATCTCAAAAAAATAGCATATTTCATCCGACCAATAAAAGAAAAGTGTTTTTAAAACAAAAAAAGTCAACCTTCAAATAATTATGTTCAGTTATGCACTCAATACTTGGTCGGGAATCCTTTTGCAGAAATGACTGCTTCAATGCAGCGTGGCATGGAGGCAATCAGCCTGTGGCACTGATCAGGTGTTATGGAGGCCCAGGATGCTTCGATAGCGGCCTTAAGCTCATCCAGAGTGTTGGGTCTTGCGTCTCTCAACTTTCTCTTCACAATATCCCACAGATTCTCTATGGGGTTCAGGTCAGGAGAGTTGGCAGGCCAATTGAGCACAGTAATACCATGGTCAGTAAACCATTTACCAGTGGTTTTGGCACTGTGAGCAGGTGCCAGGTCGTGCTGAAAAATGAAATCTTCATCTCCATAAAGCTTTGCAGCAGATGGAAGCATGAACCCACTTTTGAACCAGAAACAGCGGCAGAAGCGCCTGACCTGGGCTACAGAGAAGCAGCACTGGACTGTTGCTCAGTGGTCCAAAGTACTTTTTTCGGATGAAAGCAACTTTGACATGTCATTCGGAAATCAAGGTGCCAGAGTCTGGAGGAAGACTGGGGAGAGGGAAATGCCAAAATGCCTGAAGTCCAGTGTCAAGTACCCACAGGCAGTGATGGTCTGAGGTGCCATGTCAGCTGCTGGTGTTGGTCCACTGTGTTTTATCAAGGGCAGGGTCAATGCAGCTAGCTATCAGGAGATTTTGGAGCACTTCATGCTTCCATCTGCTGAAAAGCTTTATGGAGATGAAGATTTCATTTTTCAGCACGACCTGGCACCTGCTCACAGTGCCAAAACCACTGGTAAATGGTTTACTGACCATGGTATTACTGTGCTCAATTGGCCTGCCAACTTAACTGACCTGAACCCCATAGAGAATCTGTGGGATATTGTGAAGATAAAGTTGAGAGAAGCAAGACCCAACACTCTGGGTGAGCTTAAGCCGCATCTACATGAGTAGATGCGGCCGCGATGCTCCTTATCAATCGAGCCGCTGATGTGGCTCGATTGATAAGATCCGACAGGACGGATCTCCGCACCGCCGATTCCCTGCTCGCTCCCCGTGAGGGGACAATGGCAGGGAATCGAGCGGAAGATAAGTGGCGCCGGCGGGGACGAGCGGGGAATCGAATGCGGCGCACGCACGGCGAGCGGGGATGCGGCAGGCACGCGGAAGAGGCGATCCGGCGGCTAATCGAGCCGCCGGATCGCTGCAATCTCTTATGGTGTAGACGGGGCTTTAAGGCCGCTATCGAAGCATCCTGGGCCTCCATAACACCTGATCAGTGCCACAGGCTGATTGCCTCCATGCCACGCCGCGCCGCATTGAAGCAGTCATTTCTGCAAAAGGATTCCCGACCAAGTATTGAGTGCATAACTGAACATAATTATTTGAAGGTTGACTTTTTTTGTTTTAAAAACACTTTTCTTTTATTGGTCGGATGAAATATGCTAATTTTTTGAGATAGGAATTTTGGGTTTTTATGAGCTGTATGCCAAAATCATCAATATTAAAACAATAAAAGGCTTGAACTACTTCAGTTGTGTGTAATGAATCTAAAATATATGAAAGTCTAATGTTTATCAGTACATTACAAAAAATAATGAACTTTATCACAACATGCTAATTTTTTGAGAAGATCCTGTATATGTGTTTGTGCACAAATTGTTCATCACAAAAATAGAGTAGTAGATAGACTTGGCAGGGGTAGAATGGTCAATACTGAGCTGCCATAGAAATAGTTGGAAAACTGATCATTTTCACAAGCAGGTTTTACTCAACATTACAACTGATTTTTAAAAGGTTTGTTCTATAATTTGCTTTACTCTTGATCAGATTTTTTTAAAAAAAAGATATAATGGGGCAGATTGACACAACTCATTTCATAAATTAGCTATCATTATCCATGTCCCAACCTACCTAGAAAATAACTTTTCAGCACTTTCCATTTTTTTCCATTCCATTTTTAGTACTTTTTTTTGTTGGGCACTTAAAAACTTTTATATAGATATAGTGGCACAGTGGTGTTAATAATGGGGGAGCAGCCCCCACATTTGCAGGCGGGATCAGGGCCAGGGGGACTCCAACCTCCTACCTTGCCTTCAATAACACAGGACCCCCTCCGCTGAGGCGCCTTGTCAGCTGAGTGCTTGTTTCAGTTACTCCCGTTAACTGCCTATAAATTCTATGGATGGAACCTCAATGCTGGTGAAATGGTCCAGTACACAATGTTGTTGGATGCAATCAATTTTGGGAGGTAATATCCTCCATTTTAGCAACCAAGTATTATTTTGCAACCTACAGTAGTTGTTTAATTGCTAGTTCCAGCTTGGTATGAGTGTGTTTTGATGCAGAGGGTCAATGATTGTTTGTATACCCTTCAGAGCAGAGTTTGTTGTGACCAGAATGGTTGAGGGGAGTTATGGGGGTCACTACGGGATAGGAGGAAGGTCATTTAAAATTAGGTGGGGCTCCATCACGTTTCCTTGAGGGCACCATAATTTCTATTTACATTCCTGTATAGATACGGTGAAAAACAGGTAAGGCAAGATAATTCCTGTGATCATGTTTGTGAATCAGTCCCAATGCTTCTCTAAAGATTAATCCTAGAACTGACCTGTCTTTTTGAACATACCTGAATAAAACACCTGAATAAAATAAGTTAAGTATGCAAAACAGGCATATATATATATATATATATATATATATATATATATATATATATATATATATCAAAACTGTAACTTTAGTTTGGAAGCTCAACTTGTGATTTCCAACATTGACTGCTAACACTCGCCTGAGGGAGGGTGGCTTTATTGTGCCTGCACATCTAACCACCGTCTTATGACTATAACAGTGATAATTGGCTTTTTTTGTGCCCTAAAAACTGAAATTCAGCTGGAAGGTTTTTGTTGGCTTGTATAATATGAGTAAGTATTAGAAACATCTATTAGATCATCTGCTCTCTGTGTCCCCACTAAGGAGACTTCCTCCCACTTTAATCTCTGGGACATCTTCTGACACTACTGTGAAGTCTGGAGGTCTCTGGTAGTATCAGGAGCAGGAAGAAAACGACAGCAACATGTATCTGTTCTACATATTTAAAATGTTTCCACACTGTTAATAACTAAAATAACATTTTCAAATAGACCTGAGCTTTAATAAAATGGTAATGGCTGAATAAACAATCAGGGTTTTATAAAGTGGCAAAAGAATGGGCTAAAAATGTCTCTTTCATAGGATAAGCTAACCATACCAGCAAAATAGAAGAACAAACATTGGTTTTACCTTTTGAAATGGAAAAAAAATTACATAGAAAGGATCATCAAAATTCTTTCACATTTAAATTAAATATGCAATGAAGGCCTAAAAGGGGTGACGTATGTTTGTGTATGCTGTTGAATAAATAATAGTAGTACACACAAAAAATCCCAGCATGTAAATACGTGTGACCATAATCTATGCCTCAAGCACAGATAAGAAAACATAATACACCTGACTCAAATACTGTATATTAACACTGGTATCTTCTAAACCGCCTTATAAAGTATAAAATGGAATGAAGTTATGTCACACTAAGAAATGATCGCAGGCACAGTTCGTCCCAGAAAGGCAATAACATAGTTGTGATAGTACTCTTTGAAACCTGACCTTTTTAATGAAGACACGGAGCAGAGCAGGATTTTTAAGACAAAAAGAGGCTATTCCTTCATTTAATGTGATTATCACCACTGCAGCATTTTTGTACACACTAGGAGAGCTCCTATTATTTAATGTCCTACTACATAGTCTATTATTATCTATTTTCAGTATTTTAACAGTCCTACAAAGTCATCTATTTCTTATCTCTCTTCTGTGTATCCACCCCATTGTGGCCACAGTGTGACTCCTATTGCATCTTGCGCATGAGATGCCACCCAATGCAGACCAACTTCACCAGAAACAATGCTGGATGATAATATTCAGATATTTTCCAAAACGTCCACAGGTACAAAGCCTTTTTTCTTCCCACTGTTCACTTTGAGAAAACCGTTGTGCTCCTTTTCTGTACTTGTGCAAATCTAGTTTTAAAATTATCCAAGAAAGAAAAAACAGTAAACAAAGTGAACAATTATGTCGATGTAGTATATACAGAATCATTGTGTATCACATTTTTCACAGATATTATTTATTGGTGGGGAAAAAAAATTATACAGGAATGCCAAACCAACTAACACATGCATGATTGCTCTCCTGTCCAGTCCTTTGTCCACAGTTGCCAAGTTTGTGTGTGCCTAGCCTGTCTATGACAGTGGCATACCCATGCCATCCTCTGCCAGCAGCATTTCCCCAGGCTCTGGGTCAAATTAGCAGACAACAACATAATTTTGTTCTGATTGCTCCTCAGTTGGGAGTGAATGCTGAATGGTGTGCACTAGGCCTAATAGTGATTCAAATTATCAATAATGCCCACCTGACCCCCATTTGTGACAGCTGTGCTCTAAGCATGCAACTACATGCCTGTGAGGAAACGCGGAAAAGCCGCCGCATGGACGCAGGATGAGGCGGCTGTTTCTGCGTCTGGCATAGCAGAATGCGGAGAAACCACCGCGTCTGACGCGGCGGTTTGTACGCATAGGCCTGCTTCTCTCAGTGGGGCGGGATGCGGAGGAAACGCCGCACGCTCAGACAGTGTGGCGGCGGATTCCGCATCCCATACAGCAACAATATTACAACACATGACTGGTGTGGCTGGGACTGATAGTCCACACTGGTTTAGGAGGACGCGTGCGCGCGCAGAGAGGCAGGGCCTTTATGGCAGTCAGAGGAGGGTCAGCTGACTAGGCCGGTCAGCTGACAATTGCAGCAACTTTCATTGGTCCAGCACTTAAGGGAGGTGCTGGAGAGCACTGGTGTATATATACTGGGTGCTGGTCATTCCTCTGGTGTCTGGCGTTGCGATCACTACGTGGTAGCACTCAGGCCTTGTCTGTATCTGTGTTCTAGCATAGTTTCCAAAGGTGTTGACGATCACGGACCTCACACCTTAGCGTTAGGAATATTGAACTGTATTATTTGTTATGACCTTCTGCCTGCCTGACTATCCTGCTGAACTCTGATTCTGTACCTTGCTATCTCTGATATCCTGTTGCCAAACTCTGCTCGTTCCTGGACTCTGTATTTGCCTCCTGATTCTGTACCCCGCTATTCTGATACTCCGTTGCCAAACCCTGCCTGTTTATTGGATTCCGTATCTGTCTCCTGAATCTGTACAATATCTGTCTGTGTGTTAACGACCTGGATTGCCCGACCTCGAGAACTGGCCTTACTGTTAGAGGCAGTTCCCAGACCTGTTAGTGACACCCTCTCTCTGGTGTCACTCACGTTCTGTCCTTCCTACCATCAGCCTAGCTCCTCCCCCGGGAGAGTCTAGGCATACGGAAGGAACTTACTTCTGTGCAGTACTCCTTACTGCTTCTGTACCTTCTCCTAAGGTGCAATACTCAAAGTATTACTGTTACACCAAAACAGTCTTATCTCTCAGGTGTCCAGAGGTTAGAATATATATTGGATTATCGGTGATACTGCAGATCATCAATAATCGGGTATATTCTGCATTCTCGGTGATACTGCAGATCACCGGTAATCAGACCCTCTCTGTGTTACACCGATCGTTACAATGCCTGAGTAATGTACCTGATTTTCTTTAAGTGTTATCTGCCCTTGTTCTTTGCATCCAATGAATGTTCTTGTACATCGATAAAGTCTCTCAGTGGTTTGTACTTTCTGTACAAAATTAGCAGGAAAATACCCAATTCTGTCTTCTATTCTACCCTGCAAAGAAAAAAATAAGTTATATGTCAACTGTCTGTGCATTACAAAACTGTGAAATGCAATACAGGTTTTGGAATCCTCAATTCAAACATGAAAAGGCCCATATTGACACCTTCTCTAGGGATACTGAATCTCTGCTGGCTGGCTAGTTGGCTCTGATTTTTACCTATTTATATTCATACACCATACTGTATATTTAAATAGAATTTTCTAGTATACTATTGTTTAATACAAGCATGTAACCACAGCATTCAATACAATGATTGCGATTGATGTAGTCGTTTGATAACTAACATCCTACAGTTGAATTATAATTACTACTTATATATTGCTAACACCTTCCACAGCACTTTCATGTCTCTGTCTGTCAGAAGAGCTCACAATCTAGACTCTATCAAAGCCAATATAGGGAGGAATCATTTAACTTAATTTGTTTTGAGGATATATGAAAGAAACGGTGTCTGGTCAAAACCCACATAAACACAGGGAGAACATACAGCTCCATGAAGATAATGTCTGGGCCAGGGATTGAGCATAGGACTTAATAACTGAAAAGCAATAGGACTAACCAACTAACTGCTATGCCCCCATGCTATCCCATGTGGGACTGTGCTGCCCATTTTAACAATGTTAGTGGGTTTCTTTTGCCTGTTTGAGCCTGCTGTGTCTGTGTATTTCAGAGAAGAAAGAATTAATATTGGTTCTGTACAGTACACAGTATATTAAGCTACTAGAAAAATAAGAGTTTGATCCTAAGAATGATCCTAAATCAAATTTAAGGTAATAAAGAATACGATAAGGAAGTGGTTTCACAATTACATTAGTGAATGAGGAGGCTATAAACATCTGGTACAAAGAGATGGGTGTTAACCTAAAGGAATTAAGGCAAGCTTATAGGTAGCGATGGTAGTAGTATTAATGCAGGAAGCATAAATCATTACTATTTCTGCTTTATAACCTTAAGAGGTTAAAAGTTAAAAAAAATTGTGTGTCATATTTATATTGTTATAAATAATGCACATTGCCTGGCTATCCTGCTGATCCTCTGCCTCTAATACTTATAGCCATAGATCCTGAACAAGCATGCAGATCAGATGTTTGACTCAAGCTTTTGACTCATGCTTGCTTCAGGTGGGTGATTTAGACATTACCGATGCATGAAAAATTAATAGGATGCAAGTCAACTGATATTGTTCATAATGAAATAAATATGGATGCCTCCATATTCCTCAATTCAGGTGTCCTTTAATGAAATACACTTTTGCAATTGTTATGTTTTTTCAGCCTTTATTCTTCTGTTGTTCAACTGTAATTCCGATATTTGTAATTCAAATTCAAATATGCCAGTGCCCCCACTCACTGAGGGGTCAGGAACTGGAATTGAGGTGAACACACAGTGGAAGCACCATTCTTTAAACAACACAGGGAAATTCCAGATAAAGAACAGACGAAATATAGTGATGTCACGAACCTTCGCGAACCTTCGCGGAAGGTTTGGTTTGCGGAGAAGTTTGCGAACCACAATAGACTTCAATGGGGAGGCGAACTTTGAAAAATAGAAAAAATTACGCTGGCCACAAAAGTGATGGAAAAGATGTTTCAAGGGGTCTAACACCTGGAGGGGGGCATGGCGGAGTGGGATACATGCCCAAAGTCCCGGGGAAAAATCTGGTTGTGACGCAAAGCAGCGTTTTAAGGGTAGAAATCACATTGAATGCTAAATTGCAGGCCTAAAGTGCTTTAAAACATCTTGCATGTGTATACATCAATCAGGGAGTGTAATTAGAGTTCTGCTTCACACTGACACACCAAACTCACTGTGTAACGCACCGCAAACAGCTGTTTGCGTAGTGACGGCCGTGCTGGACTGGTGCGCACCGTGGCGAGAGTGTAAGCCGTGGCGGTTTTCAAGCCCATATGGTCTCCGGGCAGTGGTAGCTAAATGATAGAACAACAGTGACTGTCCAGCTGATCAAATTTGGTCTGACCACAATGAAGCAACGACCTTATTATCTTTTGTGTCCCACCCCCACCCGAGACACTCAAATAGCCGGCGGTCATTGCTTCATTGTGATACGCAAGCCCCTTCACCGCAGCAAGGTAATGAGCACGAAGGGGGATGGGCACATGTACATGCCTTTTGTTTTTTTGTTGCAGCCGCCCGCAGTGCAGCCAGAAAAATTAGGCAGGCATGTACACGCACCAGAAAAATTAGTGTAGCGGCCGCTGCTAGCAGCGGCCTTAAAAATTCAGGAATCCGTCTAGAGTCCTGGACCCTGTTGGTGGTGGCGGAGAAGGCAATTGGCCTGCAGGCAGAGATGCTGTGTGTGGGGACTGACTTAGTCTTCGGTCGTGCAGTAGCCCTCCGTGATCCATGCCTCATTCATTTTGATAAAGGTCAGGTAATGAACACTGTCGTGACTTAGGCGACTTCTCTTCTCAGTGACAATGCCTCCAGCTGCACTGAAGGTCCTTTCTGACAGGACGCTTGCGGCAGGGCAAGAGAGAAGTTGTATGGCAAATTGGGACAGCTCTGGTCACAGGTCAAGCCTGCGCAATCAGTAGTCCAAGGGTTCATCGTCGCTATTCGCAGTGTCTACATCCACACTCAAGGCCAGGTAGTCGGCTACCTGCCGGTCCAAGCGTTGGTGGAGGGTGGATCCGGAAGGACTATGGCAAGGAGTTGGACTAAAGAATGTCCTCATGTCCCACATCACCCTGAGATCGCTGGAGCGTCCTGTCCTTGCCTGAGTGGACTTGGGAGGAGGAGGGTTACTGCCAGTGGTACCTTGATTGCGTTGTGCAGCCACATCACCCTTAAACGCATTGTAAAGCATCATCGACAGCTTGTTCTGCAAGTGCTGCATCCTTTCCGCCTTGTGTTGAGTTGGTAACAGGTCCTCCACTTTGTGCCTGTACCGAGGGTCTAGTAGCGTGGCCACCCAGTACAGGTCATTCGCCTTGAGTTTTTTGATACGGGGGTCCCTCAACAGGCTGGACAACATGAAAGAGGCCATCTGCACAAAGCTGGATGCAGACGTACTCTCCATCTCCTCTTGCTCTTCCTCAGTGACGGGACGCAACTCCTCTTCCTCCCCCCAGCCATGAACAATACCACGGGAATGTGGAGCAGCAGAAGCCCCCTGTGACGGTTGCCGCGGTTGTTCTTCTTCCGCCGCCTCTTCCTCCTCCACAGAAACACCTTCCTCATCATCATCATCAGAGTCTGACTCCTCTCCTTCCCCACACGACTCCTTTTCTTCCTCCTCCTCCTCCCCCCTCTGTGCTGCCACAGGTGTTGTGGAAACATCTGGTTCGGATGTAAATCGCTCCCACGACTCCTGCTGCCGTAACTGTTCTCGTTCACGTTCCTCCACAGCTGTATCCACCACTCTACGCACGGCACGCTCTAGGAAGTAAGCGTAGGGGATCAAGTTGCTGATGGCATCCTCATCGCGACTCACCAGTTTGGTCACCTCCTCAAAGGGCTCCATGACCCTGCATGCATTTCGCATCAGTGTCCAGTTGTTGGGCCACAACATCCCCATCTTACCAGATTGTGTCCTTGTACTGTAATGATACAGGTACTGGGTTACGGCTTTCTCCTGGTCTAGCAGGCGAGAGAACATCAGCAGTGTGGAATTCCAGCGAGTCGGGCTATCGCAAATCAGGCGTCTCACCGGCAAGTTGTTTCTACGCTGAATGTTCGCAAAGCGTGCCATGGCCGTGTAAGACCGCCTGAAATGCCCACACAACTTCCTGGCCTGCTTCAGGACGTCCTCTAAGCCTGGGTACTTGCACACAAATCTTTGCATGACCAGATTCAGCACATGTGCCATGCAGGGTACATGTGTCAGCTTCCCAAATTCAATGCGGAAATTAGATTGCTGCCGTTGTCACACACCACGTTGCCGATCTCAAGCTTGTGCGGGGTCAGCCATTGCCCCACCTGTTTGTTAAGAGCAGCCAGGAGAGCTGCTCCAGTGTGACTCTCCGCTTTGAGGCAAGACATGTCTAACACTGCGTGACACCGTCGTACCTGGCATGCAGCATAGGCCCTGGGGTGTGTAGCTGGAGAGGAGATCGCTGCACCAGCCAAGGAGGAGGAGGAGGATGACGACAGCGAAGAGGATGTAGCAGACGGAGAGGAGGTGGCTGGAGGCCTGCCTGCAAGCCGTGGAGGTGTGACAAGTCGGTCCGCTGCGCAGCCACGTACTCCCTGCTTGCTGCCATCGGTCACCAGGTTCACCCAATGGGCTGTGTATGTAATGTAGCGGCCCTGCCCGTGCTTGGCAGACCGGGCATGCATGGTCAGGTGGACCCTTGACCCAATGCTCTTCGCAATAGATGACACCACTTGCCTCTCAACTGCACGGTACAGTTTGGGTATGGCCTTTTGTGAAAAATAATTGCGGCCTGGTATCTTCCACTTCGGTGTACCAATGGCCACAAACCCACGGAAAGCCTCTGACTCCACCAGCTTGTATGGTAATAGCTGGCGAGCTAATAGTTCCGCCACGCCAGCTGTCAGATGCTGGGCAACAGGGTGACTGGCAGACATTTGCTTCTTACGCTCAAATACTTCCTTTACGGACAGCTGGGTACTGCTGTGGGCAGAGGAGAAGGAACCGCTCAAGGGAAGAGGCGGTGTGGAGGAGAGTTGCTGTGAAGGTGCAAGGGAGAAAGCGGATGAAGACGATGCACCTGAAGGAGCAAGAGGAGAAGGAGGGTGGCTTGTCTTTTGGGTGCTGCTTTTCCTCAGGTGTTCTTGCCATAGCTGTGTGTGCCTTTTTCTCCAGGTGCCTTCGTAAGGCACTTGTCCCTATGTGAGAGTCGGCCTTTCCATGGCTCAATTTTTGCTGGCAGAGAGAACAGATGGCTTTGCTCCGATCTGAGACACACATGTTAAAACATTTCCAAACCGCTGAGCCCCCCTGGGGTGATGGCGCTACGGTGGCATCAGCAGCTGACGCTGAAGGGCATGTTGGCTGGCTGCCCATAGCTGGTGATACATTGGGCCGGACACTGCCCCCAGCTGTTTCTGAGGATGGGCTCCCTCTGCTTCTATCATGGAGTTGTCTCCTCCTACTCCTCTCTGACTCCCCCTCTGAACTGTCCCCCTGGTCATCTCCTCTACTGGGAACATACGTGGCATCCGTATAATTGTCATCATAATCCTCCTGGCCAGCTTCGCTTTCCTCAGACACCTCCTCAACTGCACCAACTTCAGGTGGTTCATCATCCCCCTCCTCACACGTTACGTCCATACTATCGCCACCTAACTCAGACGTATGAGGTGCTGTACCTGCGCCTTGTTCTTGTTGTTGCAGTAGTGGCTGTGAATCAGTGATTTCACCACCACCACCACCACCAAATAACTCCTGCGAAGTGTCAAATACAGCGGATGTGGTGCTTGTACTAGCGCTGATGGCACTGGCTGCGGGAGATGAGGTGTTCTGTGTTAAATAGTCAAACACGTCCTGATCTTGGGAAGTGATGGCACGTGCCTTCTTCTGAGCACTGTATTGTGGGCCAGGTCCGCACGAAATCACAGCAACACCACCTCGCACAGACCTGCCGGTGCCTGGTGGCCTTCCTCTGGGTCTGCCTCTACCTCTTCCTCTACCTGGTTTGTCCATTTTGTCCATCTCTGGGTGATGCTAGGTATATGCAGTGAGCTGGGTTCACTCGTCACACCAGGTAGTTATATGCAGTGAGGTGGGTTCACTCAACACAGCAGATAGTTAGATGCAGTGAGCTGGGTTAACTGAACAATAAAGGTAGTTAGATGCAGTGAGCTGGGTTCACTCAACACAACAGGTAGTTAGATGCAGTGAGGTGGGTTCACTCAACACAACAGGTAGTTAGATGCAGTGAGCTGGGTTCACTCAACACAACAGGTAGTTAGATGCAGTGAGCTGGGTTCACTCAACACAACAGGTAGTTAGATGCAGTGAGCTGGGTTCACTCAACACAACAGGTAGGTATATGCAGTGATGAGGTGGGTTAAGTAAACACAACAGGTACTGGGTATATGCAGTACTGGGTAGTACAATGTGCAGCTCCCTGTCACACACACAGGTAGTCACTGAATGTGCTGGGCTGCTGGCAGTGGCACACACACTATGAATTAGCAAGGCTGTGCCTGCAACAAAAGTGTCAGTTTCACACACAGAAAAAAAAAAAGTACAGGATTAGCTCTGAAAAGAGCTGTTGAGGGGTGCTATAAAAGCAATAATAATCAGCCAGGAGCAAGCTAAGCAGCCAAGAACCTAACTAATCTGTCTCTAGGAGAACAATCTGCAGCAGCTCGCCCTAGTCTGTCTAATAGCAGGCAGACAAGTGACTGTAATGGCCGCCGGAGGCTGCCTTATATAAGGGGGGGGGGGGCTCCAGGGCTTAGTGTAGCCTGAATGGCTACAATGTGCCTGCTGACTGTGATGCAGAGGGTCAAAGTTGACCCTCATAGTGCATTATGGGGCGAATCGAACTTCCGCAAAAGTTTGCCTGGTGCAGGCGAACGCGAACCACCAAAGTTCTCCTGGAACCGTTCGCCGGCGAACCGTTCGCTACATCTCTAACGAAATAGTGAACAAAAATAGGAGAAATACAGATGAAAAACTGAAGAATAACAGATAAAGTTAATTTCATTAAACACTTTTTAAACAGTGAGTATATTCTAACTTTTTGATAACTTAGTGTAGACAGTCAAAATTGACTATTTCGCCTATTTATTTGGAGATATAGATATCAGATATCTGAGAGCCCCTTATTTAAAAGAGGACTTCCAGATTCCACATAAGCCCCCTTAATCTCTTACCTAAATTCCTCGTGTGCAGCTGAGGTTAAGATGAGACCCTCATCCTTTACATTTTTACATTGTACATGGCTGTTTTACAAGAAGGAGAAGGGCAGTGTTCTTCTGCCTTTATTCCCCACAATTTTACTAATAACAGCATGCATGGGATATAAGAGATTCATAATTCTTGGGGGGGGGGGGGGGATTTTATGGCTTTACTCCTTTTTTTAAAAAACAAATTTGACTGACACCTTGTGCAAGCATGTATACAAAACGATGTCAGCTCAATTATACCTACAGTAAAAAACTTCCCTGTATTACCTGCCCAACCAACTGGGGGATATGCATGGGAAATAGAACAATATGCCTCTGCTTTGCTAATGGCTGCAAAGCCATATAGCCTCATACAGGGGGAGGAGAAGGAGTACTAGGAGAGGTAGTAGTAGTGGTAGTAGGAGGCATATCACCCGGCAGGAATTGGGAATCCCTCAGACAACATTGCATGGCAGTAGAGACTGCAGGCTAGTGACGCAGTATGTTGCTATAAGGTGGGGTTGAAGGGTTGATGGAACAGCATGGGAGTGGTGTCACATGGCAGGCGGGGTAAGTGGGGAGAGCAATGCTCTCAGCCATTGCTTGGCTAAAGCGATCTGCCAGATGGATCGATTGCCGAGTGGCCAAGGAGGGTGGGGAGTTGCTGTACAAACACTGGATTCTTGGCAATCATCATAGGCCACCTCAGCTGAGTTTCATCTAGTGTGTCTATGGGGCTTTAGAGTTGGTCAAACACATGCCAATTATGTTTCTTGAGCCCTCAGTTTGCTCTTCCCTATAGAATCCCTAACAGTACTTACAAACGACTCGAGTTACAACATTTCATTCATAAAAAGTTGTCTCCATGTAGAAAATATACAGTACTGTTTTTGTTATTATATATTTTTGTTGGTTTATGTTACACTTTTGTATAAACTATTTGGATTTCTGCACAGATTGAACTTCAGCTGGCTGACACCTAACTCCAATTCTCTCTTGGAGATGTCATTAGTCTAGGAGTCAACATACTTTTTTCACCTGCACTGTGAATGTTTACATGGTGTGCTCAATAAAAACATGGAGATATTTAATTATTGGTGTGGTGTTAGTTTAATCAGACTGTGATTGTCTATTATTGTGACTTGAAGATCAGATCACATTTTTTGACCAATTTGTGCAGAAATACACATAATTCCAAAGGGTTCACATACTTTTTCTTGCTACTTTATATGTATGTCTATATACACATTGTGTACTTCTCTTCCTCCATTCATAGTGGTGTTGGCTCCCTTCCTCAGCAGCGGCAAGCAGGACCTATGAGAGGCTGTGTGTGCTGAGTGTGCTGACGACACTCTTCAGCGGTGCCCCCAGCCTCCTCTCCATGGTTACAGTGCTTCACTCTGCGTGTGAGCACTGTACCCATGAAGAGGATGCTGGGGCAGCACTGAAGAGTGACGTCAGCGCTGGAATACATGGAGCTGGTGAGTGAGCATGCCACTAGCTGTTGTAGAATGGAGGGAGGGATAGAGAAAGGGGGACTTTGAGTGGCCAGTGAGCCGTTTCTCACAATGGGTGCACTTCCTGGTGTACTTCCCTGTTTGTCATAGTGTTGTCCCATATTTGCTGCAGCCCTGAGGCATGCCCTTCCCCTTACCTCATCTAAGAACCGTCCCTTTCTATACTATATATCCAAATGCAGAGTTGTCCAAAAGTAAATCATTTATACATGATTAACTATGTATAACCCATCTACAACGTGGGATTCATGCATAAATCAAAATCTGAGCAGAAGTGATGAAAAAAAAGACTTGGGCATTAAAGGTTGTACTTTCCATCATATGATTGTTAAGCTGTTAATTTCTGATGCGACACATAACTCTTTTAATCAACTGATTAGGATGTCCACCTTTAAAACCCCCAGCTCTGCTAGCCTCTACTCTTATCCCCTTGTTTTCATCCCTTTACTACTATGCTTAAAAGTTGGCTGCAGTATAAGGTTTCTTGGCTGCGGTGCTTGGCTCTGTCTGTAATGCTGGGCATACACAGGCCGATGCGCCCTTATCAATCGAGCCGCTGATGGCTCCATTGATAATTTCCGACAGGTCTGATGACTCGCCGGACCGATGCCCCGCTCGATCTCCACGGGCGGACAATAGCGGGGAATCGAGTGGAAGATAAGGAGTGCCCGTGGGGACGAGCGGGAGTGGATCCGGCCGCCGGCAAGCAGGGACAGGTCGAGGACGCGGCGGGAGTCGATCCGGCGGCTAATCGAGCCGCCGGGTCGACTCGTGTATGCACAGCATTAGATGATTATTTTGTCCAAGTTGCTGTACTTATTCTAGATTTGCCAATTACCTTCCCCAAACAAGTCCTCACCCCTTTGAAAGGCCCAAATCAGTCATTAGATTTGGAATAATAGACCGGCTGTTGTCTGAGCTCAGATTCTTTTTAGAAGCCTATTGTTGGGCGGCATTGGCCTCCCCAGCCTATGGCACTACTAACCCTCCTGAAAAGCTAGGACAGAATTTGGACTGGAGGCTCCACCTACATGGTGGCAATTTGAGGCCAGAGCCATTCACCCTTACCATTTACCCTCACTTATCACCGTGGTGACTAGTCGCGTGGTCACTCATCTAGGCTAAATGAGGTGGTTGATTGTTCAGCTAGGTCGTGGCTTACTATTGCCACTTGATTTAAATTGGCTTCTGCTCTCTCTCCCAGATGTCCTTCTTAGGCAACCCTAGCTTCTCCCTCACTTTTTCCAGGCTGCAGGACTTTTTCTTGGTGCAGAGACCAGGGCCTGACTTCCCCAGCCAAGTTTTGGCAGGGGGGCAGATATATCTCTTTCCACCAGTTAAGGTTTAGGCATTTTATTAATGCCAAATCAGGCATCTCATGACTTCCCTCTCCTCCCTCCCAAGACCTTACGAGTTCTGAAACCAAGCCTATTAATTAATGTCAGGGATGAGGTTAAATTACCCCATATGAGAGCTTGGGAGTGGGAATTGGGCCTTCAATTAACACAGTCATAGTGGAAATCCCTGCTTTCTGTGGCCAAAATAGTGAAATCTGATCAAATATCAAAGACTCCCCTGTCAATTAATGTTCTGTTGGTACTATACTCCTGTTAGGTTACAAAGTTTCGCCACTCTGCTTTAGGGGATACAGAAATGTGGGATCCCGATACAAACATTTTGGGAATGCCCATTTGTGACTAATTTCTGAGGCACATGGCGAGCCTTATTTGAGGAGGTCCTTAAGGCTCCTATTTCTATGACTGCCTCTCAGGCTCTGCTGTCTCTCCCTAACAACTTGTCCCCAGGTACTTTAGCTGTTATGTATAAATATATGTTTCTATCTGTTCACTGGTGTATACACTTTAAATAGAGAGCACTTGGTCTAGACATCAGCGGCTTGCCTAAAGAGGTTTTTAAAAGGGCCCTGAGCTGTGTCCTAAAACAGAAAACAGGACTTACCCGGGGCTTCCTCCAGCCGCTCACTGTAGCCTGCGAGGTCCCTGGCATCCTCTAAAGACAGAACTGCACATGCGCAGGACCACGGAGGGGGCCAGGAGGTTTCCAGGGACCTCGCTACGGTGGGCTGAAGGACGCTTCAGGTAAGTCCAATTTTAGGACACAGCTCAGGGTCCATTTAACCTTGATGTCTCTCCCCTATTGATTTTCAAATCAACCCTAGTTGATGTTCTTAGCTCCCGGACGACAGTCTGCATATTTGTATTGCATTCAACGACCCAACTGCTTGCTGTGTTATTCGAACTAATTGTCTTTTGGTTAATTCTGTTTTGTTTTTATTTTTGTTTCTGCTTTATTATGTTGCACTTTTATACTAAGCTGCTCTCATTATGCATTATGCATTATGCACTATGCACCATTCCTTATTGCCTCAAAAGTTTGTTTAATATATAAACAGACAGAAATTGTCACTTGCATATCTGATGTTTAACTTTTTCAGGCAGAGAAAAAAAAGGAACACAGCCTAGTTATTTGTGTGCTTGGCATACACATGTCTAACTTATCATGTCACATGTCACCTCGGTTGTCCTTTAAACTAAATTTGCTAAAAATGATCGCTTCCAATCCTTAAAACAGAAAAATAAATAAATAATAATAATAGTAATGCCTGTTTAGGCCTCAGCTTGCATGCTCTCTTATGCATTGTTCTCTAGTGCTGAGAAACTATTTTCCCATCATGCTAACTAGTCCCAACCAGAAAGCAGAAGTTGAGAATAGTAAAACAACTAGCAGCTGTTTGGATGATTGTTCAATCACCACCAGCATTCACTTAGTCAACACAGAGATAATTGCTACTGTCACAGTAACACATTCATATACATACTGTACAGTCATCAGTTTCATATTACCTTCCACCAATCTTCATTTGAATCATCCAGTATACTAATTTTATCACCTGGCCTGTAAATAGAAAAATATATCAATGTTTTGCATATGTCTTTCAGGAGACATAAAATAATGGTATATTGTAAAGTATTATAAGCTTCTTTAGAAAGTCATATTTAAATTGGATGAAACCATCATTTTAAACCATTCACTGCCAAACTCTCACTCCAAAATTGCACCTCTACCAGCCAAGCTAATTTTGGCTAGTATCACACTGACCAAAAACCAATGTTCCAATTTCTCACAATGCATAACAATTTTATTGTAGTATCAAACACATATAAAACCCCTCAATACAACTCCCTCCCCCCTAAAAAAACTGCCTGCTTGGAATATTAGAGCGCTCCTCACATCCATGCAACCTCACACATACATCATACAGTCCTTGGCCAGGTTATAGGGTAATGTGCTCTTTCCAATATGTATTTCAGGATACTCCGGGGAACACAAGTCCTTAAAGGATACCCGAAGTGACATGTGACATGCTGAGATAGACATGTGTATGTACAGTGCCTAGCACACAAATAACTATGCTGTGTTCCTTTTTTTCTTTCTCTGCCTGAAAGAGTTAAATATTAGGTATGTAAGTGGCTGACTCAGTCCTGACTGAGGACGTGACTACAGTGTGACCCTCACTGATAAGAAATTCCCCTTTGTTACCACTTTCTTGCTCTCAGAACCCATTTTCTGCTAGGAAAGTGTTTCATAGTTGGAATTTCTTATCAGTGAGGGTGACACTGTAGTCACTTCCTGTCAGGACTGAGTCAGCCACTTGCATACCTGATATTTAACTCTTTCAGGCAGAGGGGAAAAAAAAGGAACACAGCATAGTAATTTGGGTACTAGGCACTGTACATACACATGTCTATCTCATTATGTCACATGTCAGTTCGGGTATCCTTTAAATGGCAGCTTATATCTTCTGTATAAGTCCTTATTAGGGATAACCCCTTATTACATAACTTACATAAGACATATGCACCTTCCACGGTAAAGAGAGCTGGCTGTTATCCCTTCTTACTTTAAACCAATGGCTGCTTGCACTGCTCTGCCTTTAGTTGGTCAATAACTTATTCTGTCAAACGCGTTCCACATTATCCCAAGGTGCATAGCAGCACTCACCACCTCTTCACCGCCCCGTCGGCAATCGGACTATTCAAGCTTGTAGCCGCGGCATGTAACCACCATTTACTTTTCTCCACTGCGGCTGTTTACTTGACCAGCCAGTCTGTTAGCCATGATGCTTTGGCGTCCTTCAACCCACCCATCATGGTTAACAGCCTGGCTAATTGGAAAAGTGGAAACGGGCCCTAAAGGCTGAGATATTGGCATGTTCTCACGGCCTTGTGCGTTGATCTTGTCGTCTCCTGTTGTGGGGTCCAGTGGAAAAATTTACGTTTTTACTGAGTCATTTGTGAGGAACAAGTTTCATTGGCCACACAGGATTTTACTCTATCCTTGTAGTGTTAGCATTAGTATTGCTTTTCTGCAACACATTTTATTCAAATTGGTGTGTGTTTTTAGATTACTTGCGGTTCTGCTATTGATATTATGTGTATATCAATTAAGATTGCTTATGATCATGTGTAGTTAATCTTATACCTACTACAAGTTTGTACACAGCTAGACTATATTTTAGTTAGTTTCTACATGGTTGATCCACTAAGTGACAGTAAAATTACATGCACAGACTGCAGTTTTACTGATGTTTATGGAACCAAAGTAACTTGCACATAGTGCATTATGTGTATGTTACTGTTATAACATATACTAGCATAAAGACCCCTATAGAAGTAACGTTTGCAGTATAAGCATAATATGAGTTGCACTACATGCATTATGCATGCTTGTGTAACTATTAATACAATTGCTATGCACTATCTGCGCATGGCATTTTACCATCATTTAGTAAATAAACCCTCTATTGTAATTTATTTTTCATTCATGGGACATCCTATACAATAAAATGCAAGTGTCCCTGCATCATCAACTGAATGGTTGTGTGTCCCTGGCTTGTTTGCACTGAGCATGTGTGCAGCCAGGGCAGTTAGGACACAGGGCCGGACCTGACAGTTTGCTTTCTTTGGTGCACAGAGGTTTTCATTGCATTGTGGGAAATAACAGCTTTGTCCAACTGCCAAGCAAGCAGCTCCCTGTGGGAATATACTTCAGACAGTGGTGGGGAACAAGCAAGCGGGGCGCCTACAAGCGCGCATTGCGGGGGGGGGGGGGGGGGTCGGGTTGGACAATGGGTAGCGGCTGTGACCTAGGGCGGGCCTTTTTACTAGTATTACATAGAACTGCAAAAAAAATTACGATTTAATAAATTGCAAGAAAAATGTAAGAATAATTCTTCTAATTCGACATTTCGAATTCTACATATTCTAATTCTACATTTCTAATTTTTGATTGTCTTTCTTGATGGCCCCTATTATATGAATGCAATATAACAAAATGTAGTGTTTTTCCTTCTAAATGTTCAGCACACAGCAGTGAAGTCTCAGCTGGCATACGGTCAATGGACTTTCGGTAATAATTATTTTAGCATCAGCTTAGCTGTCACTGTTATTTTACTTGGGCCATGAATAAAATGTAGGAATATCGCAGGTGGCAGATTAGATTTGGTGCTGAGCAGCAGACCTCTCTTCTGCGTGTCCTAGTTCCTGGCTCAGGGAGAAGAAAGTCACAGCACTATATACATCACTGAACTGCTGTGGAAGTCACACACAGGTGGCAGATGCCAAGACATTAGCATGTTTTTTTTTTCAGAACCGTTCAATTGGAAGAAAATATCAAAGTCAATGTTAACTTTAGTCTACCACTGCTATAACTTGTTTATGAAAGTTGCTGGCCAGCTTAGTTACAATATATGTCTTGGTTACCCATAATTCTCTTCTGTTTCATTGGTTCATAGGTCTGCACAAAGCAGGTAAAACATGTTTAATTTTTTTACACCCCACCTGCTTTACTTCAGTAAGATTCATTTCATAAGAAGCAGGGATCCAGCACACCCATAGGAATAATGGTTCTGCATATTCGGTATTTAGAGTAATCACTCACATCAGCTGGCAAAGGAAGACATATTTCACAATGAAACATGCAGAGTCAAGGAGCAGGCATTAGAAAACACAAGTGTAATTACAGATACTCGTAGGGATGGAGACCCCCAAGGTATTTAAAAATAGTATTCTGTAGACTTCTTATATTGTAATGAAAGACACTTTTTTACCTTACCAGAAGATAGGATACCAGTAATGCTGGAAACATATGTATCCAGAACACAAAATAGACGATGCGTTTCATGAGGGCTAGCTCGCTTCCTCAGGTCAATATACAGTGCCTTGCAGAAAAGTGGACAGGGTATAGTACCTTGTCCACTTTGCTGCAAGGTACTGTGTATTAAACTGAGGAAGCGGGCTAGCACCTGTGACATGCATAGTCTATTTTGTGTTCTGGATACATATTTTTCCAGTTTTACTGGTATCCTATCTTCTAGAGAGGTCAAAGAGTACCACTCATTTACCAACATTAGAAGTCTATAAAATATTATTTTTTCATACATCATGCGCCTCCAACCCTACGAGTATCCAGTCAGACCTCCTTTGGAGGTTATAGTTTTTTCCCCTCTAAACTATAAACCTAGGAGAGTGACCATTTAGTATCTGGCAGGGCCTGGAAAACAGAGCTGGGACGGTTAATTTCCCGCAGGCTTATACGGTGATTGCAATGACCTGCAACCCAATATATACATACAATTACCAAATCCATTAATCATTGGGCTCCTGATCTCTCTCTGCTTATCACCTAAGCATTCCTGAGGCATAACTATGAAGTAGCCGCCAGGAGATTTGGAAGCAGGATAAAGCAATAAATAGCTTTCCCTGCTCCTGCGCAAGTCTCAGCGGCGTTAATTACTATTCCCCCTCCAGGCCGCCAAGGATAGTGGGGAATGATGTAATTCGGCTTCCTGCTATTGCTGGCTGCCGAATTACAGTGTTCTAAAAGTAAATTGAGCACCGTCTTTTGAGATCATCCAAATTACTCACTGAGCACAGTTATAGCCGTAATGATTATTAAAACCTATTGTGACGCCGGCTGCGCCCAAATCTCCTGCGCTGAATTAACAGTGCTCGGTCCTGAGTATGAGGCTACTACAGGGAACACTGAACTCTTCCCAAATAATTACAGATATGTCTTTAAAAAACAGTAAAAGTAAAAACACTTTAAGGAGCAAGGAAAACAGTCAATTTGTTCAGCATTGTCAGTGTAAGATGTGGTCATCTTTGGAAAAAAAGTATAAGTAAAAAGACACCTACAACCAATAAACTATCGCCACCTGAACCTGCCAAAGATTCCTAAGGTAGCTTCAGACCTTAGCAAACTGGTATGTACTGGTGGTATGTATTGGTTGAAAAGTCTGTCTTGTGGATTTTTCCCCTTGCTAAAAGTATTTGCCTAACCAAGTGCAAGTATTACTTCACTTTTGTGACATAAATGAAAATTTCTTCCAAGACATCTATATAAATTGCAAATATTCCATTTGGAATGTTGCTCATCTATAGGTGTACTGAAAGTGAACCATGCTGGGTGTGCCTGTATATGACACTCCCAATCCCAATATTCCAACCTGAATAAATTAAACACACTACAGAAGAAGTGGAGAAAGAGAAAACTTGGAGCTGTTGCATCCATCAAACAGTGAAGTGTTGGTATGGCTTCAATGAAGCATAACTCCATTTATCTAGAAAATCACAGCTGGCTAGACTGAATTGAAAAAAAATATTTTAATAATAATACATATCAAAAGGATTGCGCTTTAATAGCATATACAGCATATTTTCTAACTAACCATACAACTGTTTTGGAGTTACACTTTAACTCTAATGAAAGCCTAAATGAATGGCTTTATGATAGCAATCTGTAATACAAGCACAACATACATTTTTAAAAGTAAATGAGAGCCTAAAGAAGAATTAAATGATTCGGGTATGACATTATGTAAAACTTGTGAAACTGAGGGGGTGATATATCTGTTCCACTTTACTGGGTAAACATGGCGCCTATTATATAGGAGAGAACTAAAGGAATGTAGAGAAGACTCATTAATGAACATATGGTTGATATTTTCAAACCCCAACTTCAGGTTCATGAAGTCAAGTGATGAGGTGTCACTGTCCATTTTCTGTTATTGTGTTTAATGAGATATACAGTATATGGGGGGCTGTGATAAGTTCCTGCTACAGAAGGCATGCTGATGGATCTTCAATATGAACCCTACTGAATATCCTGGTTTAAATAATGTACACTTTGCTTGTTTTCTATACAGTAAATGTGTCCCCCTGTGGCATAGTGTGGCTCCTACTGCCACTTATTTATATGTACTTGCTTGGTATACTGTGGAAATCCTGGTTATATTCATAATATTATTCTATTCTATTACTTTTCAATACATTTTTATCATTCTACTACAATTGGCAACAGTTGGGCACAGGTAGTTGGCTAAAATATGTATGCATTTTTGAAGCATCTGGGAATAAAATAAACTAGATAAATGTAACCCTCTTATTCTCTGATTCTGCAATAAAGTTTACACATTTAGACAACTACCTGTCCTGAAGCTGCAATACATTAAACCTCATAGTCCTGCACACAAAGGAGTTATGGGTTTTTTTTTTTTTAAACATTCTTTTTATTTGTTTTAAAATTAAACAACGAACATAGAAGGTTCCCACTCGCAGGTGGGGTACATACTCCATACACATTTACCAGACTTACAAGACTCTAGCCCTATAAAGCATTTCACCCCCCTCCCCCCCAGCACATCACCGAAATGCAGGATATAGGGAATTACATATGTACTACCATAGGCTTATCACAGTATTTTACAGTATTAACTAGCTATATGACAATGTGTTAAACTGTTTACTCATGTGTCACTTATGCCGTTAATTTGTTGCTCGTCCATGGCTTCCATACTTTCTCAAATTTTTGGGGGCAACCCCTAGCAATATATGCGGCCTTGTATAGGTGAACAGAGTCGTTGACCAGTTTTTTCCAGAATGACAGGGAAGGAGGGTCCTCATTTTTCCAGTTAAGGACAATGGATTTCCTGTAGTAGTAGAGTAATATTCCAGCCAGTGCCTGCTGCGCCCTTAGGCGTGCTATACCGGATACTATTCCCAATATACATATTAGTGGATCGTTAGGGATGGTTATTTTCGTAACTCTGGTTATGAATTCTCTTACTCTGGTCCAAGTGGGAACAATTTTAGGGCACTCCCACGGAGTTATGGGTTTTGAGTGGCTACCCTTCCACCCTCTATTATACTATAATTGTTATTAATTGTCAGACTGTAAGGTTATTTTCACATAAATCAACTTGGTGTATCTCTGCTCCAAGGTACGGGGTGCTGCTGTGGGTCAAAAAGAACTTGGAAGTTATTCTGCATGCTAACAAGCACCATCTGGCTCCTGTTGTGATATCTGCCTTTGCCCCCCCCCCCCCCCCTGGCACCCCAATCTATATCTATGCCCACTCTCAGCAGAAAATCCTTTGAATGTTGCAAGGTGTGATTTTGAGGGCCAGTAGTAGGTCAGTGTGTAGCAAGCACCCACGGTGGGAGGTTGATGTGCTGTGACTTGTAGTGCCTCTGCACACTCCGGCACCTCAACGTCTTATCCACAGTCAAGTCAGCACCATCCAAAACTGTTCAAGCTCTTGTATTGATAAAAAGGTAGCATGCTTGTTATGCTACCTTTTTATCAATAAAAGAGCTTGAACAGTTTTGGATGGTGCTGACTTGACTGTGGAGATGATTTTGAGGGCCACACAGGGCAATAGAGCATCTCCTTCCCTGCCCACTGAGCTGGGCATTGATGATGTATTTCCACCTGGGAAATACACATGATGGCAGCCTAGATCTGCTCTGCATTGCTTGCTTCAGCCTGAGTTTAGTAGATAAATCACTCTAGCTGTTGGTGTACTTTTGCCCCCCTAGGCAGCCTGGATTCCTCATCCACACAGACTCTGCTAGGAGGGCCGCTATTATGAAAAGCTGTAAAACATACACGACATAGCTGTGTACACATACATAACATTTGCATTTCTCCCTAACTACTTGCATTGTAAATGACTTATTTCTTATGTTGCTGTTATTTACCCTATATTATTATTATTCTGATGGCTCTGAACCTCTTACTGACAGATTTTGGACTAGTGCATCTCCTCATGCAGGATTCTATAGGTTTACTTTGCTATATATTATTCTACGTACTGTATGTATACTGTAGGCTGCAAGTTTCTATCTGCTGTAGAATCGAAACCCAGCAGCTTCAGCTTTATGTGTATTAACAGATCTGCCATATTAACCGCCTGATGACTGATTCACTGCTATGGCACACAAGCTCCTACAGTATTATCATTCCCAGCTGCTAGCACATTCTCTGGGCAGAATATCATTTTATCTACTGATATACACATTTTTATTAACTTTGACAGTTTACATCTCTTTGGATCATCAAATTGCTTCACAACATTAAGCATGCTGAAATACTCATCATTAGCTTTGTGTTTGTCTGCAGGCTTGCTCTAATGATCTGCTGCTGCCTTTCACTGCGAGCTTGTGCTTATAATTACTCTGATTCTCAAGCTTTTACATTTATCTAGTCACTTCTCCCAGAGTAAATTGCACTGTAAATTACTTCTTTTCTATGTAGCTGTCACTTACACTAGGTATTACCATATTATTCTGATGACTCTGATCCTCTTAACTGGTTTGTATTCCACGGTTTTTAATGACAGGTTTTGGACTAGTGAATCCCCTCGTGGAGGATTCTGTAGATTTACTTCATTTATGCTATATAGTATTCTATGTACTGTATGTATACTACGCTGCAAACTTTTTTTTTTTTTTTTTACAATATCAAGCAAGCATGCATTTTGTAAAATAAATACATCATTATTGGGCATCATCAGTGGGTAGTGGTTATTATTATTATGCATTTATATAGCACTAATCCCCTACTCAACAGTTCATCATAGTTTCTGTATGTCAACATGCAAAATGTTTTCAGTGTAAAAAAGGAGGAGGCGGACGGTATGTATGTTTGTTAAGATTTCCTTGTCTCCAGTTTTGATGGATGACATGGCTGAGGAGGACTGTGAAAGTGTGGAATCTTTATGGGTAAGTGTTCATGCCGGCAATAAGAGTTGTCAATTGCTTTTTGGGGTCTGTTATAAACCTCTACAAATAAATGAAATGGAGGAAGTGCAATTATTGCAGCAGGTTAAAAAAGCTGCTAGCAAAAGGGGGGTCCTAATTATGGGTGATTTCAATTATCCAGACATTAACTGAGATATTGAGGCCACTCGCTCTAGTAGAAGTGGCAGATTTATATCAACACTGCAAGACAATTACTTGTCTCAGATGGTAACAGAACCAACCACGGGAGATGCTCTGCCGGATTTGGTAATTTCAAATAGATCAGATGTTATATCTAATGTGCAAGTTTGAGAACATTTGGGAAATAATGACCATAATATGGTAACATTTGACCTACTACTCAACAGGGTTGTGAACATGAACAAGGGGACAACTAAAACTATGAATTTTAAAAAGGCTAACTTTAACAAGCTCAGGGATGCGCTAAGACTGGTAGACTGGGAGAGTCAATTACAGGGCAAGGACACTGAAAGTCAATAGCAAACTTTCAAGCAGATTCTTAATGACTATTGTAGAATGTACATACCTTATGGAAATAAAAATTCTAGATCTTAAAAAAGGCCAGTATGGATAAATAATATTGTTTTAGACATGATTAAGTGTAAAAGGAATGCTTATAGTGCCTTAACCTCCCTGGCGGTAAGCCTGACACAGTGTCGGGCTAGCCGCCGCAGGGGATCGCCCCGGGAGGATTTTTTAAAAAATAAAAATGGCTTCACTTGGTCAAGCTAGCACTTGGCTAGCTAACCATGTCCCCCAAGTGCCTCTGATCGCCGCCGATTGCCGGTATACGTACCCCCCAGGGATCCCGCGATGGCGCAGCCTCCCAATCAGCACCCGGCTGCGCTATGGGGAGGATCGGAACTGCGCATGACGCCATGACGACAATGACATCATGACGCCAATGACATCATGACGTCATGTCCAATCGTCGCCATAGCGACGAGTGAAGCGAATCTGGAAGTTGCGGCTCATGTGGGATCTCGGACGGGTGAGTGTTGCTGGAGGCGATCGGGGGGGTCAGACCAGTGCCAGGGGACTTGGGGGCCACAGTTAGCTAGCCTAGTGCTAGCTAACATAAAAAAAAACACTTCGAATTAAAAAAATCCCTCCCGCGGACGCAGCCACCTTATCTGCGTACTGCCAGGGAGGTTAAAGAATGAGGGGACTGCATCTGCACTAAAGAGTTATAGGGAATGTAACAAAAACTGAAAAAAAAAATCATACATGCAAAACAGGAAGCGGAAAAAAAGTGGCTAGTGATATAAAGTTAAATCCCAAAAAGTTTTACAAATATATAAACTCTAGAAGAAAGAAGGTAGAGAATATAGGACGTTTTACAAGATCATGCTAAAAACTTGATTGTGGAGGACCAAGCTAAAGCAGACATTTTTGGCCTTGCAATGCATACAGTGCGGTGCTCCCCTCTCCACATCCACTTGAAAAAGATTCAGCCTCTCTAGGAATTTTTTTTCACCCAATTATGTTACTGACCTGTTTGCAATTAACCTAATAGGTAATAAGTTGTTACAGTAGTTTTTGTTTTTTTGAAAATTAACGTTAACAAAAGAGGCGTTACAAATAGTGTAATAAAACATAATTTGGCAAAATTTGAGAATTATAAAGGGGGCTTGGTGTGGGATATTACTGGGAGAGAGGAGGCAACCCAAAATGTGATGTGTGGAAGGGATAATGTCAGCTGGATAAAACATAAATGAATAGGCTTACATCTAAAAGAAGGGGATAGCCCAAATAAATTAATACATTTTTAATAGAAACCTGACACTTGAATGATAACGCGCTTCGCAGATCGCAATTCACTTCCTCAGATCAAATAACAACAAGGGTCTTAATACTAGCGTTTTGCAAGCAAGGAGGAACTCTATATAGATATAAAGGTGCTGCCTGCTTGCAAAATGCTAGTATTAAGACACGTTGGGCGATATGCAATTCACTTTTTCCTAAGTTTTCTCCTAGGAGATAATTTTTCATGTTCTGTTTAAAATACTTTTCAGCATTCTTTAATTGAAAAAAATACCAAAAGTAGGCAAAGAAGTACTGTCAAAAATATTTTCTTGCTTACTGGTGGCTTAGAACACATTTTATTGATAAGGTGAGAAAATATCACCTGGCAGAAAACTGAGGAGAAAAAGTTAATTGCATATGGGCCTTTATGTTATTTGATCTGAGGAAGCGGACTGCGATCCACAAAACACGTTATCATTCAAGTTTCTAGTTTCTATTAAAAATGTATTAATTTATTTGAGCTACCCCCTTCTTTTAGATGTAAGCAGGGCCGGCGCTTCCATATGGGCAAAAGGGGCATTTGCCCCAGGGCCCCAGCGCCAAGAGGGGCCCCAACATGTTCCCATCATCCCCCTCTAAATGATATTGCCTCCGAGGCAGCAGCTGCTCCAGCCCCCCTTCGTGTGCGCTCCGTCCCCCTCTCACCCGCAGCATTATGGAGCTGATGGGAGATATACAGCAGCAGCGGTGGCGGCACATTGTAAGCTGCTCTGAATGAAAGGCGATACAGATCTGTCGGTCTCCTCTATAGTGCTGCTACTGTGCACTTCCTGCCTCTGTGTTTGGGCTCTAGTGGCCGATGTCAGAGGCAGGAAGTGCACGGCAGCAGCACTACAGAGGAGACGGACAGACCTGTATCGCCTTTTATTCAGAGCAGGTTAGAGTGTGCCGCCGCCGTCACTGCTGTATATCTCCCATCGGCTTAATAACGCTGTAGGTGAGAGGTGGACGTTAGGGGGCACATATACTTGTACTGGGAGGATGAGAGACTAGCTGGCTAGTGGGGGGAGGGGGGCATTAGGGGGCACATATGGCTATCATAGTGGGGAAGCATTAGGGGGCACATACTGTATGGCTATCATAGTAGGGGGGCATTGGGGACACATATGGCAATCATAGTGGGGGGAGGGGTATTAGGGGGCACATACTGTATGGCTATCATAGTTGGGGGAGGGGGCATTAGGAGCGTATGGCAATCATACTGGGGGGAGGGGGGACATTGGGAGCACATATGGCTATCATATTGGGGGGAGGAGGGACATTAGGAGCACATACGGCTATCATATTGTGGGGAGGGGGGCATTAAAGGGATACTGTAGGGGGGTCGGGGGAAAATGAGCTGAACTTACCCGGGGCTTCTAATCTAAGACATCCTGTGTTGGCGCAGCCACTCACCGATGCTCCGGCCCCGCCTCCGATTCACTTCTGGAATTTCTGACTTTAAAGTCAGAAAACCACTGCGCCTGCATTGCCGTGTCCTCGATCCCGCTGATGTCATCAAGAGCGCACAGCGCAGGCCCAGTATGGTCTGTGTCTGCGCAGTAAACTCCTGGTGACATCAGCGGGAGCGAGGACACGGCAACGCAGGCGCAGTGGTTTTCTGACTTTAAAGTCAGAAATTCCAGAAGTGAACCGGAGGCGGGGCCAGAGCATCGGTGAGTGGCTGCGCCAACACAGGATGTCTTAGATTAGAAGAGTATTGGGGAGTGGCTGCGCCAACACAGGATGTCTGCGGGGGACCATTAGAAGCCCCGGGTAAGTTCAGCTCATTTTCCCCCGGCCCCCTACAGTATCCCTTTAAGGGCACATACGGCTATCATATTGTGGGGAGGAGGGCATTAAGAGCACATATGGCTATCATATTGGGGGAAGGGGGGGGACAATAGTGGCATATATAACTATCATAGTTTGTTAGGGACACATATGACTATGATACTGGGGGAAGGGGTGATCATTAGGGTCACATAAGGCTATAATATTGGGAGGGGGTAATTAGGGGTACATATGGCTAAAATACTGTGGGGAGGGGTGGTTATTAGGGGCACATATAGCTATAATATTAGGAGGGGGTAATTAGGGGTGCATTTGGCTATAATACTTAGGGGAGGGGGGCAGTGCTTGAGCAAATGCTCCAGAGCCTGTAAGTGCTTCTGGGCCCTGCTAGGTCTCCTCCTGACTTGTCTCGGGGTCTTGAGCGGGGCGGGGGGGGGGGATTTGTTGCCGGGGTAGGTGTCGGGGGGGCCCCCACGTTACTTTTGCTCCAGGGTCCCATTGTAGCTAGAACTGTCCATGGATGTAAGCCTATTCATTTATGTTTTATCCAGCTGACACTATCCCTTCCACACATCACATTTTGGGGCGCCCCCTCCCTCCCAGTAATATCCCACACCAACCCCCTCAGCTCGGGGTGTTGGCCATGTATGTTCCTTTGAACCCTTACAACCCTTTTTATTTTCCTGGAGAGCGACCTACATTGTCAAAGACTTAAGAACTCGAGTGAGGATGGGCTTTCCTCACCAGCCGTTACACTGTGGTTGCTGGTCTTGCAACCTATTCTTGTGAGTATTCAGCACATAGTGTTGTTGAGTGTCCCATACCCTCGACGTGCTACACTATCAGGGGCCCCTGGTGTCCCTGTCTCGTTCTTTTTCTCCATTGGAAGGTCCTGGGAACTAAATAAAAAGTTCAGAACTTCAGCAACTGCTGGTATTTTTTCTATGAATGAGCACTCCAGATAAGATTCTGGGCTCCCAGGGATGGCTGAAGTGTTTGAGGAGAATGCATTGAAACCCTTGTGCCATGCTTAGCAGAAAGAAAAGTTGTGTATCTCTTATCTGCTATATGAGTAAACATTGGCTTCAATTCATCAAAGGGTGTTCGATAACAAAATCCCAGTCTTTAAAATACCGCATTCGGTATTTTACACTTCACTGTGCTAATTCATCAATATTTTCACATGTGTGGTAGAGGTTCGTTAAGTTACCGAAGTACTACGGCTTCAGTTCATCAAAGGCTGTTAGATAACAGCAGAGTGGTGCAGAGCAGCTTGGAATGTCTATGTGTTGTTACAAGCTGATAACAATAGAAGGCATCCAGACATCCCTTTACATGTAAACGTGTTATATTTACTGTTACTTATACTGCCTCTGCTGCTCTGAATCTGTCCATCAGTGTTTCTTAACATTACTTATTTGCCACAACCTAGATAAACTTCCTGGAGACATTACAAATGCCATGCTTGGTGATTTCACCACTTGCATCTTTGCATATTCAAACAGGGACTCAAAGGGTTACACCACTGTTCTCTCTGCTCACTGCCTGGGGGGTCTGGAAGCTTGTGTGGAGAAGCCTGTGACCTATCAGCACCTATCAGCGGCACTTGCAGAAGAACAGGGGCTGTTTCTATTGGCTGCCTGCTCCTGCTAATCATGAAAACATTCACACAGAAGGCTTTCAAAGCCTGTAATGACAGGGGAGAGCTGGAGATAATCACCGAATGTGTGAGCTAATGCTGTAACCTTGATGAATTAACATTTACTGACATTTGCTGACATGTGTTGAGCACATGTCGGTAATTTATCTCATTGCTCTGTCATTTCAGCTTCTCATTCGGTAACAGCTTTGATGAATTAACATTTTCTTAAGTGCTCCGTTAAGTCAGCTGTTTTCAGCATTACCGAATGCGGTAATGCTTGATGAATTGAAGCCATTGTGTGTGAAACCTGACACCAAGCCAGTCTAAACATCTTTCACTGTACCTTTCTGAGAAGGGCAGAGACCAGTACTGGTTGATGTCGAATTTTACATAAACACAGACTTGCCTCTGCTAATGAATCATTCCAAATGCAGCTAAAATTTACACAAAGTAACACAGAACTTTTAGCTCTAATTTTTAACATGAAAAGTGGGAAATACTAATTAGACATTATTTGTACATTGTCGTTTTATAACACAAGAAGACACAGCCAGATAGCACTAGGGGAAGAGGGAAACAAAGGTGAATGAGGGGAAGAGACGGAGAATAGCCTGAGATGGAGCAAAGAGCTTATCTGTGTTGCAGCCCCACATCCCACAGAGGCAACTTCTGGAGTCTAGGGACTGTCTGCCAGCAGCCCTAAGAGTTCTAAATACTGTCTGCAAGCAGCCCTTCTGGAGTCTAGGGACTATCAAAAAACCTTTCAACCTAGACAACACCTTATGTTGCTGTGCACATGCAGTCATTTTAACAATGGTGGGAGACCAGACAGTTTTTTTCCCCACAGACCCTGCATGCAACCCTCTGCTCTGCATCAGGCTGTGTATAATTACCAGCTTGCTCACCCTCTAATTGCTCTGTGCCTCATTCACACTAGTGCTCTTCTGTCCGCTTTTCAGCAACACGTATCAGTCTGTAACATCGATGTGCTGATAAAAAGCGGACAGAAGCGCACTGATTCACAAAAGCGTGATAACTGCTATCACGGCAGTTATCATGCGATCTGCTGTGTGAAGGTTTGCGCGCGTAAAGGATTACTCCTCTTGATAAACAAACATTTCTGTGCGTTATCGCAGAGTAATCCTTTACACGAGCAAACCTTCGCATGCGGCAGATCGCATGATAACTGCCGTAATAGCAGTTATCACGCTTTTGTGAACTAGGCACTGTACCAGCCTAATCAATAAATGAGAGGCAGCCTGAGGGAAAATCCCCCCCTCCCCCCTGGCCAGTCCTCCCCTGCATGCAACTACAATCACACAACCAGTAATATATTTATATAGCACTTACATATTTTACAGCTCTCAAAAGAATATATACAGTAGCAATAAAAAGTATGTGAACCATTTGGAAATGTATGGATTTCTGCACAAATTGGTTATAAAATGTGATCTGATCTTCATCTAAGTCACAACAAGAGACAATCACAGTCTGCTTAAATTAATACCACACAAATAATTAAAGCTTTCCATGTTTTTATTGAACACGCCATGTAAACATTCACAATTTTCTCCCAGAGGTTTCTTGGGAGAAAACTCAGGAAAAAAGTCAATTGAATAGGAAGCCATTGATTTATAATGCATGCACCTTTATTTGAAATCTGTTGTGATAACAGAAGAAAGGGTTACATAAGAGCCACAAACATGAACCATAAGCAGTAACTTGAAAAATACTTTTACGTATATTAAATATACCTTAAATATGCTTTTGATTGACGCACTACATGAAAAAAATTACCTCATAGCTAAGTCTTCATTTTCTTGTGGTACAAATTTGTACAAGGCAACAAAAGCGTCTACTGAATCTTTAAATACAGGCACCTGTAGTGAAATAAAAATGTCTAATTTATTCCTATTCATTTATTCATAGGAAAACATTGTTTATCTTTTTGTGTGTTTGTGTGTGTGTGTGTGTGTGTGTATGTGTGTGTGTGTATGTGTGTGTGTGTGTATGTGTGTGTGTGTATGTGTGTGTGTGTATGTGTGTGTGTGTATGTGTGTGTGTGTACACTTTGGAAAACAAAAGTTTGCTTTCCACAAAGCAAACATTTGTTTTCCATAGCATTTTAGTAAGGGCCCGTTTCCACTGGTGCGGTGCGAATCGCCGCGGTAAAAATTCGCATGCGGATGCGAATTTTGCATGCGGGTGTATGCGAATTTTCGTGCGAATTCGCATGAAAAATCGCATGAATGACGCTGTATGCGAATTTAACCATGGCATTGCCGGTGTGCATTTCCATTGATTTCCATGCGAATTCGCATGCAAATTCGTGTGAAAATTCGCATACCAAAGCCGCAGGCGATTTCCCTATTAAATACATTAGCGGCGATTCGCATGCATTCCACACGCAGGCGAATTCTGAGGGCTCTGCCGTGCAGAAAAATCCTGCACAGAAAAACGCTCAGGAAAACTGACAAGTGGAAACAGGCCCATCCACTTGTATTGGCTGTGCGAATCTGCATGCAGGAAACGCATGCAGATTCGCGATAGTGGAAACGGGCCCTCGGAGGGCCTTTTGGTCCATTGTAGCCCCTTACACACTCCTAGTAGTTCTGGTTCACCATGAGCTTGCTGGGTACTCTATATGCAGGAAAACAAGACAGGAGAGGACACGCAACATCCACACACAGGAAGGTCAGAGGGAGCCAGGAACTTGTAGAGCTCAGCAACCAGTAGAAAAGGAAAATTCCGCTACACCAATGGCTGGGTGAAAAAAGTTCTCCATTTATTATCACATCAGTGGGTACAAAAAGTTAAAAAAAGCTCACGCGTAATCGGAGTCATGGCCCCTTAATCATAGCTATGATTAAGGGGCCATGAGCTCCGATACGCGTGAGGTTTTGATGATTTTTTTGATTGTTGATGGTTTTTTTTTTATCAATATTACAATATAACAAACTGAAAGCTCTTCACACAAAAGAGGGTGTTATTGGCTTGCAGGTTGTCTCCTTTTCCAGTGTGGGTGCAAGGCATGAAAGGAAATAAATAAACTTAACATGTACTTAAAGAAAATGCATAGTGAGGGGAATATGGAAGCTGCAGTCTTTAATCCATTTTTAAAAGTGTCAGTGACATGGCCATCATATTGATATTGTGGTTTTTAATAGTGTCAGATACCTGAAACAAGCATGCAGCCAATGCAGTCAGACATAAGGCCACACAGCTGAGCTGCATATTCATTCTGGATCAGTGATTGACTAAGAATAGGGCAAAGAACTGGCATTAAAAAAAAAAAGAAGAAGAAGAAGACAACTCCATCTGCACCTCACTTTAGGTTTCCATTAAAGCACAGCTGAACTCAGTCAAAATTTACGAGACCTGGGGTTTCTTTAGTGTTTACACGAGCTGTATGACTCCTCAGCTGCAGTTTGGGTGCATCTCCACAGCTGTGTGCCGGAGTCACAGGCAGTCGGGAGTGCAATAGAAGAGGGTGCACAGAACAGACAGAGCATGCGTCCCACTGGTTCTAGTCGGAGATTTGTATGGGGTGCACAGCTATAACATGTAGGGGACACCAACACAAACAAAGAGGGACCATGCAGTTCAGGTATCCTTTAATCATTCACTGATTACATCACTAGCATAGCACTCTCCTCGTTTGTCTGGAGTTGAGCTTCAGTGAAAATAATAAAATTATGAAAGTAATAAAATTGCACAAGTTATATATTAAGAAGCAAAATACCACATTAATAAAAGGTAACAAGTACATACAGTACATTACATATTGTTGTATTTGCTTGAAGACTAAATACATGTAGCAACCTCTGAACTATGTGAAAAGTAAAGATCAGATGGTTAAGGCCATCTCCTGGACATGCTCACTTTAGAATTTGAACAGTGTAGACGGTAGCTAGTACAGTACCTCGGAATATATTCACTAAATATCGGCAAAATGTACACGCACATACAGCCAACATAAATTTTAATTGGCGTCACACTATGTAATGTACATTGCTTGCATTGCACATTACACTGTTTGTGAAAATGTAATACTTTGTTCTAGTCAATCAAATTAAATTAAGGGGTTAAGAGACACACATTATTCAAAACTCTAATAACTGAATGTTCATAGCCAGATAGGGGTCTAAGGTGGAACTGACAGTCTTTATTAGACTCATATTTTTTAATGAATTAATGTGTGTTTAGAGCACCTCAAGCCTAAACTTTTTCTAGGCACTAATACATGACCCAGCTTATGGTGCCATCAAGTTCATGTTTTAATGGGTTATATATCCCAAATACTGTGCAGCATTGTTTCTAGATGATGGACACATACAGTTCAAGAGGACCTCGAATTCTTCCCAACTTGCAGCTAAGCTTAGCTTCTTTCACCTCAACCATTCAGAAGTCAAATGTGCAAACTCTTACAATCTACTGGTACTCGCATTGGTCTTTTGAAAGATTCTTGGAAAGCATGAACCTGAAATAGCGTGAAGGATCTAGGTCCACCAATATTGGCCTAAGACTGCATTATAGCATTATTATTATTTTGGACATCTTTACAGGTTCACTTTAATTAAGCGTATCCATAAATCATGTATTACTTTACAGCATAAGCTCTGTCACAAATAAGTCTGAATCACTGTCATGTAGATGAGTGGGTTTAGAAGCATGATGAGATAATACTGTAAAGTCTGGAGGAGGTGACACCCACCCCCTAATGAAAGTTGAGAGATACATTACACAGCTTCAGGGATCATAAAAACTCAAATATACAGTTAAGCATATAATATAGTATTAAAATATAACCTCAAGAGCAAGATACACATTCTAAAACTAGTATGAGAGATTTGGTTTCTCTGTAACTATTTAGATATGAACAATAATCTACAAAATATACAAACATGAAAATGCATAAAATGCGAAATAAAAACCACGATCACTAGAAATGTTCACATTTAATGTTCCCATGAAAATAATCAAATAATATTCTTCTCTTTTTCTGGTTCTCATCTACAGAATCAGAATCATTTTATTTTTGCCAAGCAGGACTTGGTCATGGCACAAAACAGCGCTTGAAGACAGGAAAGGACACACAATAGAGATAGTAAAGATAACATGGTAGCATACATCAAGCAAAAGCAATGCAGTAATTACACACAGAAAAACATTCCCACAGGGAAATGTGGGGTTTTAGCAGTGAAGGCATGCTTAAAGTCCGATTCCAACAACTAGTAGTGGGAGATTGGTCTAAGGAGAGTCCGGGGAGGAGGTGATGGTAGTGGGAGACGGGAGTTGATCGAGAGAGTTCAGTGATTGACCACTGACGGAAAGAAGCTGTTCTTGTGCCTTGAAGTCCTGGTGTAGATGGACCGATACCTCTGGCCTGAACGGAGCCGCCTGAAAAAGTGGGAGCCTGTGTGTGAGGGATCATTCGCAATCCTCAAAGCTTTGGAGCGCAGTCTGGTGTTGTAGAGTAGGTCCAGAGGGGGAAGTGGTTTTCCGATGATTCTCTCCACTGAACTGATGACCCTTTGTAGTTTGTGTCTGGGTAAAAGCTTGTCAGAAGTTTCTGGTCTATACCGAACTTCCTCAGTTGGGGGAGGAAGAATAGCCTCTGCTGGGCTTTCCTCTGGGTGGAGGTGGTGTTGACCTTCCATTTCAGGTCGTTGGAGATGGTTGTACCCAGGAGACGAGCACAGGGAACTCTAGCGACTTCCGCGCCGTCTATGTGGATTGGGGGTGGAGTGGGGGCACGCTTCCTAAAGTTGATGATCATCTCAACGGTTTTTGTGGTGCTAAGGACCAATTCGTTTTCTCTACACCAGTTGCAGATTCTTTCAACCTGATGACGGTATGCCTGCTCGTCATTATTGGTAATAAGGCCAACAATGGTGGTGTCCTCGGCGAATATGATAACTTTGACAGAGCTTTCTGTGGACGGGCAGTTGTTTCTATACAGGGAGTACAGGATCGGTGACAGTACGCAGCCTTGTGGGGCCCCTGTGTTAGTGGTCCTTGGTTGAGAGAGGATATCGCCTAGCTTGACGACCTGGGATCTGTTTGTGAGGAAGTCAGTGATCCACAGGCGCAGGGTGGGGTGGACTTCCAGTGCAGCCAGGTTCTCCTGAAGTATTTGGGGGCTGATAGTGTTAAACGCTGAGCTAAAGTCTAGGGGAAGGATCCTGGCATATGAGTTCGGTCTGTCCAGGTGCTCGTAAACTGACTCCAGGCAGATGTTAATGGCGTCATTGGTGGACTTGTTCGCTCTGTACGCAAACTGGTGCAAGTCCATCAAGGGCTTTTAGGAAGGGCATAACCATGCTTTCAAAAGTTTTCATAATGACGGATGTGAGGGCCACGGGTCTGAAGTTGTTGAGGACGGTGACTCCCTGCTTTTTGGGGACAGGGATGCTGGTCGATCTCTTGAAGCATGCAGGGACTTTGCCTTCCTGAAGGGATTTGGTAAAGATGGAGAGAATAGAAGCTAGCTGTTGAGCACAGGTTTTCAGGCATGCTGGTGACACTCTGTCTGGGCCTTAGGCTTTTCTAGCGTTTAGCCTTGACAGGTGTTGCAGAATGTTGCCCTCGTTCACAGCCAGAGAGGGTGAGTTTGAACATGGAACAGATAGGGTAGAGGATGGAACAGGCGGCTGCAGGAGCCCTGCAGGTGCAGCTTGGTCCTCAAATCTGCAGTAGAAGTCTGTAATGAATAGTGACATGTCAGCTGCGGTGTATAGCAGTACCACCGCAGCTGCTCCTGGTTCGCTGCCTGCCAGGCTCCCTGCGCTTCGGGCGTCTAGCATGCCGAGGACGGGTGTGGGGAGTAATCGTATGTTGGCTGCGGTGGATGGTGGGTCCACTGCGGTCATTGCTGGGTCCCTGCCTGCTGATTTTTCTGCGTCCCAGGCGTCTATTACGCCGAGGACGCATGTCTCTGCTGGGCTCAGGGGTACATTAGCGTGTGCGCGCTCACCGTCAGGATCTTTATGCCAAGAGGAGGCGCGTCAGCTGACCAGCTGGTCGGCTGAAGTCAGAGAGCACGCTCGCCGTCCTGATTGGCCGAGGCTGGTGGGCGTGCCTTGGGGGTCTCCTCCGCTTCATAAGCCTCTCGGCTTCACTTGCAAATTGTCTGCTGTCATGAATACTTCGTGTTAGCGCTCAGACCTTAGATAGTTCCTGTGTGCTTTGATCTGAGAGGAAACCAGGGATTTCACACAAGACTAGGAATCATTATTACTACTGTTATTATTGCTTGATTATCTGTGTATGACTCTAGCTAGTTCTGACCAATCTTACTCTCAGTGATTCTGTATCTCTGCCTATCTGATCCTGTTGCCAAACCTAGCCTGATACTCATTCTGCCTCTGTCTCCTGATTTTGTACCTCTATTTATCTGATCCTGTTGCCAACCTTGCCTGATACTCGTTCTGTCTCTGTCTGTCGATTCTGTACCTGACCAGTCTGTCTGTTGCCGATCTGATCTGTCTGACCATTCTACTCTCACCAGGGACCCCCTGTCTCTGGTGAGAGGTTCAGTACGGGTAGTGCCCACCAGCTCCTCTGGTGAGTTAGTGCTAATACTGCCAGTACTACTGTTACACCAATCACTACACTTAGTGCATTAAAGTGTGTTTAGATTACGTCACTTCTTAGTGGCATATTAGCATTGCTAGCTAACACATCAGTAACTATATATCTGTATTATTGGTGATTCTGCAGATCATCATATAATCAGGTATATATCTGTATTATAGGTGATACTGCAGATCACCTGATAATCAGAAATGTGTTCTTGCTAACACCAATCGTTACAAAGTCGCTGAGGTTCTTGACAAGCTCAGTACTGGGAGTATCATGTTGAGGGGGGGGGGGGCCTTATAGTTGGTGGCGACCTTAAAGAGACACTGAAGCGAAAAAAAATATGATATAGTGAATTGGTTGTGTACTATGAATAATTACTAGAAGATTAGCAGCAAAGAAAATATTCTCATACTTTTATTTTCAGGTATATAGTGTTTTTTCTAACATTGCATCATTCTATAATATGTGCAGATTACACAACACTCAGCATTCAAAATGAGTCTTTCAGAGCAGTCTGTGAAGTAATGACCTCTCCTGTAGCAGAGAAAAAGTAAACAGTTTACTTACAGTTGAGATAATAAAAGTCAGATAACAGCCCTCTCCACGACTAACTTAGTCGGAGAGCTTAATGGCTTGTTTGCATAGAGATAACAACTGGAGTTTCTCAACTCTTCCTGTACTGGAAACAATTAGACTGATGTATCTGTTCGTAATGTTTTATTTCTTAGCTGTACTACACATACAAATCATAATATCATAATTTTTTTTCCGCTTCAGTGTCTCTTTAAGCCCCTTCCATACAGCTTGTGGGTCATTTTAGGAATGGTTATGTTTCAGCTTTTCAGCATAGCTCTTTTTGGCAACTCTCAGTTTACTGTTCAGGTTGTTTTTTGCCCTTCTATAGTCCTCCTGGTTGCCAGCTTTGTGTGCAGCTTCTTTGCATCTCCGCAGATGTCGTAGTTTTTTGGTGAACCATGGTTTGTTGTTTGGATAAAGTTTAAAAGTTTTCGTTGGTATACATTGGTCCTCACAGTAGCTGATGTATGATGATATGTTATCCGCCCACTCATCCAGGTTTGGTGCTTTCAGGGCCTCCCAGTCTGTACAGTTGAAGCAGGCCTGAAGTTATAGCTTAGCCTCGCTTGACCATACTTTGGTGGACTTGAGGACTGTTTTTTCCAGGCGCCTCTTGTAGGTGGGTATCCGGTGGATGAGGCAGTGATCAGATGCGCCTAGAGCTGCCCGAGGGCTGACCTTGTATGCATCTTTCAGGACAGTGTAGCAGTGGTCAAGGGTGTTAGCGTTTCTAGTGGAGCAGGTGACATGCTGATGGAAACTTGGTAGCTCTTGGTGGAGGTTGGCTCTATTGAAGTCTCCCATTATAATGAACAGTGAGTCTGGGAGGGACGTCTCCCACTGTGTGACAGTGTCGCTGTGAGCGCGCAGGGAATTTTTGACCTCGGCAACTGGAGGAATATACACTCCAGCGAGGACATAAGAGGAGAACTCCCTGGGAGAGTATTGTGGCCTGCAATTTATAAGTAGAAGCTTAAGTTCTGGGGAGCATATTCTGGCAAGTATGGAGGTATTTGAGCACCAGGTGAAGCTGACATAAAAACAGATGCTGCCGCCTTTCATTTTTCCCGAGAGGGTGCTGTCACGGTCTGCTCTGATGAGGCTGAATCCTGGGAGATGAAGGGCACTATCTGGAATGTCTTTATGAAGCCACGTTTCTGTGGTGTGACTGGTGTGTTGTTGCCAAGATCACTCTAGTCACCGAGGAGCTGTAGTTCATCCAACTTGTTGGGGAGGGAGCAGACATTTGCCAGGACGACTGCAGGGATGGCTGACCGCAGACTTTTCCTCCTTAGCCTCACCCTGGCACCAGCTCAACATCCTCTTCTCCGCTGGCTCTTGCTGGGTCTATGCGCAGGGGCGGTGATTTACTGGACATGGCTCCAGACAGAGTTGTACAGGAGCCTGCCCTCTGGGAGCAGGTCGCATTTTGCTCCCATTTGAGTAGCTGCGATCTGGTGAAGGTGGTAGGAGGGGGGAGGGATGGTGCTGGGGGCATGGATGTAAGTGCCAGCTCCCCATCACCAGGGGCATTGTGAAGCTGGAACAGGAAGCAGCCCATCATCTGGTCTTTTTACAGTGACAGTGCAGTGTAGAACCTATGCAAAACAGTCCATCACATAATCAATGCAATACAGTCCATCCCATGAGCATTGCAAAACAGTACATCGCATGAGCAGTGCAAAACAGTACATCACATGAGCAGTGCAAAACAGTACATCACATGAGCAGTACAATACAGACCATCCCATGGGCAGTGCAGAAACAGACCATCACATGCGCAGTGCAATCCAGTCCATCATAGGAGCAGTGCAATGCAGTCCATCACATGGGCAGTGCAAGCAGACCGACAACTGCGCAGTGCAATACAGTCCATCACATTGGCAGTAAAATACAGTCCATCACGTGAGCAGTGCAATACAGTCCACCGCATGAGCAGTGCGGTACAGTCCATCCCCTGAGCAGTGCAATACAGTCTATCTCAAGAGGGCATAGGGGCTACAGAGGGCATAAACAGCTGCACAGTATATATGGGCTGAGGTCCAGAAGCAAACAAGCACCCCTTCAGATCTGGTGCAGACAGGAGCAGGAAAGCAGAGTAGCAGGCAGGCGGATGCCCAGGCAGAGAGGCAGTAGCAGTGTATGGTGCATAGGTGAGGGTGCAAAGGTGGCCAGTTCCTACCTGTGGGTTGCACAAGGGGCCCAGTAGTGGTGCTTTCATCTGCAGCGGCATAATGTTTGCAGAGGAGCTGGCGGTAATGGTAGTCCAGCATTGGTTTGCAGCGCTGTGGGTGGCTGGTCTCCGAGCAAGCAGAGATCCTCGGTGCTTCCGATTTGCAGTGGAGGAAGTGCCGGTAGTGGCTAGCTCTCAGCGAGGACTGCCTTGGAGTGCACCACACTGGAGGAGTAATCACGTGGGGAGCACGTGGGACGCGGCCATCCCTGGCTAGAGCGGCTTGCTGGGCTGCGGCTGGGGGGAACGGGCCAGGAAGCCTCTCAAGGGCAGTGGCGGACTTGTCAGCGGGGAAGCCGCCGCAGCAGCCGTCAGTGGCTACAAACTGTTCCCTAGTCGGTGGCAACGTGGATGGCTCAGCAGGCCTGAGGCGGCAGCTGTAAGTGGATCTAGGCCCCTCTGGAGACATCTGCCAGTGGTATCGGCTGCCGCTGCAGGAGGTACAATGGTGGTTGCTGGAGCCTGACTGCTGATCCCCGATGGTAGCCTGAAACCAAGGGGGGCTGCAGCGAGTGGTCTAGCAGCTCCGACTGAGATGGAGGTGGGTAGCTATGCTGAGCTGACAACCACAACTGCTAAAGCTAAAAATAAAAAATAGAAGGATCCATTCACTGAGACTACGAGAAAAACAAGAAAAACAAAAAAACAAGAAAAGCTGGCTGATGTATGCCAATTTCCACCTATTTTGGCATCAACGTTACAATTTTCAAAGGTTATTGGAGATAGCTATCTAAAGCTTTCCATTAGTTTTAGTTGTTTACCATCCAACACAATGTTATGCCAGGTTCTTCCACTGATAACCATGACTTTTGTGTTAGTGGTGCTGATAGTTGTGCCTTTCTTCTTCACAAGCCCCCTTACACACTTCCACTTTAGGTTGTCTGAAACTATACAACTGGGCAGAGTCCTTCATCTTACTCATTCTGTTTATTGGAACATCAATACCAGCAGAAGTGCCAAATATGGAGGACTGGTATAGCTATGTATCTTTGTTATGGGCACTTTTCTCTTTTAGCTAAAAGCATTCACATATTCAGCAGTTAAGCATGACTTTTCAATGATAATCAGTAGTCAAAACATGACAACTTCACTACAAAACCTCTGGCAAAGTTATCTTGTTAATGTGAATTGCTTTAGTCTAATGTGTACTGACTCATAGGCATATTTCTCATATTTGCAAGCTTTTTATATGGTAGACACCATCCTTTAGTCACCTCTTTAACCAAACTGCAATATCTGTGCCTGTGTCATTTTGCCGTCCTCTCATGAATGCATATTTAATTTTTAGTGTATTCTTAAGTATTAGCTACTAGTAATAAATTATTCAGTGTAAATATAATTTGTCATCCTTTTGATTTCTTGATTTCTTGGGTTCCAGAGTTGTCACATGCAAGCTCATCACAACTCCACTTAATAAAGAGTGACTAAATTCCATGTTTTTCACGTCTAAGTCCTTGATCGGATGTCAGAATTAATCATCCTGTTATTCCCCCTAACAAAGTGACTGCACTGCACTTGACAGTACTTTAATGTGACATGTCTGTCAACTTGCATAACCACTTTAGCCTTTTTTGACATTGTCAACCTAACACTTTATGAATAGGTTTTAAAAGGAGTTAACTGTAAAAGCTTTGTAGGCAAGATAATCTTGAAGGCTTAGTTGCAACATTTAAAGTGTATGGACAGTTTCCCACAGTTTGCTGCTTCAGCTTCCCCTCCCCTTAACCCCCCTGGCGGTATGAAAAATTCCGCCAGGGGGCAGCGCAGCAGTTTTTTTTATTTTATTTTTTTTTAAAATCATGTAGCGAGCCCAGGGCTCGCTACATGATAGCCGCTGCTCAGCGGCATCCCCCCAGCCCCGCCGATCGCCTCCGGCGATAGGCGATCAGGAAATCCCGTTCAAATGGAGGGCTTCCCCCGTCACCATGGCGACGGGGCGGGATGACGTCACCGACGTCAGCGACGTCGGGACGTCATTGGGAGTCCCGAACAACCCCTCGGCGCTGCCTGGCACTGATTGGCCAGGCAGCGCACGGGGTCTGGGGGGGGGGGGGCGCGCCGCATCACATAGCGGCGATCGGGCGGGGGCCGGTGGCGATCAGAGTGCTGGCGCAGCTAGCAAAGTACTAGCCGCGTCCAGCAAAAAAAAAATTATGAAAATCGGCCCAGCAGGGCCTGAGCGGCACCCTCCGGCGGCTTACCCCGTGTCCAGCACGGGGTTACCGCTAAGGAGGTTAAAGTGGAGCTGTCGGCCATACTATATCACAAAAAACACATATATAAGTACTTGCTCTACTTACATAAGATATGTATTGCACTGTCCACATTTTGATTTTAGTGATTTGTCCATAGTTAAAAAAAGAAAATCCTTCTTAGTATTTTCCATTTTGTCTGTGTCTATCTTGAAGCCAATCCTGAAATAATTTCCTCCCTTATTCTGACTGTGGAACATTGCCTGTCCCCCTCCCAGTCTTCAGACACTCCCACCCAGGTCTGCAGTAGAATGTGCATTGAGAAGTATTGGCCAATCAGAGAGGAACAGAGGTGTGGGAGGGGAAAACAGGAGGGAAAGAGGCTCCAGCCAATCAGGCTGCATTAATTAAGACTGAGGGGAAAGTAAAGAAGAAGAAAAAAAAAAACCAGCAACTTGCAACCTTCCTTGCAACTTGCTCTGTGCAGCAGATGTACCAAATAAGAGCCAGGGAAACTGGGGAATGATATTTTATGGAGAAGAAAAATAAGAGAGATTTTTAATTTTTGTTTTTCCTGGTTAGCATCCTTGTTAATTGTTTGCCATTTTTGATTTTAAACCCGACAGTTACGATTTAACATAAGGTAAAAAGATCATATTCCTGATAAAAAAATGAAGTTTTTTATCCCAGGATTGCCATTTCATAGCCTCAGCAAAATTAAAAACTTCTGTTCTATTGAGATTGTCCTAAATATTTTCCAGTACTTCAGTATCACTTATTATAAGTAGGTCTGGGGGCTGGTGAGGTCATTCATGTTTGGTTTTTATCTTTGGCCTTAGTCACTAGAAAAAGACACAGACTCCTAAATGTACATACATCTGCACATTATGTGTTGTCTGCATGGATTGGGATTTGATTCCTCAGGTGACAGTTCAGGCCGAGTTCTGCATAGATGTGTCGCTAGACTAGAGGCTGGCAGTGCGTTCTGTTGCTATAGAGAGGTACCGAGGGATGATTTTGTGGTAATGGATCAATATGACGCAAATGGGGTAAGGAGTTGAACAATGTTCTCAGCCGACACTCAATATAGAAAATCTGTCATTTCGGATGGATGGCGACGGGTCAGGGATTGAGAACGGTCTAGTGTGTGCACAAGCCTACAAACCTTATCTACACAAATAGATAAGAAATGGGGAAAATTGCCTTCACAAGACAAGACACATGTAATGAGTCTAACAGTGCTCTGTCGTTCTTCCATTCATTCAAAGGCTATACCAGCAAGAATCAGGGTCAGACAGACATCCATTTATAGATCAATACGTCAGAACATAATGGATAATACAAATTATAATAAAATAATAATAATACCATTCAGCTGTTGGACATTAGTGTGTCCACCTATAAAACTGTACTGTCCTATTTCTGAGACTAGAGTTACACTTTAAATATATTATTTCACAGTCCCAGTTTGGTTGTTTAATGCCCACTGAAAACATTATTCTAACCACTAGACATATTTCAAACACATACTAGATGGATGGCTAAATCTGTTTCAAAGGGTGGGTGTTTACATGAGCGCTGAATTACAAGATGCTTGTTTTAGCACAGAACCTACTCAGTAGAGTTGTTAAAGTGGTAAAATGGCTGCAGGCATGGGCACTGTCAGTGCTTTATTCAGTGCAATGCAGCATAAAGACAGACAAAAACTGCACTAAACCCTAATGAGCATTACTCCATTCTGACAATACAGTTTTGTGGCACATTCACTGAGATATGTTATTTTTGTTTTCTTTTTTCGTGTTTGTATCAGTGCTTTACCACCTTGTCGGTAATGACGAGCTCAGCTCGTCCATTACCGCCGCGATTGACTGCTCAGGCCCTGGTGGCCCAATTTTCACCATTTTTTTTTTATACGTGAGCGGCAGCGATCGCGTAAGACACGCAGCTAGCAAAGTGCTAGCTGCGTGTCTTACGCGATCGCTGCCGCTCGCCGCTGATGCGCTGCTACCCACCACGAAAGAGGGGCTCCCCCGCAGACCCCTTGCGCAGCCTGGCCAATCACCGCCAGGCTGCGCTATGGGGTGGATCGGCACTCCCTCTGACGTCACGATGTCGATAACGTCAATGACGTCATTCCGTTCGTCGCCATGGCAACGGGGGAAGCCCTAAAGGAAATCCCGTTCAGAACGGGATTTCCTGATGAGTTTGATCGCCAGCGGTGATCAGAAGGGTGGGAGGAATTCGGCAGGGAGGGGGGAATCATGTAGCTAGCGCTATCGCCGCAGCACTTATGCTCCTAGAAAACGTGTCAGCTGACCTGCTGGTCAGCTGACAGCTGCCTGCTCACTGATTGGCTGGGCTTCTTGGCGGCGCCGTTTGAATGGTCCTTAGTATATTAGGACCTGCTTGTCATTTGCTCTTTGTCTGTTGTGGCGATCGGAAGGGTGGGAGGGATTCGGCAGGGAGGGCTAGCGCTAAGCTAGCTACTTGATTTAAAAAAAAAAAAATCAAAAAATACTGCTGCGCAGCCACCCTGGCGATCTTAATAGAACGCCAGGGTGGTTAAGTGAGTCATAGTTTTCACAGTAAATAGTGTTAAATTCTGTCACATTTACAAGAAAAAAAGAAGAAAATATATTGCTCTAAATATAACAATGTGAAGTCATAACAATGTCAAAATATACATACTGTTAAATGCATGCCCCTCTGCTGAGGTTCTTCGCTGAAGGATTCTGTGCCATTTTCTAAGTAGCTAAAAACTACAATAAAAAAGAAAAACAGTATTGTGAATATGTTAAAGATGACTACGGGAGAGATTCACAAGAAGAATGCCCGACAGGTTGAATATGTGTTATATGCTGGATATCCACTGAGTTAACTCCTTCCCGACCGCCTAACACCAATAGTCGTCGGGAACGTGGCTCCCCCAGGAAAGCCTAACACGGATCGGCGTCAAGTCCTAGGTGCGGAGGTTAGCAGGGATCACACATCCCTGGCCCTGCTCAGTTACACAGCGGAGCTCTGTGGCTTTGTATTTATGTATGCTTTGTATTTATATATGCTGGCTTTGTATTTATATATGCTTGGCCTCCCTCCCTCACTTTCTGTGTGCATGCTGTGTATTTTTCTCTCTATACAGAGTCCCCTTCTGCATAAACTAGTAAAATATAAAGCAGACAGCTTAGAATGCTTCACTTTACATTGCAGTCTGCAGTAACACTCCACTTAACGACAGCTCAGGCCAGGTGTAACTCCTCACACACGTAACACTTGCATTCCTCTCTGTAAATTAACATCCTGTCTTTACAATTAGAATTATGTCATTGTTTTAAGGATTGAAACCTTAACTTTATACTGAAAAGTAACTTACGGATTTATCTTCAGGTCAGCTTATCTATGGGTCTACACAACACAATTACATTGAAACTAGACTATAATTAAGTAATAGCAACATGGGCAGTGTTTTCATAGATTGGTTTTACGTCACAGGATTTGGACACAGGTTTGCTTTAACCTCCCTGGCGTTCTGGACGAGCTAGGCTCGTCCAGAGAAGCCGGAGGTCACCGCTCAGGCCCCGCTGGGCCAATTTAAATAATTTTTTTTTGTAAAACACGCAGCAAGCACTTTGCTTGCTGCGTGTTGTACCTGATTGCCGCCACTGATCTGCCGCTACCCGCCGTGATACAGCCTCCCCCCCCAGACCCCATGCGCTGCCTGGCCAATCAGTGCCAGGCAGTGCTGAGGGGTGGATCGGGACTCTCTGTGACGTCATGACGTCCATGACGTCACAACGTTCATCGCCATGGCGACGGGGGAAGCCCTCCTGGAAATCCCGTTCAGAACGGGATTTCCGGACGGGTGATTGGGCCGGCGGCGATCGGACAACAGGGAGGGACGCCGCAGGGAGGGGGGAATCATGTAGCTAGCGCTAGGCTAACATGATAAATTAAAAAAAAATGTGCAAAAAACATTCCCGCGGGGTAATCAGAACGCCAGGCAGGTTAAGTGAAAGAAAGTTTTGCTAAGGATTATCCAGGTCATTTAGTAATTTATTGGGCTTAACATATATAGTATGTATAGTAAAACTGGCTGCATATATAGTAAAACTGACTAGAGGACCAGATAATAAATTGCAGGCAGATTCCTTACTTGAACTCACCAGCATTCAGGGCTTGCAGTTGAAAAACTCTGCAAATATATTGTCTTGCTTGTATTTTAGGTCACTGTGTCTATACGTTCGTAGTGGAAGAGGGGAGCAAGCCTAGATCTATAGGCCCCACAACAATTTTGCAATGGTGACCTCTGATTTGTAGGTACATCTTTAATATACATGCAATGTCTGCCCAAATTATATTGAATACAGTACTAACTTTAGGCCATCCTGTAGATGATTTCCATGAAAAAAACTGGTGGTAAGGCTTCATACTTTACAGTTTTACCAGCTTAGTACAGTATCACCCACCAGTGTCACTAACAGAGCTCATGTGAGTCCTGGAGAGTATCCATGTTTGGATAAAAATATTGCTGGAATAAATAATACCTGACGTCTGCCCAGCCATTCCATTAATACAGATATTTTTCTATGATGGGCCCAAAGGCCAGGAGTGCAAGTGGCTGGGTTTCTAAAGCAGCAAGTTCATGTACATTTGAGAACCTGCTAGGAGAGCCCTGTTATTGACAGCAGGCAGCACTGAATAAGTGATTAGGTTACATTGTAGACAGCCTTTTTCCCAGTTTTCATTATTATGCAGGAACCAAGTCTGATGAAGGCTTATTAGTCGAAAGCTTACTTTTTATTTATCTCTAAGTTAGCCAATAAATGGTATCATCCTGATTCAGAACTTCTTGCATTATAGCAATATTATGCAAAATTGATTTAAACTTAATCAGGGTACCTTCATACAGAGTAATACTGGCACATTTCTGGTGATCAGGCTACACACAACCGTCATGAATATGCCTCCTATATCTCCTTGTTGTCTACTGTATATGTTATGTTGTGCAAGGAAAATAATGACATACATTGTTCTTTAATTGAAACTCACCACTATCACTTCGTTGTCTACTTCCATCCAGTAAATACGAACTATCTCCTTCTTCAGGTACTTCAACCAGATCTGCACTCTGCAATATAATCAAGAAAAACAAAATACAAGAATAGGTCAATGTAGTCTTCAAGTGAACTAGTTCAATGAATACAAACACAAGCATGTCTAATCTTTTAGTCTATTAGGTTATTTTGTCAAATTATGTATAAATAATAAAGGACAACAATAAAAGTATTGCATATGGAGGAAAAAAAAATACACACAGTTAAACTGCAAATTAAAATAGTCAAAATATTATTTTCCTTTTGAATCATGTTGAAAACAGTTTATACCTTTTCAATTTTATGTAAAGTTATATAAAAAAAACTTTCCAGTCACATCAAAATTCAAGTTCTTCCTCACTGGTTAGCAAAAAATTCAAAGAATTCTAGCTTGCATGCAAATTTAATTCAAAGTATGTGCAACTTGAAATTTGGTCAATAAAAAATGGCAGAAAATGCATTTAATTGTTAATTGATCCATTTCGAGCAACATTAACCACTTCCCCTCTCCCGGGACGAGTAACTACGCCCCTGCAAAATGCCACAACTCTGTGCAGGGGCGTAATTACAGTAGCATGTTTTATTTTAAAACTATAATGGCCGAAAACTGAGAAATAATGAATTTTCAATTTTTTTCTTATTATTTCCGTTAAAACCGAGTTAGAATAAAATAATTCTTAGTAAAACGTACCCCCCCCCCCCAAAGAAAGCCTAATCAGTGGTGAAAAAAACAAGATAGAGATGGTTTTGTTGGGATAAGTAGTATTAAAGTTATAGGTGAATGAATGGAAGGAGTGCTGACAGGTGAAAATTGCTCTGGTTTTTAAGGGGAAAAACCCTTTGAGGTGAAGTGGTTAAAGTGTACTTGAACTTACATGTGACATGGGAAGATATACATGGTGCATCGTGTACTACTAATAATTTTGTTTGCTTTACAAGGTTTTAAAACTATTTCTTTAATCTATGCAAATTAGGCAGTCAAACAGCAGTTAACTACTTCACCTCCAAGGGTTTTTTCCCTTAAAGCAGATCCGAGATGAAAAAATAACTATAACAAGTTACTTGTCTATATATCTAATTTATTTATTTACCATTTAAATGTTGTCCCTATCACAATGTATACGAGATAAACAGAGGAACACCAAGAGCCCCAATAGTGTAGTATGTATTGACAAAGGGGGTAATGCAAAGAGTAATAGTTGTTATACTCACAAACATGGGTCACCAATAGGCAACCACTGTAAAGGCAGGTGGGGAGATTATCCTGACCCCACTCAGGAATAAGAAGTCACTCTCTGTAGATAGTAGAAAGGGTCGCAACCCTCCACTAAGGGTGGATACAATATTATATAAGAGAGAACAGAGGCGCCAAAAGGATAAAAGGGGTTTTAAAGGAGCTTAACTACTTCCCGACCGCCGTATAGACAAATGGCGGCCGGGAAGCAGACGCCGCAAGGACCGCCGTATTGACAAAATGCGGCGGTCCTTGTTTGGGCATGGGCGGAGCGATCGCGTCATCCGTGACGCGATCCTCCGCCTCCGCCTGTCGCCGCTCACTCGCCGCAACATCCCGCCGGCCATACGGAAGCGCCGGCGGGATGTTAACCCGACGATCGCCGCATACAAAGTGTATAATACACTTTGTAATGTTTACAAAGTGTATTATACAGGCTGCCTCCTGCCCTGGTGGTCCCAGTGTCCGAGGGACCACCAGGGCAGGCTGCAGCCACCCTAGTCTGCACCAAGCACACTGATTTTCTCCCCCCCCCCGCCCCAGATCGCCCACAGCACCCATCAGACCCCCCCCTGCCCACCCCCCAGACCCCTGTTTGCACCCAATCACCCCCCTAATCACCCATCAATCACTCCCTGTCACTATCTGTCAACGCTATTTTTTTTTAATACCCCCCCCCCCCCTGCCCCCTGCTCCCTCCTGATCACCCCCAACCCCCCAGATTCTCCCCAGACCCCCCCCAGACCACCCCCCCCCCCAATGTACTGTATGCATCTATCCCCCCTGATCACCTGTCAATCACCTGTCAATCACCTGTCAATCACCCGTCAATCACCCGTCAATCACCCATCAATCACCCCCTGTCACTGCCACCCATCAATCAGCCCCTAACCTGCCCCTTGCGGGCAATCTGATCACCCCCCCACACCAATAGATCGCCCGCAGATCCGACATCAGATCACCTCCCAAATCCATTGTTTACATCTATTCTCTCCTCTAAACACACACTAATTACCCATCAATCACCCATCAATCACCCCCTATCACCACCTGTCACTTTTACCTATCAGATCAGACCCTAATCTGCCCCTTGCAGGCACCCAATCACCCGCCCACACGCTCAGATTGCCCTCAGACCCCCCCTTATCAATTCACCAGTGCATTCATTACATCTGTTCTTCCCTGTAATAACCCACTGATCACCTGTCAATCACCTGCCAATCACCTATCACCCATCAATCACCCCCTGTCACCCCCTGTCACTGCCACCCATCAATCAGCCCCTAACCTGCCCCTTGCGGGCAATCTGATCACCCACCCACACCATTAGATCGCCCGCAAACCCGCCGTCAGATTACCTCCCAAATGTATTGTTTACATCTGTTATCTTCTCTAAACACCCACTAATTACCCATCAATCACCCATCAATCACCCCTTATCACTGTTACCTATCAGATCAGACCCTAATCTGCCCCTTGCGGGCACCCAATCACCCGCCTACACGCTCAGATTACCCTCAGACCCCCCCTTATCAATTCGCCAGGGCATTATTTACATCTATCCTTCCCTGTAATAACCCACTGATCACCTGTCAATCACCTGCCAATCACCTATCACCCATCAATCACCCCCTGTCACCCCTTGTCACTGCCACCCAACAATCAGCCCCTAACCTGCCCCTTGCGGGCAATCTGATTACCCACCCACACCAATAGATCGCCCGCAGATCCGACATCAGATCACCACCCAAGCGCAGCGTTTACTCTCCTCTAAACACCCACTAATTACCCATCAATCACCCATAAATCACCCCCTATCACCACCTGTCACTGTTACCCATCAGATCAGACCCTAATCTGCCCCTTGCGGGCACCCAATCACCCGCCTACTCGCTCAGATTACCCTCAGACCCCCCCTTATCAATTCACCAGTGCAATATTTACATCTGTTCTCCCCTGTAATAACCCACTGATTACCTGTCAATCACCTGTCAATCACCTATCAATCACCCATCAATCACCCCCTGTCACTGCCACCCATCAATCACCCCCTGTCACTGCCACCCATCAATCACCCGCTGTCACTGCCACCCATCAATCAGCCCCTAACCTGCCCCTTGCGGGCAATCTGATCACCCACCCACACCAATAGATCGCTCGCAGATCCGACGTCCGATCACCTCCCAAGTGCAGTGTTTACATCTGTTCTCTACCCTAAACACCCACTAATTACCCATCAATCACCCCCTGTCACTGCTACCTATCAGATTAGACCCCTATCTGCCCCTAGGGCACTCAATCACCCGCCCACACCCTCAGAATGCCCTCAGACCCCAGCCCTGATCACCTCGCCAGTGCATTGCTTGCATCTATTCCCCCCTCTAATCACACCTTGAGACACCCATCAATCACCTCCTGTCACCCCCTAGCACACCTACCCATCAGATCAGGCCCTAATTTGCCCCGTTTGGGCTCCTGATCACTCGGCCAAACCCTCAGATCCCCCTCAGACCCCCTTCCGATCACCTCCCCAGTGCATTGATTGCATCTATTTTCCCCTCTAACCACCCCCTGAGACACCCATCAATCACCTCCTGTCACCCCCCTAGCACTCCTATCCATCAGATCAGGCCCAATACAACCTGTCATCTAAAAGGCCACCCTGCTTATGACCGGTTCCACAAAATTCGCCCCCTCATAGACCACCTGTCATCAAAATTTGCAGATGCTTATACCCCTGAACAGTCATTTTGAGACATTTGGTTTCCAGACTACTCACGGTTTTGGGCCCGTAAAATGCCAGGGCGGTATAGGAACCCCACAAGTGTCCCCATTTTAGAAAAAAAGACACCCCAAGGTATTCTGTTAGGTGTATGACGAGTTCATAGAAGATTTTATTTTTTGTCAAAAGTTAGCGGAAATTGATTTTTATTGGTTTTTTTCCACAAAGTGTCACTTTCCGCTAACTTTTGACAAAAAATAAAATCTTCTATGAACTCACCATACTCCTAACAGAATACCTTGGGGTGTCTTCTTTCTAAAATGGGGTCACTTGTGGGGTTCCTATACTGCCCTGGCATTTTAGGGGCCCTAAACCGCGAGGAGTAGTCTAGAAAACAAATGCCTCAAAATGACCTGTGAATAGGACGTTGGGCCCCTTAGCGCACCTAGGCTGCAAAAAAGTGTCACACATGTTATACCGCCGTACTCAGGAAAAGTAGTATAATGTGTTTTGGGGTGTATTTTTACACATACCCATGCTGGGTGGGAGAAATTTCTATGTAAATGGACAATTGTGTGTAAAAAAATCAAACAATTGTCATTTACAGAGATATTTCTCCCACTTAGCATGGGTATGTGTAAAAATACACCCCAAAACGCATTATACTACTTCTCCTGAGTACGGCGGTACCACATGTGTGGCACTTTTTTACACCCTAAGTACGCTAAGGGGCCCAAAGTCCAATGAGTACCTTTAGGATTTCACAGGTCATTTTGCGACATTTGGTTTTAAGACTACTCCTCACGGTTTAGGGCCCCTAAAATGCCAGGGCAGTATAGGAACCCCACAAATGACCCCATTCTAGAAAGAAGACACCCCAAGGTATTCCGTACGGAGTATGGTGAGTTCATAGAAGATTTTATTTTTTGTCACAAGTTAGCAGAAAATGACACTTTGTGAAAAAAAACTATTAAAATCAATTTCCGCTAACTTGTGACAAAAAAATAAAAACTTCTATGAACTCACCATACTCCTAACGGAATACCTTGGGGTGTCTTCTTTCTAAAATGGGGTCATTAGTGGGGTTCCTATACTGCCCTGGCATTTTAGGGGCCCTAAACCGCGAGGAGTAGTCTTGAAACAAAAATGACCTGTGAAATCCTAAAGGTACTCATTGGACTTTGGGCCCCTTAGTGCAGTTAGGGTGCAAAAAAGTGCCACACATGTGGTATCGCCGTACTCGGGAGAAGTAGTATAATGTGTTTTGGGGTGTATTTTTACACATACCCATGCTGGGTGGGAGAAATACCTCTGTAAATGACAATCTTATGATTTTTTTACACACAATTGTCCATTTACAGAGGTATTTCTCCCACCCAGCATGGGTATGTGTAAAAATACACCCCAAAACACATTGTACTACTTCTCCTGAGTATGGCGATACCACATGTGTGGCACTTTTTTGCACCCTAACTGCGCTAAAGGGCCCAAAGTCCAATGAGTACCTTTAGGATTTTACAGGTCATTTTGAGAAATTTCGTTTCAAGACTACTCCTCACGGTTTAGGGCCCCTAAAATGCCAGGGCAGTATAGGAACCCCACAAATGACCCCATTTTAGAAAGAAGACACCCCAAGGTATTCCGTTAGTAGTATGGCGAGTTCATAGAAGATTTTATTTTTTGTCACAAGTTAGCGGAAATTGATTTTAATTGTGTTTTTTCACAAAGTGTCATTTTCCGCTAACTTTTGACAAAAAATAAAATCTTCTATGAACTCACCATACTCCTAACGGAATACCTTGGGGTGTCTTCTTTCTAAAATAGGGTCATTTGTGGGGTTCCTATACTGCCCTGGCATTTTAGGGGCCCTAAACCGTGAGGAGTAGTCTTGAAACGAAATTTCTCAAAATGACCTGTGAAATCCTAAAGGTACTCATTGAACTTTGGACCCTTTAGCGCAGTTAGGGTGCAAAAAAGTGCCACACATGTGGTATCGCCGTACTCAGGAGAAGTAGTATAATGTGTTTTGTGGTGTATTTTTACACATACCCATGCTGAGTGGGAGAAAGATCTCTGTAAATGGACAATTGTGTGTAAAAAAAATTAACAAATTGTCATTTACAGAGATATTTCTCCCACCCAGCATGGGTATGTGTAAAAATACACCCCAAAACACATTATACTACTTCTCCTGAGTACGGCAATACCACATGTGTGGCACTTTTTTGCAGCCTAACTGCGCTAAGGGGTCCAAAGTCCAATGAGCACCTTTAGGCTTTACAGGGGTGCTTACAATTTAGCACCCCCCAAAATGTCAGGACAGTAAACACACCCCACAAATGATCCCATTTTGGAAAGTAGACCCTTCAAGGTATTCAGAGAGGGGCATGGTGAGTCCGTGGCAGATTTCATTTTTTTTTGTCGCAAGTTAGAAGAAATGGAAACTTTTTTTTTTTTTTTTTTTTTTCTCACAAAGTGTCATTTTCCGCTTACTTGTGACAAAAAATAATATCTTCTATGAACTCACTATGCCTCTCAGTGAATACTTTGGGATGTCTTCTTTCCAAAATGGGGTCATTTGGGGGGTATTTATACTATCCTGGAATTCTAGCCCCTCATGAAACATGACAGGGGGTCAGAAAAGTCAGAGATGCTCTTTTTTTGCACCATAGATTGTAAACGCTATAACTTTTACCCAAACCAATAAATATACACTGAATGGGGTTTTTTTTATCAAAAACATGTTTGTCCACATTTTTCGCGCTGCATGTATACAGAAATTTTACTTTATTTGAAAAATGTCAGCACAGAAAGTTAAAAAAATCATTTTTTTGCCAAAATTCATGTCTTTTTTGATGAATATAATAAAAAGTAAAAATCGCAGGAGCAATCAAATAGCATCAAAAGAAAGCTTTATTAGTGACAAGAAAAGGAGCCAAAATTCATTTACGTGGTAGGTTGTATGAGCGAGCAATAAACCGTGAAAGCTGCAGTGGTCTGAATGGAAAAAAAGTGGCCGGTCCTTAAGGGGTAGAAAGCCCTAGGTCCTCAAGTGGTTAAAAGCCAAAACTTGGTAATTAGAGGAGGCAGTGGTGGACTTACCCCCTCCAAGCAGACACAACACAACTGTACATTCAGTCTATTTATTAACGAACGCCAGATAAAACAAAGCAACGCGTTTCACGGGCCCGGCCCGCTTCCTCAGGCAAAAGAAAAAGGAGTTACAGCATCTAGCAAAACAAACGACACTCAGCGCCTCTGCCTCAGACATACCTATAGTGAATGGTTTACTGATCTAGTCCCATGAATATGGTTCACCTGATTTTCATTCAGTTGATGCCATCTTGGAGAAGGCACAGAATGTGCTCACAACAGGCAGCACCAGCATCTGCTTCAGGCTGGGAATGGAGTGGAATTTACCCTATACTGAGAATCACAGCATTGGCCTCTTAGTGATATTGTTAAGCTGTGGCTCATAACAAACCACCCATAGGTCTCTAAATATTCTGATCACCAAATGCTTTGCAAAGCAAGACCAGCAAGTCTAACTCCACTGTAGAAAATCATCAGCATTTGTTAATTACTGGTGTTAGAAGACCGATACATCAAGGGAACTTTGATCAAAATAATATTTAAAATACTAAAAGCCCAAAAAAGTACCTTAACGCAGACACCTGTAGAAGTATAGTTCACATTTTACATTTTGGCCCTTGAGTAATTAACTTTTTCTCCTGAGTTTCCACCTAGGAGATTCTTTTTAAACATGTCTTTAAAGTAACTTTTCAGCAACTTGCAAATGAAAAAATTCCAAAAAGTAGGAAAAAAGTATTCTCAAAAATATTTGATGTACTTTACTGGTGGTTTAAAAAGTGTGTTATTGCCAAGGTGTGAACACATCACCTATACGAAAGCTATGGAGGAACAGTTAATTACATATGGGCCTTTGTCTCTCCCTGGACTTGGGTTAAGGCCTCTTTAGCTGCAGTGAAGTAGAGATATAATGGCTTCACAGAGAAGAAGAGGGGCTCGTTTTCAGTTATTAAGACTGGAGATTTTGCTTTACTGCATAAAACAATGGATTATTATTCCATGTACAAAACAATGCATGCTGGAGACTAAGTTGCATCTGTCTAACTTACAAAATATGCTTATTTCAGAGCTAAATAGTACTAAAATAAACAAATATGCTTAAAATGACACATTCCTAATATATGTATATTCTATATACAGTATATCCTAATTTTATGTATAAAGGAGATAAGGAAAAAGTATGAGTACCATGATTTGACAGAACAGCTTAATTTATCCTGCCCCCTGAAGGGTAGATAAGACAGCATAACAGCTTCCTATGCAATACTATTATGCACATGCATCATGAATAATTAGCTTCACTGAGCGTTCACTTTAGACTCTGCTACTTTCTTGTTCATTGGTTCACAATCTCAGTGTTATTTTAATAGAAATAAAACCGTGTTAGAATCACAAATGCTTTCATTCAGGAGCAAAATGCCTTCCTTTTATCTGGCGCAAACATTTGCTGTTGTTTTACTTAATACATTGCTCAAAATTGTATTAAGTTATTTTGTAAATGGGGCTAGCGCATCTGCACTATTTTCCATTTCTCACTGAACGTTAACCCACAAGCAGTCAATTTAATCACACGCTCACTAAAATAAGCAAAGCTTTCAATACATCTAGAAAAAACAGCTATATTTATTTAATCATTTGGATGTAGGCATGCACTGTATACTGTCATTAGCAATAAATGGGATTTTACATTTTTAGAAAGAAAATGGTGAAATACCTCAACACCTGCAGCAGACAAAATATAACAATGTATTTCTTATGCTCTTTTTTTCTCATTCCATATATTGAGATTGGTCTACCTGGCATTTGGCTTCATACATTTTGCAAGCCTGGATTAGCACAATATCACAAATTAATAAAGACAATGTTCATTATTATTATTTGTATTGAGCCTGCCAAATCAAGCATTACTTAAAATTAAAATATGTTCTATTTCTTAAGATGCACTTGCCAATATTGATACTCGTATCCTAATGCTAAAGCCATTGGTCTATACAAGAACTTGCCATAATGATCATCTAATAATTTCTCCTTACTATAGCTGAGTAACAATATAATATAATACTTGACTGTGCAAGGCATAATTTTTAGTCCAGCAATCTTTATACAGACATACACCCTTTCTTCACCAGGTATGCAAGTATTTCCTATAGAGAGGGGATTTGGGAAAGGATCAAGAGATCTTTCACTGTGGGGGAATATGACAGAAATATGCACCTGAACACATCTCTGCTGAACTGGGTCAGCTGTATAAGACTAACAATACTTGTACAGATCTTAAAGGACCACTATCGCAAAAAAAGTAGGCAGTTAAAATCTGTCAGAACCGACAGGTTTTGGCCCAGTTCATCTACTCATGGGGGATTCTCAGGGTTTTCTTTGTTTTCAACAGCATTTCCTGAACAGCAGTTGCAAAGTCTAACTGACAAAATAGTGTGCAAGTGAGTAGGGAGGCTGGCTGGTATGTTTCTATTTTGGCAATTAAACTGCTGTTCAGGAGGTGCTGATGAAAACAAAGCAAACTCTGAGATTTCTCCATGACGGGATGGACTAGTCAAACACCTGTGGGTTCTGTCAGATTTTAACTGCCTACTTTTTTCACAATAGTGGTCCTTTTACCCAGTCATACTAAAAATGATACAGTAAAGAAAGTGTTATCTAATGTCTGAATAAGGCTTATGCAAGAGCCAAGATTAAGAATTATTTGCTCCCACCCAGAATTTTTTTTTATTACAGAAGAGACAGCCATGGAAAAAATAGAAGACTGTACACTGCTTACAAAGAAAGAACCATGAACCCATGTTGCTGAATCCTCCTGTTGGCTATGATTGAAAAGCAGATTGGGAAGTTGGAGCCCATGCATATGACCAGGGCCAGATTTCTGGAAAGGCCACAGATGTTCTGGGCCTTGGGCGGCTGCTGTCCAAGGAGTCAGCTGGACATAGAAGGAGGTGCTGCATATGGAAGAAAAGGCTGCAAATAATAAACAACACATGGAAGAAGGGAGCTGCTATCTAAGGGAGCTTTACATGCCAGAGAGGGGCTGCTGTATATGGATGCTACCACCAGGGAAGAAGGGGCAGTGCATGTAATGGGAGGGGGCTGCTGCAGGTGGTAGGGGATCCACAAGAAAGTTGGCCTACGGGGTAAAAAAGTATTAATGTGACTTGGATATGGCCAGAGATCGACTAAGGGAGAGCAGACCATAGACAAGTGCCAAAATGGGTGTAGCATGCCGACTAACATTTTGAAAACAGAAATAGGTACACTTTGTTCAGCCCATGTGCAGCTCAAACACCACCAAGACAATAAGCTCCAGCCTAAATGCTGACCGAAATTGTAATTAGTTCTGTGGGGTAAAGTAAATGGGAAAACTTAAGCGCTTTCTTTCAAATACACAGCATAGCCTCTACAGAAATAGGCCTAAATTCACTAAGATCATGCTGGTGATAATAAGGCAAGTGAAAACTTACCACCCACCACACATCGATCTGTATTTTCAGTGTTAATTCACTAAAGAAGCTTGCCTTATTAACCTCCTTGACGGTTAAGCCGCCGGAGGGTGCCGCTCAGGCCCTGCTGGGCCGATTTGTTTAAATTTTTTTTTGCTGGACGCAGCTAGCACTTTGCTAGCTGCGCTAGCACACTAATCGCCGCTGCCCCGCGCACGATCGCCGCTATCCATCGCGCCGCACGCCCCCCCCGACCCCGTACGCTGCCTGGCCAATCAGTGCCAGGCAGCGCCGAGGGGTGGCCCGGGACTCCCAATGACATCCCGACGTCAGTGACGTCGGTGACGTCATCCCGCCCCGTCGCCATGGGGAAGCCCTCCAGGAAATCCCGTTCTTTGAACGGGATTTCCTGATCGGAGATCGCCGAAGGTGATCGAAGAGGGCGGGGGGATGCCGCTGAGCAGCGGCTATCATGTAGCGAGCCCTGGGCTCGCTACATGATATAGGAAAAAAAAATTAACAAAAAACTGCTGCGCTCCCTCCTGGCGGATTTTTTTATACCGCCAGGAGGGTTAAGGTGCAGTGATAACTTTTCATAGAGAGCGCTGCGTAATATGTTGGCGCTTTATAAATACAATAAATAATAATAATAGAGAGAGTGTTGTATTATCACCTCTGTAGTTATTTCCCCATGAAGTAGACAGGGAGGGGAGGAGCACAGGCAGGAAGGATGTAGCTCCACCCCTCCTGCTGCCAGGATGATTTCAACTAGACCATGTAGACAGCCAGGATAGGAGAGAGAGGCTGTGGCTGGGTATGTGTGTTCCTATGTGTGTGTGTGTGTGCATGCCTATATATATATATATATATATATATATATATATATATATATACTTGGTGTTTCTCTCTCTCTCCCCCTCTCTGTGTGCCTGCTGTTTATATTTATATCTATACAGAATCCCCTTCTATATAATCTAGTAAAAATTAAAGCAGACAGCTCAGAATGCTCGACTTTACATTGCAGTCTGTAGTAATACTCCACTTAGCAACAGCTCGGACCAGATAATAACTTTTCACACATGTTACACTTGCATCTCTCTGTGAATTAACAGCCTTTAGAATTCTGTAGTAATTTTAAGGATTGAAACGTTAACTTTAGAGATCTCTCCTTAACATTAAGACAAAATAGTTAACTCAAGGGTTGCCTGAGGTAAATTGTTCAGTGAATACTACATGCCTTATCACCATGGTGATAACACTAGAAACAGCTCAGAAACGTTAGACAGGGGATGAGCTTATTTTGCAGTAATATGCTTCACAGTGCCTTACAGAGCACATATTCATTTCACTAACTGTCACTCAGAGAAGCTCAAAATGTAATCCCTTCTACCATGGTCACAGTGTAATAATGCCAAATAAAAGGAAAGGGGAGGGGGGGGTCAGCAATTAACGTACCACCATGGTTATGCAATAAAACCAGAGTGCCTGGTGGAAACTCACACAAAAACATGGATCACATATAAATTTCTGACTATCCTGGCCCAGATGTGAACTATAGACCCCAGCACTGCAAAGTGACAGTGCTATCCATTATGCCACTGTGCCATACAGTATGTCACCTAGCTTTAGCACTGACTTTTAAGCCCTTTTTTGCATTCACTGGAATGATCTCAGCAGAGAGCAGGAGGGAAGAACTTGAGCATACTTTATGCTACTGGGAATATAATTCTTTTGTGGCAAAGACATACTTTATTATGGTGCTTTCTATAATATAATAGTAATATATACAACACAGATACTTAATGAACCCTCTTCCGACTGACTCACTGACGTCTTCTTTACTTAGTAGTTTGATAGTGATATATCAAAATGCTTCAAATTATGGAAAATAGACAGTGCATACTGCTATAAATCTTTGATTTCAATTAATCAGCTGTGCTAATTTTCCAAGAGTTTTTTTCGCTTTTGCTTCTGGAATTAATCCAGATCAACAGTAGCTGTTACCTAAACGGCTCTGCAGGATAATTTATAGGCACTTAAGTGTACCTAAGAAAAGTTCAGCTGACATGCTGCAGATGAATAAAGTAAAAGTAATAATTTCAGTCTATTCTGGAGTGTTCAAATTCAAGTTATACAGTAATGTGACACTAAATTCCCGGTCAGGGCTGGTTCTAGACTTTTTGCGGCCTGAGGCAAACTTGTGAGGATGCACCCCCCACCTGATTTGATCGCACAGCACCCAAACATTTTTGCCCTCAGTATAGGTAGGTAGGTAACCAGGTATAAGTATCCCCTGTATATGGTAGCCAGTAGTTGCCACCAGTATAGGTAGCCAGTATAGTTGCCCCCAGTATAGGTAGCCAGTATAGTTGCCCCCAGTATAAGTAGCTAGTATAGCTGCCCCCAGTAAAGGTAGCTTGTATAGTTGCTCCCGGTATAGGTAGTATAGTTGCCCTAGTATAGGTAGCTAGTATAGTTGCCTGCAGTATAGGGAGTATAGTTGCCCCAGTATAGGTAGTATAGTTGCCCCCAGCATAGGTAGTATAGTTGCTCCCAATATAGGTAGCTTGGAAGGAGGGGCAGTGGGCACAGTAGTGGGGAGGGGGGCTCCTTCCACGCTCTCCCCCCTCCAGATATGAAATCAGCGGCAGGAGCAGCTGACGGGGAATGACTCACCACTTTCTCATTCCAGATGTCCGAGTACTGCACTCCACAGGTCTTCTCCGCTTTCAATGCCGCTCACTGTGCTTCCATTAATCAGGAAGCACAGTGAGTAGCATTGAAGGCAGAGACCTGTGGAATGTAAAATGGCATCTGGAACATGGAAGTCAGATGAGTCATTCCCTGTCCGCTGCGCCTGCTGCTAAATATCTGGAGCGCAAGAAGTGGTCGCGAGTGAGAGGGGGACAGGTCCCCCCTCCCTGCTACTGTGCCTGCTGCCCCTCCTTCTTGTGCTGCAAATCTCCCTCCTGCTTGTGTCGGGGATGGGATACCCCCTTCCGTGCAAGGCCTGGGGCAATCATACCGCCCTGATATATGACGTCGCCTGAGGAAGCTGCATCACTTAGCGTAATGAGTGGCCCACTTCTGTCCATGGTACAGTCATTCTGAATTAGAGAGAGAGAGGACTAAACAAAGTGTACAGATCCTAATTCTAACGCCATTTGAGCAGCTGAGTTGGAAATTTGACTGAATGAGACAACTTCATAGTTGCTTCTGGAAGATTACTATTTAGTGTTGCTTTACATATGATTGCTTTGTTTCAAAAGAAAGAAGCTGGGATAGACTAAGGGCCTTTTTCCACTACCCTGCGTTTTGCGATTTGATTCTGATCACAAATCGCAAGGTACTTTAAACTAATGGAAACTGCAGTAGCAATTTTCATTAGTGCGATCCGATTGTGATGCGATTTTGGTCAAAGCGCAATCGTCGTCCTGCCGCATTTTGTATGCAATTGAGCTGTACTATAATGAGTATAGTAGCTTAATCGCAATCGCATGGTGGAAATTGAAACGCGATTGCGTTCGGAATTGCGATCGCAATCACAATCGCATTTCATAGTGGAAAAGAGCCCTAAAGGCTGTTGATTTAGTGGCACACAGTAACTATGTAGAAATCAGAGATTGTTCATCTTTACCTTTACTGTGTCCCTCAAATGGAAATAAACAAAACTGATACACTAGCTTAGGCCTTGAGATCAATGAGCACTAGACAGGCCAGAACTAAATGGAAGACATCCAGACCTCACATCTACTTTCAGAAAATGCCTGGATTTAATCAGACAGCTAACTTAGATTTAGGTAAAATTCGCTTTTACAAGAATGACTTCCATGAAAGTAAACATAGCCAATTTATTTTAGCCACTTTAGTACAAAATGTCCATTTCGGCACAGCTGCATCTCTCCCCAAATAAGAGGCTTGTGCTCTAAGATCAATGTTATCCTTAGGTAAGAATGAATTTCCTGTTCATACTTCTGAACCTGTGTCTGCTAACTAGAACAAATTGAAAGTGAGAAAGGCAAAGAACCTGCCCAATTGTTTTTGCATTTATTTGTGAATATTAGGCAAATAATAAAAGTGGAGAGTCTTTTATACTCTTGACTGGTTAAGCTTTGTGGATGAAGCTCCTACGTCCAAAAATGCATGCTGGACATAGGAGCTACGTCCATGAAAAAACCTGTTGGCACAGCCGATTGCGCGTTTACGCACGGGGCACTCGTCAAGCTCGTTAGCCCGGAGATCAATGAATGGGAACACAGTTCCCATCCATTGATCTAAGTCCCCGTTGTAATGATCGGCGGCTTTAATGAGCTGTGATCATTCAGAGAAAAAAAAGTTACACCTCCTCTCTTCACTTCCTTTAAAGAGACTCGGTAACAAAATTTTCAGCCTTATTTCTTCTATCCTATAAGTTCCTATACCTGTTCTAATGTGGTCTGTCTTACTTCAGCCTTTCCTAGTTGCACAGTCGCTGCAATATCTCAGGCAAGAATGTGCTGCTCTGCTTGTTATAGGGAGCAGCTATACACACCCTCTCCATGCCCCCTGCAGGCTCTGTATGAGTCACAGACTGAGCTTCTCTGAGCCTATCACAAGCTGGTTAGCAGCCATGTCTTTTGTTTGTAAACACTGGCAATTACAAGCCAGGATTGCAGCAGGGAGTGGCAGAAACAGCACAGAGGGGCCCAGGAGAACATAATGAATAGAATGGTATGCTTTTTATTGCAAGAATTATAGAGTACAGATTATCTTTAAGCGTAGCTTACAGGATGCTAAAAAATAAAAAAAAATTACTGAGGACATCTTATGGCCAAATAGTAAAATTACAATTACATACATGTATTAAAAAAAAAAAAAGAACCACCATAAAATTTAAAATAATTTCCTACCTCCTACACTCTCGCTTAGTGCCCCCCAAAAAATGTTAGCATAATAAAAAAAATGACAATAAAAAATACATAAATAGTCACCTTAGGGACTGTACTTTTTTAATATGTATTTCAAGAGGGTATATTGCTGTTATTTTAAAAAATTATGGGCTTGTAAATAGTAATTGATGCAAAACTGAAAAAATGCACCTTTATTTCCAAATAAAATATTGGCACCATACATTGTGATAGGGACATAATTTAAATGGTGTAATGACCGGGACAAATGGGGAAATAAAATACCTGGGTTTTAATCATGGTAGCATGTATTACTTTAAAACTATAATGACCAAAAACTGAGAAATTATGGATTTTTCCTTTTTTTTCTTAATACTGTATTCCCATTAAAATGCATTTAGGAAAAAAAAATTCTTAGCAAAATGTACCATTCAAAGAAAGCCTAATTGGTGGCAGAAAACACAAGATATAGATCATTTTATTGGGATAATTAGTGGTATTATTGGCGAATGAATGGGAGGAGCGCTGAAATGATGCATAAGGTGAAAAAACACTGAAGGCTGAAGTGGTTAACCATTAGACCATAGACCATCTTAGAAAGTAGACCGTTAACATGAAAAATCGTCCCAATCAATAGCTTCCTTTACAGTGAAAGTGCATATTCACCTTTCCAACTTATCTTCAAAAGACAGTCTGAGTCTTAGACTGCATTACTGATATTATTTTGCTTAAATTCTTCTGCAGTTGAGGATGTTTTCTGTCTTGTATATTCTTTTGTTCTATCAATGTATTGTTTTATTTTATTTTAATTCTAAAATGAACACTTGACTGTCAAATGTCCAGGACAGAGCATTTATAATGTATTGTCAAGGAATATGGACAACTGGCGAAGTAGGTAGGCTGCACCTACCATTACCTCTAAAAAATAGCAGCGGGGAGATTTTACTTGGAAAACAATTCAAAATTATTCAGCACTAGTCCTACTGATTATTTTTGTAAAGTTAATTGGCTTTTAAACACAATTAAATGTGCGATACCTCTTTTCTGTTTGGAACCAAGGTCAACCAGTTCATTAAATCCCAAAGACATAAAAATAGGTTAATTGGCTTCCCCCGAGAAAGTTGCCTTATACTATGATGGGCATACACACTAGGGTAGGAATTAGATTAAGGGACAGTTAGTGACAAGACTGCATAGTCTGAAAAGCACTGCATAAGATATCAGAGCTATATAGATACAAAATAAATATAAAATAGGGTTAATGCCTCCCTACAGGTTAAGGAATTGGTGCATAAATACTCTGATACTATATTTAATATAAGATGAGCTGACTTGCTTTCATTTCGAAGTGAACTGGAATATACTAAGTATACTGGAATATACTAACATTTTAAGGTAGATTCTCCTATAATCTTGGTTTAAACATTACATGTATTACATGTGGACAGCAAACGGAGCAGTGCTTTTCAGCGCTGCTAGATTTGGGTGCAGCCTGCGCCACCATAGACTTCAATAGGAATCACTCCTATTGAAGCGCTCAGTGAGTAACGTCAGCTCCGTCAGAAGACGGAGCCGAGGTTGCTTAAAAACATAATAATTCGGCCTCCAGCAATCGCTGGAAGCCGAATTTATTCATTCTCCCACTATCCATGGCGGCCTGGAGGGGGAATAGTAATTAAATCGGCCCGGACTTGTGCAGAAGCAGGATCAGCCATATACCGCTGTATCCTGCGCCCAAGTCTACCTGTGCCGATTTCAAATGTACTCACAGCAAATGTGGCAATAATATAAACCTACACTTACTTCTAATGACCACAGTAGAACAACTAATAGTAAGACATCAGTGTTCAAAAAAAATCAGATGTAGAATGAACGATCACCCCACCAGCCATTTAGATCAACCCTGTTCAACTGTTGGTCTGTCATTGACAAACCATCAGTAGAAATTGTGGGAGGGTGATTTAGTTATATGACATTGACAGACTTTTCACACATGAGCTAACATTTGACAATAACAACAGGCAAAGGCAATGATCAAAAACTTTAAACTTGCTAGATTCCTCAGGCCAATCACAAACTATAAGTATGCCCATTTGTTTGCTTTAATTTGATCTAATAGTCACATAGAAGCAGTCGAACAATAGGTCATATTTTATGATATTGTTATATTTCAGTCTAATAAGCATGCAAACCATCACACCTTCTAATGTTATATACTAATGTTTTTCTCAGAAAAGGGTAGAGAAGAAAGGGAAGAGAAAGAGAGGTGTGAAAAAGAAAGCTATAATGAGACGGATTCCAAGTTAGACTTTGTAGAAATTGGGCACTCTTTGAAAAATATGTTTTGAACTCTCTAAAAACACTGCCTTGGGAACTTGGGAGCTTAATACGCTTTGGTATGCTGCTGCCATTGTTGAGAAAAGGTATAAATTGAATCAAAAATTCGGTGCTGCATAAAACGGTAGTGTCATTTTTTAATAAATATTCAAAAACTAAAAAGCTTGTATAGCATTTATGTGCCATATGTTGTTTTGTGTTTCATTAAAGTTTAGATTTCCTATAAGGGTAACGGTGCATGCAAAAACATTTTTATGAAATATGTCTAAATTAATAACACTCACAAGCATGAAGCAGTTGTAAATCCTGGAATGGAAGATTAATTGTGGAACTGGATTTTATTTAGAAACTTCAGTTATGCAGACAGCAACCAACAGTCCAAAGGTTACCTCACCAGTTCACAGTATTAAACCCTAGGTTGTGATCTGCCACATTGTTTGCAACCCTAGAGGGTACTCCAACTGATGTCAAGATATACCCATTGTTTTTGCATACAGTAGGCTGAGAAATTCTGACCTAACCTGTTTTTCTAAACTGTCTGGATTTTTTTTTCAATAACTAGAAAGAAAGCTTAGGTTTTGTACTCGTGCTAGATGGTTCCCAGCAGAGGTAGCTGGTTGGGGTCACCTCTTCCTAGAATCTAGTGTGTGTACAGCAGCCTCAGTGCATCACCAATAGATCTGGAGTGCCAGACCATCTTGGCCCAGTGTAGGCTGAGAGCATTGTTTTCCTTTTTACCTTTCCCGTCAGCCCTCCTACTCCTTCCATAGCAACAGAACTTGTTGCTAGCCTATAGGCTGGTGGTGACGTGCCTGCACAGCACTCAACCACTGTCACCTGAGAGATGTAGTCCAGATCCCTATGGACGACAGTCCTTGTACATGTACATAATGCCTTACAAACTGTTGGGTTGATATACACTGGAAAACAATAGAGACAAAACAAAACTTTACACACAATGCATTCAGTTTTTATACAAAGTTTATGTGCTCTATTGAATACTAATATTCTGACTTGCCAGGTAATCTTGTTTAACAACTACAGTACAAATCTTAAAAATAATATGTAAAGCAATATCTACAATTATATTTATACATAGACCTTTATATTTGAAAAATAATTATTTCCTGACACATCTTACTAAGGACGAGTGACTTAGTCATTTTTACGTGTTTCTGGAGATGTATGGCAGATGGTACAGTTGATGAATGTTACTGGGATCAATACTTCCAGCTCCTGACTGATATTCTTGTTTTGATAAAAGCAAATGTAGCTTCAGCACAGCACATAAATGATTCATTTCCATTTATGGCACTAGTTGTGGTATGCTTATTAAAGTTACATTGCTGAATGTCTGGGCTTTATTAGTAATCATTAAAGTGAATGTATGAAACTAAATATATGTCAGATAAAATGCATGAATGAACTGAGGGAGGAATCCCTGTGAACGTAAGTGCATATTTATAAGGTAATTTACTAAAGTGAGGAATTGCACATTACAAATCTTGCCTTAGTGCTGTCAGAATCACCTAAGCAATAGGTGAGTAGTAGCAGAGAGGCAAAACTGTAAACTATTACTAAACTTTTAGAGCTGTGGGTGGCTGCTACTGCCTCTGTGCACAGCTCCATTGAATTGACACACCACAAAAAAGTCCAAAACGCTCCTCTGCTAGATACTCATTGGTGCAGGATCCAGTTTGCCAGGCAGGCCAGTACACTGAAAAAGGAGAAGATCCGAAGTCTCTGCTTTATTTGAAGCAGACAGACACAAAATGCATCCACAGGATCAAGTGACGCTTGTTGGGCTTACAATATGTGTATCTCCAAAAACACTGATGTCAAAACAATGGCAAACAGTGGTAGACCCTGCTAAACTGACCTGTAATAAGTAAAGAAAGGAAAGGGGGGCAGAGAGGGGGAGGAAAGGAGACAAAAAGGGGGTAGGGAAAAGAAGGACAGAAAGACAGCGGGAGGGAGGGGAGAGATACAAAAGAAAAAGGGAGATGGAGGGCAAGTGGGGATGGAGGGAATGATGGAAACCCTGTATATCGGCTTCATCCTTTGCCCATTTTTCCTCGCACCTCTATTTCATCCAAGCATGTTAACACCCCCTGCTGCTGCCCGCATGCAGTTTCTGATCAGGAGAATTTAGAATGAAGTTCTAAATTTGAGGAACCTGAACATGTCAACATTACTTTCTAGTAAGACTAACTTTTATTCTAGAGGAAACCCACAAAGACACCTTAATTCCAATACAGTAGCATGTGGCTTTACACCAAACAATTATGCATTTAGCCGGCAGGTGCCAGGGACAGAGAGTGTCAGGGGGCCATTTACGTGCAACATGCTTCCATAAGACTGGGGTGCAATATGAGAAAGGAATTAGGAAAGCCTGCCCAATGTAAATTGTAAATTATGCTTGCCCAACCTTACAGACAAGGGGCTCATCCTCACCTCATGCTAGGAGAGGGTGGGTAACAACCTCCATGTAGTTGGAGGCAGGCCCTGGGGTCAGGGCTTATTATGAAACTAGTAGACCTAAGCCCGTTTAAAAACAGGCTCTAGGTCTGTGTTTCTCGGCGTGAGCCCTTTTTTTAAAATATGTAGCCTTCAATGTTCCTAAGTACCCTTCTTTCTTCTCCTGTATGCTTCAGGTAGGAATGCTGTTGTCAACTACAGTATATAATTCTATCTTCTTGTGTCATTTTCATCTGTACATTTATGTCTTCTTCTTTGATCTTCTGTTCTTCTAGACTTTTTTTTCTGCTAGTGTTCTGCCTTCCAATCTTCCAATATCTCATCTGGAGCTGCCTTGCACAAGCCAGTCCTACCACTACCTGCTTCTAAAATTATCAGAGTTCTGTCATGTCAGTGAACATTTGGATTTGCCTTGGCACTTCCTATTAACTCATACTGTGACAATAGGAAATCTGTGAAAATATTTAAGTAAACTTTCCAACCGGAAATGTAATATTTACATTTGCTACTGAGCATTCCAAATGGTCCCTATAATTGTCTGACATTAGCTGACCAAAGTATACAACTTTTATCTGGGTCATATCAGAGTGTAACAAGAGTTTAGTAAAATAGAGCTTGTGCTATTGAAGTTGCATTTAAAGAGAAAGAAGGACAGCCTGGATGTATTATTGTTTTTTAAGTTTTTAATGCAGATGTCTGCACAGTTGCCCCAACTATGTGCAGGTACATTTGACTTATGTGTGGGTTGTAATAAAAATTCAGTCCAGTATTCTCCTCTGTTCTCTAACATTAGAAAATCAGCCCAAAAGGTTATACTAGTGATGTCTAGTTCCCAAAGCACGGTGCTTAGGGGTAATATTCGATTCTTCCCTCTCATTTATTCCTCACATAAACTCCCTAACCAACTCCTGTCATCTCCAACCCAAAAACATAGCACGTATCCGACCTTTTCTCTCTCAGGACACAACCAAAATGTTAGTACATGCTCTTATTATATCTCGTCCGGACTACTACAATATATTGCTTGGTGGACTTCCAACTAACCAACTAGCACCCCTCCAATCTGTACTGAATGCTGCTGCTCATCTCATTCATCTATTTTCTCGCTCTTTCTCTGCTGCTCCTCTCTGTCAAGCTCTTCACTAGCTACCAATTAACCAGAGGATCCAGTTCAAACTCTTAACCCTAAACTACAAAGCTCTCCACAATCTCTCTCCTCTGTACATCTCCTCACTAGTTTCCAGATACCAACCCAACAGCAATCTCAGATCTGCACACAAGCTTATTTTATCCTCTGTTACAATTACTCCCTTACATTCAAGTGTACAAGACTTCTCATGTGCCTCACCCCTCCTCTGTAATGCCCTTCCACAGCACATCCGCCACTCTCCCACCTTTGACATCTTTAAATGCGCCCTCAAATCCCACCTTTTCTGACAAGCATATGCTCTATCTTAGGCCATACACCCTTCAACCTCGCATCTAGTTTTACTTCTTACTAAATATCCTAATCACGCACTGCCTGTATATATACTGTGTGCTTCCCCCACCTCTGGTTTCCATCCCATTCCTTTAGATTTTAAGCTCGCAAAGGCAGGGTTCTCACCCCTTTGTCTCTTGGAATGTTATTCATTTAATAGCTTGTACTCTGTTATACATTACAGTCATCATGTTAAATCTGTTATTGTAATCACCAGTTCTGTATTTTGTACCAGTGTCCATATTGTATATCATTGTCATCATCTTTCTATGTACAGTGATATACAAGGCTGGCAGACAGCCACTAACATCTATGCTTTTTCTTACTTACTATAGTCTGATTTATGGGGACAATAAAGACACTGAATATAGAACTGTTGTTCCAAATTACCTTATTTTGGGAATATGAAGATCATATTAGAAAGAGATCCAGACTTTTTCTGAAGGAAAAAGTTCAATAGTGCAACAGTTCTTTACGCCATAAAGCAGTTTGTATACGATTCACAACTTGATAAATAACAGTAATCTCAGGCATTCCCTGTATTCATTATGATTGTTGGTATAAAGAGCACTGTTTTGGTGACCGAATAAAAAACTGTCATCAAAGCACCAACTATGCCTCAAAACTTTACAAGGAACCATTTCATTCATTCTCTCAACAATTCTGTCATTTTAAGTACAGGAAATTAATATGTAACACCCTTAAACAAAATAGAAAAAATTACAAATGTTACAAAGTCTCCAACCCCCACCCCTGGCAGTACCTGACTAACAGCAAGCTGCATAGTGCGGTAATGCAGCTCAGAAGGGGACCTTGGCACACTGCACGCTACCACCACCCCAACAAGCTGACCTGGGCAACTACGCTCACCCGCCTGTTGTGCGCCTGCAGAGTGCATGGACAGCACACGGCACGGGTCATACACTGCCGGAAAGCTTGAAGAATTAAAGCGAGACCATCAAGCCCGATTCCTGGCTAGTGGGACATACGCCTGCATGCTGGTTGCTCCTAAACAGGTTCACCAGCCATGACATAAGGTGAGACCTTTCCAGAAGCGGTTTGCCCACATGGAAAAATCAATCTCTGTGAGTGTGCTCTTTTCTTCTTGTCCTTTCCAGAATGCTTTCCAGTAACTGTTTTTAAATGTTTAGCTTTCTAGTAAGAGGAAAAGTTGAGATATACCACATAGCATTGATGTTTCTTCAGCAAAGCTATCTAGATTAATGTTGCAATTTAAGGCATGTGCAAAAATCACTCTGCATACCGACATTCTGAATATTTGCATTAGTATCCTGGCTAAAACAGTGTGGTGAGTTAATTTTTAAAACACAGCTTCTTCCAGTGCTGTTCTCTCTATATAAGCAGAACTCATAAAATATAAAATCTGTCTCCATATTAATTCAATCTGATCTGTGGTGTCACATGACAGATTTGCTTTAGTCCACAGCATGTAAACTTATAGGCACCATCATTAATATTTACACATTTAACATATACAAGCATAACACCAGTTTGGTCTCTAGAAAGAACGATCTTACTTTTATAAACTTACAGAGAATTTAAGGTTTTTGAAATTGTAAGCAGTGTTTTTCTATTCCTCAATCTGGCCCATGCTAAAGTCAATCCTCTACTGCAGTGTGCAAAACTGTAAATTTTACTGACTGCCTGACCTTCTTTTATATCTAGTTCATGTCATCACTATTTAAGTAATGGCTGCCCCTATTATCTATTCTCTAGCACATCCCCTCAACCCAAACATTTAAAGAACTAATGGTTTTCTTTCAAGAAGCAAACTTGAATAATTTTTGTGGATGCATCCAGCACATGTATCACGGTAACTGATGATGGGAACAATAGAATTTCATTACATATGATTAGCAGAACTGTTGTATTGCTGTCAGAGTGACTGCTCATAGATTAGAAAATTATCCTTAAAAAAATCCTAACTGCTTTAAAATCAGTTTTTGTATAGTCTGCTTAAATCAAGAATAAGAATAATGCTATGCCATTAAATGAGGTACAAGTAAAAGCATAGAAGGATGCAAGATTGCATCTTCTATCTTGGTTTTTCGAAATTTAGCATAATTACAGTCAAGATGATCTGAAAATATTCTCTGCATATAATATCGTATAGACAATTGTACAGAAACATCAATAGTTCCAAATAGTTATGTCTGTATAATGCCTTTGTATTTAGGTTTATACTTTGAATTAAGTGTTTTTGCTAGCATAGCATTAATTGCAATATATAATAACTAAGCATTACTAAGTATAACTAATTATTTGATAAATACCAAAATATTTATCGTTATACAAGTACATCCTGATTTGCTGAAAGAAGGTATTATTAGCCTTGTCAGTTTTCGCAACAATAGGGAGTAATGATTCTCCAAAAAATATATATATTTCTAAACCTGATTTTGTATATTCAGTGAACACAAGCAGGGCTGAAAAAAAAATGATTCCCATGGCACTCTACAACAATTTCCCAATGTATCTTGTGACTTCTGGCTATACTCCACCTTTATAGTGATCTCTTCCTGGAAGTCTCTGTGAATGTGTATTCACTTTAATAATTGTGATTTAAAATAATTTAAATGTGTACCTATTGTTCTAAAAAAAAATGTGATTTGGAGAGATGGGAACTTTCTGCCTTGCTAACTGCCCAAGTCAAAAAAAGAAAGGGTCCACTTTTTAAAATAAATTGGGAAATTTCTTTAAACTTTAATAGACAGTGCTGCCCACTGTCATGCCCCTGGCAAATTGTGACTTAAATTTACTTTTATTCAACCAGCAAGTAATTTTTTGATGGGAAATGACATAGGTGTCTCCCAAAAGACAATAAGACGATGTACAAGAGGCATTACTGTATAGTGGGAAAAAAAAAAACTTTTCTCAGCTTTTATGTACATTTGAGCAAAAAGTATCCAGTCCAAAATTATTCATACCCTTCACAAACTGTCACAGTCGGTGGGAAAATCCAAAATTCTATACTATTACAAATAGTCCAAGCTGTTCTAAAGCATCCTAATTACTCTGATTGGGAATTGGGAACAGCTGTTTTAATCAACTTGACAGGTGAAAAACAGCAGCTCTCTGCAGTTGGTTTGTGGACAGTCATGGCTAAGAAAAAGGAGCTCAGTGAGGACCTGTGTCTGCACATTGTGGTGGCTTACAAGTCAGGAAAGAGCTACAGGGCTATTTCTACATGTTTTCAAGTTCCAGTGGCTACAGTTCCGCACTGTGGAAAATCTCAGAGGACATGGTCAAAAGTGACACCTGTGCTGGCCAGGAGGAAAGTGAGAGAGGTGAAAAAGATCCAAGGATCACCACCTAGGCCATCCTGGTGAATCTGGGTTCTGCTGGTGGCAATGTCTCAAGGCAGACAATCCAACAGACACTGCAAACTGCTGGGTTCCACATATGCAGACCAGGGAGGACACCACTTCTCCAGATAAGGCACACAAAAGCTTGCTTGGCCTTTTCAAATGCTCATCTGGACAAAGAAGAAGACTTCTGGTCTTCTGTGTTATGGCAGATGAAAAAAAATTGAATTGTTTGGTCACAATGATGTTTTCTTTATTTGGCGTAAAAAAAAAAAAAAGTTGAAGCCTTCAACCCAAAGAACACCATCCCCACTGTCAAACATGGAGGTGGGAACCTAAAAATTTGGGGGCGTTTTTCAGCCAATGGACCAGGGAACCTAATCGCAGTAAACGGCACCATGAAAAAAGAGCAATACATGAGGATTCTTAACGACAACATCAGGAAGTCTGCAGAGAAACTTGGCCTTGGGCACCAGTGGACATTTCAGCATGACAATGACCCACAACACAGCAAAAGTGGTGAAGAAATAGTTAGCAGACAACAACATTAACATTTTGGAGTGGCCCAGCCAGAGTCCTGACTTGAATCCAATTGAGAATCTGTGGAGGGGATCTAAAGATCAGGGTGATGGCAAGAAGGCCCTCCAACCTAAAAGACATGAAGCTCACTGCTAAAGATGACTCGGCAAAAATACCTGTGGCGACATGCAAATAGCTGGTCTGCAATTATAGGAAGTGCTTGATTATTGTAATAGCCAATAAAGGCTTTTCTATTGATTATTAAGAAGGGTATGAATAGTTTTGACTGGACACTTTTTGCTCAAATGTAAATAAAAGCTGAGAAATGTTTTTTTTCCACAATAATGCTTCGTGTACATAGTCTTATTATCTTTTGGGAGACGCCTATGTCATTTCCCGTCAAAAAATGACTTGCTGTTTAAATAAAAGTAACTTTAAGCCAAAATTTGCCAGGGGTATGAATAATTATGGGCAGCACTGTATCTGGTTTCTATCTATATCCTGGAAATATACAGATAAATTAACTATCTTCACCCTGAAATAGGCCCTAGATTACAATGGGTATATGGCTGTGATAGAGATTACATTGCGAGCCCCACTGAGGAAGTACAACATTCTGTACAATTCAATGGTGTTATGTTGCTACGATTTTAATGCCATGACTCAAATATAATCTTCATGATATATAATGTCAAACACATTTAACACCAGTTTCATTATAATCAAGCTGTTTTTTTATACCAATTAAAATGTGGCATTTAGGAAATAATATCATCTAATGAATCAACTTAAAGGGGAACTGAAGTGAGAAGAATATGCAGGCTGCCGTATTTACAGTGGTGTGAAAAACTATTTGCCCCCATCCTGATTTCTTTTGCATGTTTGTCACAAAATGTTTCTGCTCATCAAAAACCGTTAACTATTAGTCAAAGATAACATAATTGAACACAAAATGCAGTTTTAAATGATGGTTTTTATTATTTAGTGAGGAAAAAAACCTCAAAACCTACATGGCCCTGTGTGAAAAATTTTCGATTGCCCCCCCTTGTTAAAAAAATAACTTAACTGTGGTTTATCACACCTGAGTTCAATTTCTGTAGTCACCCCCAGGCCTGATTACTGCCACACCTGTTTCAATCAAGAAATCACTTAAATAGGAGCTATCTGACACAGAGAAGTAGACCAAAAGCACCTCAAAAGCTAGACATCATGCCAAGATCCAAAGAAATTCAGGAACAAATGAGAACAAAAGTACTGTAACTGAGATCTATCAGTCTGGTAAAGGTTATAAAGCCATTTCTAAAGCTTTGGGACTCCAGCGAACCACAGTGAGAGCCATTATCCACAAATGGCAAAAACATGGAACAGTGATGAACCTTCCCAGGAGTGGCTGGCCGACCAAAATTACCCCAAGAGCGCATAGAAAACTCATCCGAGAGGCCACAAAAGGCCCCAGGACAACATCTAAAGAACTGCAGGCCTCACTTGCCTCAATTAAGGTCAGTGTTCACAACTCTACCATAAGAAAGAGACTGGGCGAAAACGGCCTGCATGGCAGATATCCAAGGCGCAAACCACTTTTAAGCAAAAAGAACATTAAGGCTCGTCTCAATTTTGCTAAAAAAAAATCTCAATGATTGCCAAGACTTGTGGGAAAATACCTTGTGGACCGCCGAGACAAAAGTTGAACTTTTTGGAAGGTGCGTGTCCTGTTAAATCTGTTGTAGAAGTAACACAGCATTTCAGCAAAAGAACATCATACCAACAGTAAAATATGGTGGTGGTAGTGTGATGGTCTGGGGTTGTTTTGCTGCTTCAGGACCTGGAAAGCTTGCTGTGATAGATGGAAACATGAATTATACTGTCTACCAAAAAATCCTGAAGGAGAATGTCCGGCCATCTGTTCGTCAACTCAAGCTGAAGCGATCTTGGGTGCTGCAGCAGGACAATGACCCAAAAGACACCAGCAAATCCACCTCTGAATGGCTGAAGAAAAACAAAATGAAGACTTTGGAGTGGCCTAGTCAAAGCCCTGACCTGAATCCTATTGAGATGTTGTGGCATGACCTTAAAAAGGCAGTTCATGCTAGAAAACCCTCAAATAAAGCTGAATTACAACACTTCTGCAAAGATGAGTGGGCCAAAATTCCTCCAGAGCGCTGTAAAAGACTTGTTGCAAGTTATCGCAAAAGCTTGATTGCAGTTATTGCTGCTAAGGGTGGCCCAACCAGTTATTAGGTTCAGGGGGCAATTTCTTTTTCACACAGGGCCATGTAGGTTTTGAGGTTTTTTTCTCACTAAATAATAAAAACCATCATTTAAAAATGCATTTTGTGTTCAATTATGTTATCTTTAACTAATGGTTAACGGTTTTTGATGAGCAGAAACATTTAAGTGTGACAAACATGCAAAAGAATAAGAAATCAGGAAGGGGGCAAATAGTTTTTCACACCACTGTATTTCCTTTTAAACAATACCAGTTGCCTAGCTGCCCTGCTGATCTGTTTGGCTGCTGACGTGTCTGAATCACACCAGAAACAAGCATGCAGCTAATCTTGTCAGATCTGACAATAATATCAGAAACGCCAGATCTGCTGCATGCTTGTTCAGGGGCTGTAGCTAAAAGTATTAGAGGCAGGGGATCAGCAAGACAGTCAGGCAACATGCATTGTTAAAAAGGAAATAAATATGTCAGCCTCCATATTCCTCTTGTTTCATTTGCCCTTTAAGTTAGATTCATTATAGTGCAATGTTTATTAGAAAATTCGAAAAATATATTTTATGAAGTAGTATTAAATGTTTGTTTTATGTCTATAAGGAATAATAATTATATTTTGCTTATAAGTAAAGTGAATACAGTTTTGGCTTTCTCCAAAATAGGTAGATAGTAAACTGTTTTATTGTTAGGAACAAACACTGATCTATCTTTCATTTAAAAATTCAACTTTATTTAATAACATACAGTTAGGTTACAAATATAATGTACATTATGTTAACTGTTTAAATCTATGCTCATCCTAACACTAACAGCATATTATTTTGTAAATATTACAGTCATGGCCAAAATCGTTGACCCCCCAGATTTTTTCCCCAGAAAATCAAGTATTTCTCACAGAAAAGTATTGCAGTAACACATGTTTGGCGATACACATGTTTATTCCCTTTGTTTGTATTGGAACAAAAAGGGTTGAAAAAAAAGCAAATTGGACATAACGTCTCACAAAACTCCAAAAATGGCTGGACAAAATTTATTGACACCCTTTCAAAATTGTGCATAGATAAGATTGTTTCAAGCAGGTGATGCTCCTTTAAAATCCCCTGGGACAAGTAACAGGTGTGGGCAATTTAAAAATCCCACCTGAAAGCAGATAAAAAAGGAGAACATTTTACTTAGTCTTTGCATTGTGTGCCTGTGTGTGCCACACTAAGCATGGACAACAGAAAAAGGAGAAGAGAACTTGAGAACCAAAATTGTGGAAAAATATCAACAATCTCAAGGTTACAAGTCTATATCCAGAGATCTAGATTTGCCTTTGTCCACAGTGAGCAACATTATCAAGAAATTTGTAACCCATGGCACTGTAGATAATCTCCCTGGTGGACAGAAGAGAAACATTGATGAAAGGTTGCAACGCAAGATAGTCTGAATGGTGTATAAGCAGTCCCAAACAAGTTCCAAAGAAATTCAAGCTGTTCTGCAGACTCAGGGAGCATCAGTGTCAGCGCAAACTATCCATCAACATTTAAATGAAATGAAACACTATGGCAGGAGACCCAGGAGGACCCCAATGCTGACACAGAGACATAAAAAAGCAAGACTACAGTTTGCCAAAATGTACTTCAGTAAACCCTTCTCGGAAAATATCTTGTGCACAGATGAGACCAAGATAGAGCTTTTTAGTAAAGCACATCATTCTACTGTTTACTGAAAATAAGGCCTACAAAGTAAAGGACGCACTACCTACAGTGGAATATGGTGGAGATTCAATGATGTTTTGGAGTTGTCTTGCTGCCTCTGGCACTGGGTGCCTTGAATGTGTGCAAGGCATCATGAAATCTGAGAATTACCAAAGGGTTTTAAGTCGCACTGTAGAGCCCAATGCCAAAAACATGTGTTTGAGTCCGAGATCTTGGGTCTTCCAGCAGGACAATGACCCCAAACATATGTCAAAAAGCACCCAAAAGATGGCAACAAAGCGCTGAAGAGTTCTGAAATGGCCAGCAATGAGTTCAGATCTAAATCCCATTGAACACCTGTGGAGAGATCTTAGCTTGTTGATGTTTATAGGAAATGACTGATTTCCAGTTATTTTTTCCAAAGAGTGAGCAACCAAATATTAAGTTAAAGGTGTCAATAATTTTGTCCAGCAAATTTTCGGTGTTTTGTGGGACAATACATCCAATTTACTTTTTTTTCCTCCTTTTTTTTCTTTTGTTCCAATACACACAAAGGGAATAAACATGTGTATAGCAAAACATGTGTTACTGCAATACTTTCCTGTAAGAAGTACTTGATTTTCTGGAAAAAATTCTGGCGTGCCAACAATTTCAGCTATAACCGTATATTTCAAGTTTGATAATGTACTGTGAAAAACACAATTGTTAGGAAACAAGATTTAGAAAATACTACTGCTAGGAATATTTTCTACCTTATTCTAAATGTGCATTCAAACTGTCAAAAAAGACCACAGGAAGGAAAAAAAACAAAACATAATTTAAAAAAAAATCATATTAAAATATGACTTTTTTTTTAAAGAAAAATATTTGTAAAGAAAAAAAAATCTGAAAATATTTTTACACGATCAGCGAGAAACAAAAAGGGCTTCTCATGGGTTTCTTTACCTTCAAAGTCAGTTACTGAATGGCAGTTACTCAGTCCAACTGCCAGAATAGTGTGCAAGTAGACTGGCCGTCTGACATCTTTCTAGAGATTCTTGCCAGGAATTTCATTTCTTTTTAAACTTTTTTTTTAAGGAAGAATGTTGCATAGCTGAGCAGGAATTGTATACATAGGTATAAAAAACAAAAAGCCCTCCAGACATCTGAGGAGCCAGATGCCAGGGACTACCTGTAAAACAATAGAGGTTTCGAAACCTTTAAGGTCCCCCATGAGGAGTACAACTAGTCCTGTCAGTAAGAGGTATGAACCATCAGATTAAAAACAATTGAGAACATTTGTTCAGCCATAAATCACAATCGCCAGCGTTTTGTGATTTTGTGTGTAATTTCATCTAGCTTACCTGCGCGTTGCAATTTTTTACAAAGCGCTTTCCTAAGCGCTTTTGCAAAGCGATTCAGTTTTTTCATGAAAAATTGGGGAAATTACAATAGAAAGCGCTTTGCGATTCCTTCCACTGAAGCAAATTGCCCCAAAAATGTTAAAGGCAGCACTTTGGTTAGTGGATCGGAATTGAACTGCTCATATGTGAAGGAATTGAACTGCTCATATGTGAAGGAATTGAACTGCTCATATGTGAAGGAATTGAACTGCTCATATGTGAAGGAATTGAACTGCTCATATGTGAAGGAATTGAACTGCTCATATGTGAAGGAATTGAACCGCTCATATGTGAACACTCTCACAGGGAATCATTGCACAAGCGCTTTTAGGGCAATTTCAAAAATTTTAAAAAAGCCAAAAGCGCTCTTAGTGTGAGCAAGCCCTTACTGTAAGTGACAACTACATAGAAATACATTTATTTACAGTGTATTTTTCTGTAGAGCAAATGTACACCTTCTATGTATGTAGGTGAATCTATTTTAAAAACTGTAATGAAAGGAGCACCCAAAGGAGGTTATTGTAAAGAGAGCATGCCTAGCTCCTGCTTTTGGGAAAGAGCACTGAAGAAACAGCGGTCTGTCACTGCTACCTTTTTTTATTTATGCAATAAACAGCTTTAATTACTTTACAGCGGTGCCAACCCATTTGATATTGTTGTATATCTATTTTAAAGTTTACAATTTCCATCATAGTGCCCCTTTATGAATATTATGTAAGTAATAGAAAACACTAACAGCAAAATATGTCCCTGGTACTCTCAATACATTTGTAAAAAGTAAATTGTATTGATATACTGCGCTCTTTTTGGCGATAAAAAGAGCTGTGTATGGCTATTCTTCTGAGAGAGTGTATGGGGGAATACAATGAGGTGCATATGTTCACACTGAAGGAAAATTAGATAAGGCCTTCAGTGCAGGACTGGGGCTGTTGAAACTAGGGGCTGTGCGTTATTAGATGGCCAACAACAGTAAAAGCAGCTGATGGTGTGACTAGAGATAAGCCAGTAAGTGTATGTGGGAGCTCTCGGCTCCCAAAGACTTTCAAAGCCTCCTCCAGCAGTAAATTCTAACGGGGGAGCCAGCGCTGCAAGGAGGGCACTGTGAGAGGATCGGGAAGGCTTTATAGGACCCAGAGCCTTTCCTCTCCTGAGGTAAGTGTCTGGTTCATTTTTTTTAAAATTCCCAGTAGCTTTAACCAGTCAAGAAACAGTGAGACAGCTTGGGACAGGCTTTTACTGCAGGACAGTTCAAAGGGTCGTCATTTATGTTTTGTTTATAGCTTAAAAGACAAAGTGTGGTTTTAAAACTGAAAATGTCACAGAATGATGCAATGTGTAGTTATATAACTGAAAATATAAATATGAGGCTGTTTTCCTTGTTACTAATGTTCTATTCATTATTCGTACTAGACATACAATTCATTATATCATATGTGTGTGTGTGTTTTTTTTTTTGCTCCAGGTTTGCTTTAAAGGGAACCTTAATAAATAAAAAAAACAAACAAAAAAAAAAACAAGCAAACTTGATTTTACTAACAGAACCTTGCAGTTTCTCTGGTCCCTAGCTATCCTTCTGATTTGCACCATTCTGCCGCTGCCAGTAAAGTCCCTCACTGAGCCAGTTAGAACTACTGCTCCTGTATGGCCCTGGTTGTGTGTCTCCTCCTGGATCGCGCTTTTGTGGTTGCGAGCATTATGCCCTTGCACAGTTTATAAAGCTGGAAACTGCACAGGTGCAGAATGCTCCCGGCCACAGAAACACGATCAAGGAAGCACTCGGCCAGGGCTGTACATGCACAGTAGGCCTCAACTGGCTCAGTCAGGGATTTTACATGTGCTGACAGCAGCACAACAGTGCTCATTGGGAAGACAGCAAGGTACCAGATAGATTGTGGGGGCTGGAAGAAGTCTCACGTAAGTAAAAAATCAAGTTTTTTTTCCACTTAAGGTTCCCCTTAACAGATTTCTTTTTGATAAATTAAAAAACTTATTTTGTAGTAAAAAAATAAAATAAAAAAGCAAGTCCTTCGAGGACAACTGAATACATTATAAACACTAGCAAGCTCATAGTCAGTTAATTCATCCTAAATATGCTCTATGCAAGCCAGTCAAGTTTCTCCACACCAAACTCACTCATTAATGTTTTTATGGAACTTGCTTTGTGCACTGGCATGCAGTCACATTAAAACAAGAAGGGGCCATTTTGGAATTTTTCCCCCAAGGTTTTAACATGAAATTGTCCAAAATGTCTTGTTATCCTGAAACGTTCAGAGTTCCTTTCACTGAAACTAAGGGGCTGGACCCAGACTCATTGATGAGATTGCCAAATAAGAAAGTATGATGTATGATTTGAACCACCAAAAAACATCTGCTAAAGTGACATTGAAGCGAACCCTCCCCCCCCCCAAAAAAAACGTATGAGGTAATGAATTGTATGTGTAGTACAGGATAAGAGATAGAACATTAGTAGCAAAGAAATTAGTCTCATATTTTTATTTTTAGTTATATAGCATTTTTATAGCATTGCATCATATTGTCATATTTGCAGTTTGCTCTTATAATTTAAAATAAAGAGTGTGGTGTGCAGAGCTAATGACCCTTTGAACCTCTCTTCTCACTGAACCTTATCTGAAGCTGTCACTATTTCTTTGATGTACAGTGCTCCAGAAATCAGCGACCGAATTCGTTGTGGAGCTCAGGGAAGCTCTTTTGCATGGATACCAATTGAAGTTTCTTAACCCTTCCTGTACTGCAAACAATATTTGACTTGTTTCTTTGCTATTCATGTTCTATTTCTTAGCTTTAGTACACATACAATTCATTATTTCATACGTTTATTTTCACTTCAGATTCCCTTTTAAGAGTCCAGTGGCGGTATTCTTTACACCACTGCATCCACAAAGTCCTGTGACCTGTGATGTCACTTTCTCAAAGGAGTTTATCATTTGAGTTTACATTTGTACTGGATGGTATAGGACACTTTATAACCTCACATCACTCTTCCAGCTGTGTGCTCTGCATGCACAACAGCACGTTCTGTAACCCTCACCAAATGTTTTTGGCTGCATGGCAAAGCTGTAATGTGTGTGATGTGTCAGGGCAGAGATGTTAACATTAATCTGAAATAAGTCAATAAATGTATGTTAGGCACTGCCTCCACCTTGATGCGCCACCTATGCCACTGGTGCTAAAGTGCCTACCTAATTGTAAATATGGCCCTGTTTTACCCTGCCAACAACTTGTAGTGTACACTCCAAGGCAATAGTAAATTCTGTATGCCCATAGCAAAACACAATACAACTGAAAGTGAAACACACAAGTGACCACAGTACAAATACCAATGAAAACACATCCCTTCCATAATTCTTGACCATGCTAAATTTAAAGCTGAGGACATCAATTTACACAAACATAGCATCATACTTTTTCTCTACAATATTTTGCTCCTATTAAAAAAAATCAGTTGCTTCAGTATATTAACAAATATAGAGTATATTATGAAACGATTAAGTTCTACAAAAGCAGGTGGTATGTAAACTTTGTGTTCCAAAAAAGCACACTTGGTAATAATAGAATAGATGGCAAGGTACATATAGGAAATAACATTAATTTAAGCAATGTATTACAGAGCTCCTATTGGGGGAGTCGGACCCACTTCCAGAACTGCTCTTCTTGGTTTTCTGTGCCAAAGAAGTCCCAAACCGCAGAGTTTCATAAACAGGATCCACTTTGTTACCACATGCTGGAAAATAAACGTTTTCCTGTGGTTAATATGTTTACATGGAAAACTGATCCAACAATTATATACTATGAGGTTTTGGAAAAGTCATGTGTAACCTTTCATTTTGTAACCAGTGCTCACACATCTAAAAGGTTGCTACAGGTTGCTACAGATTGGCTGCTACAGACAACTTTTCAAGACAACATCTTTAGAGTCTGTTCTTTCTAAAGGTGGCCACTAATGGTCCAATTTCTAGCGGAAAATCGTTCTAGCGATCAGAAATTCTGATTGGAAGAAAAATCGTTCACTACACCATCAACGAACCAATCTTTGTTTCCTATCTATCACAACCAATCAAGAAAATCAAAATTTTGGTTTGACAAAAATCTAATTGGACAGATTTTCTATAATCATTCATAATCAATTGTGCCCATCAACTGAGATTATTTTCAACCAATCCGATCAGAATTTCTGATCGCGCAAACGATTTTTCGCTAGAAATTGGACCGTTAGTGGCCACCCTTAGTCTGTTAAATAGTTAAATAGTCTGTTTGCAATAGTTTGTTATCAATGATGGACCTACATTACATTATCTCAGTTGGTACAGCTGTTTTTCTTGCACCACATAAGGCCCGTACACATGCTCAGTCAATGTCACCCCAGCAACATGTTCATTTGTATGTTGGGGGAGGGGGAGAATGGAACAGTGTGATAGTTACATCACATGGTGGGTGGGCTGAGTGGGGAGAACAATGCTCTTGGCCATCGTTTGTCCGAAGAAATCCGCCAGGATGGATCACTAGCTGAACATTTGAGAGAAGCTGGTGGCTGCCGTACACATGCTGGAGTATCGGCAGAGGTGGTCGTTATTGCCTTTTGGCCAATTAGTCCACCCCCCTCCCATAAACGATCGCTGCAGTAGTCAACTGCAGCGATCCTTCATCTGTCCCCCTCCGTGCATAAATAGTTCAAAAAATCCACCAGCAAGCAGTCTCACTCACCTTACCTCGTTCCTGCGACTATCCTGAAGCCCAAGCCGTCGATCCCCACTCTGCATTCAGCCGCGTATTGCCGGTAACCTTGGTCCCGGCTTGATGACGCCATCAAGCCGGGACCCGGGTTACCGGCAATATGCGGCTGACTGCAGAGCGGGGATCGGAGGCTCGGGCTTCAGGATAGTCGCAGGAACGAGGTAAGGTGAGTGAGGCTGCTTGCTGGTGGATTTTTTTTAACTATTTATGCACCGAGGGGGGTGTCTGATGGGGGGGGGTATCTGGCTATTGATCCTGGGAGGAGGGGGTATTTAAAAGGGGGGATGTCAGATCACTGAGGGACATCTGGCTAACTGGGGGGGAGTGTCTATTAGTCAGGCACATCTGGCTACCCTGGGGGGGAGGGGGGATACTCTAATACCGGGGGCCCATTTGGCTATGATGGGGGCTGGTGCTTATTCTGGGGGCATATCTGGCTAAAATGGGGGAATGCTGATCCCAGGGGCACATCTGGCTATAATTAGGGGCACTATTCTTAGGGGTGCATCTAACGATCTATGCTGGGGGTGGCAAATGCAGGGGACACATATGACTATTATGGGGGGAGCTTATATTGGGGACATATCTGACTATCCTGGGAAAGGGCTGATACTGGGGACACATCTGGCTATCTATTCTGTGGGACATAATACTAGTGGCATGGTTTTTATGACAGTAGCACTTTTTATTTTTAAGCTGGAACCGGTAAAAACGGAGAAATCATGCATTTTTAATTTTTTTCCTTTTTTCCCATTAAAATGAATAGAAAACAACTATTTTCTTAGTACAAAATACCCCCCAATGAAAGCCTAGTTTTTCTTGAAAAAAACGGTATATAGATCATTTAAAGCGGACCCAAACCAAATATTTTTTTTAATTCAAAATATTTAGTTGCACCACTCTGACACATACAAAGATAAATAAACACTCCTTTATGCCTATGAGCATTTCAGTGCATGCTTTTCACCCTTCTCTTTTCATAACTAGGGTTATACAGGTGACAGCCATTACTTCTGAGATTAGTAGGAGGTTTTAGATCATGGGTGTGTTTGTCTTCAGCTACCCTCCCTCACAGGGGCATCGTCTATGTGAAATCTCACACAAGCTGAGATCACCTCCCCGTGACATCATCAGTAGCAGCCTGTGTTTTGTTTTTGTTTTTTTATCTCCTCCACCAGTTTGCCAGAAAAATCCCGGCAATATGAAAGGAAGGGAGGGGTTCCTCCAATAAATGTAAAATATTTTATATTTGTCATCATGCAGCTGAAAAAAGGCTGCTATTTATTATTATAATTTAGAAAATAGATCTTATTTCTGAAATCTTGTATTTTTAATTTAGGTCCACTTTAAGTGTCATGAGTAGGGATAAAGTTATTGCTGATTAACTAGGGTCATGGCTAAAATGTCAAAATGGCTCTGGTCCATAAGGGGGAAACAAGGTCTGGATGCGAAGTGGTTAACTAGCTTCTCTGTTCACCCCTCCTCCTCTTTTTTCATGCTTATCAGCTAAAGAATTTGCAACATACTTAAAATTGAGACATTCCGAAGTGGTTTTTCCATGAAGACCTCAAATTCCATCTCCGCCACTCTCAGCGTTTGGTCTCTATCTGCCTTCTCTCCGCTCTCTGAATATTCTCTTTTCTCTCTATTTCCCAAATCTCATTTTACCACCTGTTCTTTGCATCCTATTCCCTCCCATCTTATTCCGCAGCTAGCCTCATCCTTGATCCCTGTACTCACTTTGCTATTTAACATATCCCTCTCGACTGGTATTTTTACATCCTCATGTAAAAAATCTGGTGACACTACTACTTAAAAAAAGATCTCTAGATCCCACCGCACTCTCCAGCACAGCCCTGCGTCACGTCTCCCGTTTACATCTAAATTACTTGAACATGCTGAACTAAGCCATTATTTATCTGCTAACTCCCTGCTTGATCATCTCCAGTCTGGCATCACAGAAACAGCTCTTACTAAAGTGGCCAATGATCTTCTTACAGCTACATTCAAAGGCCATTATTCCATACTCATCTTTCTTGATCTGTCATCAGCATTTGATACTGTTGACCACACTTGACTCCTACAGATATTGTAGTCTACAGGGTGGTCTATTTATATGGATACACCTTAATAAAATGTAAATGGTTGGTGATATTACCTTCCTGTTTGTGGCACATTAGTATATGTGAGGGGGACAACTTTTCAAGATGGGTGGTGACCATGGCGGCCATTTTGAATTTCGGCCATTTTGAATCCAACTTTTGTTTTTTCAATAGGAAGAGGATCATGTGACACATCAAACATATTGGGAATTTCACAAGAAACACACATGCTCCTGTTTGCTATATCCTCTTTTGTATGACCTCTCGCTTCTTAAAACTAAACATGAGTAAAACAGAACTAATCATCTTCCCACCATCTCTGTCCACCTCTATTAACAATAAATGTTAATAACACTCCTATAAGTTCAGTTGCCAAAGCATGTCACTTATGAGTAATATTTGATTCCTCTCTTTCATTTATTCCTCACATTCACTCCCCAACAGCTCCTGTCACTTCGAACTAAAAAAACATCTGACCTTTTCTTACTCAGGACACTTCTAAAATGTTAGTACATGCTCTTATAATATCTCCTTTGGATTATTGCAATACACTGCTTTGTGGACAAACAACTAACTGACTGGCACCCCTCCAATTTGTACTGACCTTGTCTGCTCGTCTCATTCATCTCTCTTCTCGTTTTTCCTTTGCTGCTCCTCTCTGCCAAGCTCTTCAATAGTGGCCATTTAACAAGAGGATTTATTTTAAACTCTTAACACTAACCTACAAAGCTCTCCACAATCTCTCTCCCCTATACATTTCCTCACTTGCTACGAAATACCAACCCAACCGCAATCTCAGATCTGCACATTAACTTCTTTTGTCCTACTCTAGAATAACCTCCTCACATTCACATATACAAGACGTCTCACGTTCTTCAACCCTCCTCTGGAATGTCTTTCCACAGCACATCTGTCACTCTCCAAGCTTTGAAATCTTTAAACACTACCTCAAAACTTACTTTTCTGACAAGCATATGCTCTAACTTAGGCCATTCCCTCTTCGACCTCTGGCCAAGTTCTAACTCCTTGCTAGATAACCTAAAAACACAATGCCTGCATGAATACTGCATACTACCCCTTCTTTTCCCCTCCCCCAATTCCTTTATATTGTAAGCTTGCAAGGGCAGTGCTCTCACCCTTTTGTGTCTTGGAATGTGTTATTAATTTTGTAGCTTGCAATCTGTTATACATTTTATTCATCGTGTTACACTTGTCATTGAACTTATCAATTCTGTATTTTGTACCTATGTCCATATTTGATGTATACCATTGTCTGTATTATTATGTACCCAATGTTTGTTTTTCTTACTTTGCACAGCGCCACGAAATATGTTGGTGCTTTATAAATCAATTATAATAATAATCTCTCTATCTCAAGAACAGCTACACCTGGTTAATTGAAAACCACTGCTCACTAATCTTGTTAAAGGGGCAGTATGGCGAATTGACTTATTATACAATCATTCAATATAACATTTTACTAAGTGGAGCAATGTATTGAGCTTGTATTGTTGTAGACTAAAAGTCAATTACAATAGTGCATTAGCCACAATCAGTGAAGGAGTCACGTCGGGAGAGAAACCTTACTGACGCACAGTTAGCATATACCATTGTGGAGTAGGAGGCAGCCCTGTCAGCTGTTTGTATTTTTGTTTTTCTTCCCCCCTTTGATGATCCCAGAGAGGATTCCTCCTATTTGTAACGGCACACTCGTACAGCTTTATGGCTCATCAGAGCAGCCTAAGGACAGCGATTTACGGCTCTTACCACCTTCCTCCGAAAATAAATAATCCACAAAGAAAAAAAAACTGTGTGCCTCCGTTTTAAAAGGAATGTAGTGAATGCAGGACACAGTTATAGCACTTGTGCCTGCTAAAACTAGCCACTGGGAATCTGCGCAATAGCAGAAAGCTGGTCTCCACAGCAACAGACAACAACAGTTGTCTATGGTTTTGCCAGCTTCTCTGACGGGGGTTTCAGCGGGCAGCATTTTTTTCATCAGAGCCGTAAATCACTGCCCTGGGACATACAGTGGCTCTGATGAGCTGTAAAGCTGCAGGAGTGTGCCGTTACAAATAGCTAGGAGCAATCCTCTCCGGGATGATCAAAGGGGGGGGGGAAGAATAACGAAAATACAAACAGCTGACAGGGCTGCCTTCTACTCCACAATGGTATATGCTAACTGTGCGTCAGTAAGGTTTCTCTCCCGACGTGACTCCTTCACTGATTGTGGCTAATGAACTATTGTAATTGATTTTTATTCTATAACCATACAAGCGCAATACATTGCTCCACTTAGTAAAAGGTTATATTGAATGATTGTATAATAAGTCAATTCGCCATACTGCCCCTTTAAGGTGCCCACTACCAATACAATGCTGATTGTAAAATCTAACCAAATGTTAATTAAGCTAATTAATTATGCAGGAAGTAAAACGTATCTAATAAATAAATATAAAATATGTACTGCATTGAAAACAAGAACAATTTTTTGTTTTGTCAGTCAGTTTTAAGTTACAGTTGTGTGCAAACTAAATGGGGGAGCATTTTGATAACATAAAATTACAACATTTGTGCAGCAGTGGTTGATGAACAATCAATCTGCTATTTGCAAGTGCCATATTACAGACAAGGACAGAAGCCCTGGTAATTTCCATTGAAGATCCTCACTAGTCTAGACCGATGGGAACAAGGGCATAACAATCAGCCCCACAATGGCTTGTAGTTCTAAAGAGTGCAAGGTACTACCTTAAAAGATGCAAGACTGCAGCACCCTGACTTGCACTGCTCTCTAGCTATGGAAACCCAATTTTGCTTTGGCTAGATATAGCTATACTTTTAATAGATACATTCATGTAAAACAGGGGTCAGGAACCTTGTTGGCTGAGAGAGCCATAAACGCCACATATTTTAAAATGTAATTCCTTGAGAGCCATACCATATGCTTCAAACTGGGACAGTAGGGCTCATGTTCCTGTTGCCATGGTGATTTGTACAGTTGATCTGCCAGGCAGTGGCAGTGTCAGACACGTCTTCAGCTTCTCTTGGGTTTCAGCAACATCAGCAATTTCCCTGAGAGTCAGAGAGGAGAAATACTGGCTTGTACAATTAGCCAGCTGACTTTGGGGTTGATTCACTTTGTAGGATGAGATCCCCGCACTTTGGCCCAATTGGCTGCTTGTCAAGTGACAGGCAGCCTATTGGCCCAATCTTGTCCTACAAAGTCACTGGACCTGACAGCATCCAGAGTAGGACAATTGGAGCAGCCGTTGTTCGTTTTGGGGTAGCGCAAGTAAGTTAGTAGTGCATGCTACAGCCTGTTACTTGCACTGCCGCACTAAGGTGCGCTGCTTGAGCAGTGTAACTTAGTGAATCAACCCCTACTGATTTGTATGTGAGCCAGATGTAGCCATCCAATGAGCCACATCTGGCTCCCGAGCCATAGGTTCCCTACCCCTGATGTAAAATGTTACCATTGCAATGTAAGATTTATAAATACTCACCAATAGGCATTACTTCTTTAATGCATCCAAACTGTTCATGGATAAGCAAAGGAGAACTGTAGTAGCGTCGAAAACCTTTTGGCTAAGTAATGAAAAGAAAGATGTGGAAAGAAAAAAAGCTTAGTTACTTTATTATGAATATTGGTACAACAAAGTATAAACCCCTGCAATATGGACAAAACATAAGTATACCAACATAGTACACAATACAAAATAATACCTTGTATGAGCCCCTTAACTGTTTTCAAATGTCCAAACATGCAGGTAGTTGGTGGTTGAAAACAGTAGCCATTGCTGCTCCCTTAAAATGCTCTGTGTAGTTCTGAACTGAAGATGGCAGATAGACTATACTGTACACTAAAATGAATGGAGAAGCTACCTACTGTCAACAATAAAGCACCATCTTGAAGCTGGACTGAGGAGCAGTGAAATAAATAAGTAAATATATTCAAACAGTCTGATATTGCTACAAGCATTCTCTATCTTCTGTGTCTGTCAAACCATGGGAGACAAGCACCTGGCTGAAGCAGAATTTGACGGCCTCCTGCTTTTCCTTTTTTCCCCTATCCATGAGATATTCCATGCTGCTCTGCTGACAGTCTACAGACAGACTGATGGCTGCAACAATCACAAATGACTGATTGTCTATTATCTGTACAGGGATAATAAATCTAAACCTGTATTAAACTCATAAAAGAAACAGTCAGACAGCGAGTCCTTCTGATGAAGTGGTCATTTAACCATGCTATGCATTAAGGATGTTCTCTTGAGCGGTTGAGCTCTCCCCCACCAGACTGACTATTGGTTTGTTACCTTGTAACCAAAGGTAACACTACCCCTCCAATTTTTGCACTGCTATTGCAACTGATTGCTCTTAGGAAAATTCAAAGGTTTATAAACACACACTCATTACATTGCACTATGCATTAGCACTAGCACCATATGGAATCATGGTTTGTGTTTTCATTGATTACATTCCTTACTGCTTTTTCACTTTTTTTATCACTGTACTGTAATTGAATTAGCCATGACCCGGGTCATAGCCCATTGAGGGCTTTTGTTAGCCCTTATTGGGGGACATTAGCTCTGCCTATACATGTGTAAACCTTCTATATCTGTGGTGTGGACCATCTGGTCCGTGTATTTTTAATTGTTTGACTCTTTTTGGCATTTTGGATTTTAAAGCAGCTTTCAAATTTGGCCAAAAAAGAAAAATCAAAACAGTATTGCTCAATTACTTGCGACTTTACTTACCTCTGTCCACTGCTCATTTGCTGAAATGCTGCCCCACTGAGCCCACAAAAGAAGGGAGTTGGAGAGTCTGGTGATTTTTGGTCTACCTCCCTTAATCATGTGACCACATTCCAACCTCTGCACTGGTATAAAGTATGATACTACTTGAAAGTGTGGGCAATAATAGTAACTGCTCAGACTTGACGAGGGTGCATTTTAGCAGTCACAGAGTATGCAGCAGATACTAAGGCTATTAGTAATTCTGTCTATTTGCCTATTTTTTCCGAGGTTCATCTTTGCTGTCAGACATCATACAACTTTCTATACTCAAACTGTCAGTATTGGTATATTCCTAGCAAATCTGACTATTCCTATATTCCTAGCAAAGCTGAATATAATTGTGTTTTTAGAATGTTTCACCAAATATAAGAATTATATAAACACAAGCATATTTGTAATTTGACAGATTCATGTATTTACTCACCAGTTTTCCCATACAGCGTTGGGAAGCAATGGTTTCCATACATTTGTGATGAATACTCATCTTACAAGCTTTGCATCGCAGACCATGCTTTGTATTAGTCCCTGTCAATAAACACAGATTTTAATTAACCCCAATCAATAGTTGTCATGCAGCTGACAAGTCTGGTTGAAAGCTTCACTCCCTATAGAATATTAGATTTATGAGGAATCCAGCAATTTGTCTGTGTTGTTCAGGAGCTTTAGCTATTAAAGGTGTCCATATACCATGCCAGTTTATGCTACATGCTATCACTGAAAATGCTAACAATTTCAATGCTATGTTTAAATATAATCTCATCAATCACAGTCCTATTTAATGCTGTTCTGTGTGCACTGTATTTTGTAAGGTAGTTTTGTATTTTTAAATCACCAAGAGATGTTCACTTTAAAAAATGACAAACTGTTAAAAAAACGGAATATTCAGTAATTTGTTACATTGCAATTCTGAAGCATAGTTCCACCAACTAAAGTATGAAGCTGTGTCTGTTCTATTCACTTGCAATGCATTGCATGTACCTCGAGCCCATTGCTCTGATAACTAATGTTACACTAATATAAATGACAATAGTACCATTAGGTAAGTTAATTAATCAGTAAAGGGGAAGGGGAGTAGTCTAGTAGGTATGCTGCTGTTTGCAATCTTGGATCTAAACGAGGAATTCAGCATTGGCTGCTGTGTTACTGAAGAAAGGATCTAAAGCATACATGTCAGACTCTGACCCACGGGCCAAATCTGGCCCTCAGAGACATTAAATTTGGCCCTCAAGTGATTTCCCTACTTTGCATTATGTTTGGCCCACTCTCTACCACCAGGGAAGCTATATTGGGGGTGAAGCCCTAGATCACCAGGGGGAGGTAGGAGGAATGGGGGAGGTAGGAGGAATGCACTAAACACTAGGAACTATATAGGGAAGAGTGGGGGCCTCTAGACACCAGGGAACTGTATAGGGGTTGGAGGGGGACCATTGGACACCTGGGAACTTTATAATGGAAGATGGTGGCCAGTAGACATTGAGGTTGGCCCGCAACTTAGTCCCAGTGTACAATTTAGGCCCACTTTGTATTTGAGTTTGACACCCCTGATCTAAAGGGATAATCTGAAAAATAAGACAGATGAAGCAGCTATTTTACCAATAACTAATAAGCTGCTATTCGTATCAGACAAAGCTTACCTGTAGCCATTTGTAAACAGTAGAGCGCCTCTCTAGTTTTATATGTCATAAAGAAGGAAAAACATCACCTTTTCCCCTTTTGTTAGCAATATCCACTTTCCTCTTTTCTACAAGCAGTTAAACTGTGTGCTCAGCAAGCAGTTACCAGGTGTCAGTGAGCAGTTACCAGGCAGCAGTAATCAGTTACCAGGTAGCAGCAAGCAGTTGTGAGAGTTTGAGGGGCATTTCACTGCCTATCAACTGCCCATGGAAAAAAGGCTTTAACCTCCTGAGCGTTACGCTGCTCAGGAGGTGATGCAACTTTGTGCCCCCCGCCCCCGCTGAATTAATCTGCTGTAATACCTGCAAAACCATCTGCTAGCAGTAGGCTAGCTAGTCCTGCACCCTCCGATCCCCGCTGATCCCCCGTTTATACATTACCCCACCTGGATCCAGCGATCAGTGGATATGTGGTGAACAAAAACCAGCGATGGGCCGATAAGATAAAAGTACATGAACCTAGGTCACATTCTCTAGGCACACATTTTAAACTTGTATATGAATGGGGCACGAGTTATTAACACTGTTTCTCTTGAGGTTCAGAGAGAAATGCATGGTGAAAAGGCTAGAGGATAATCAGGCCCTAACTGGTGCAATTGCATGGGCCCTAGAGGACATGGGGCCCCTGTGCGGCTGCACGGCCTGCACGGGCCTATGTCCGCCTCTGGGCGCAGCCTCCCCTGACAGCTCCGGTCTTCACTATGAGGAGAATCGCACATGACGTCATGACGACGCTGACATCATGCGCAAACCCGATCCTCACCCTAGAGAGACCGGAGCTGTGCTGGGAGGCTGCGCGATCGCTGGATCCAGGGGGGGGGGGGTAATGTATAAACGGGGGGATCGCGGGGGATCACAGGGTGCAGGACACATTTACTAGCTAGCCTAGTGCTAGCAGATTTTGCAGGTATTACAGCACATTTAGTCAGTGGGGGGCACTCAGGAGGACAGATAGCGGTATGCCCGACACAGTGTTGGGCATACCGCTAAGGAGGTTAAAGGACCACTATCGTGAAAATCTCTACATTTAAAGTACATGTAAACATTTACAAATAAGAATGTGCTAGAAAATGTGCTAGAGAATGTGCTAGAAATTACTTTTCTGCTATGCTGCTGTGACGTACAGATGGCAGTTGCTCAATCCAACTTCCAAAAAGGTGTGCAGTGAGCAGAGAGCCTGGCTAGCATATATGTATAAATCATTTTTAGGAAGTGTCTTTATAAAGAATAAAGGCAATGCTGCGAATCCCCCATGAGGAAATAAGCTGAACCAAAACCTATCGGTTCTGTCCTATTTCTACTAGCTATAAGTGACAGCAACATAGGAGAAAAGTAATTTATGGCTCATTTTACTCTGGAAGAAACACACTCTTTATTTGTATGTGTTTACATTTATTTAAAATTCTACACTTTTCCGAGATAATGGTCTTTTAAGCTGGGCAACCTCCAGTGCAAGTCTGTGGAGGGAGCGTGGCCAGTTATACTCCAAGCTAAAGTGAGGTGGCATTTGGAAGTGTAATCATGTGAATCATGTGAAGGGGGAAAGTGCAGTTAGGCTTGGCCCACACTAGGTGCTGTTGCAGAACACAATCCGCGGTCTAGGCTCCGTTTTTCTAAACCGGAACGTAAATGGATCAAAAACAGATCCCTGCTGCCCTTTTGGAGCACGTTTCCAGTCCGTTTACGTTTAAAAAATGTGTCCGTGTCCCTTAATAGCCGTGGTGGTGGTGGTGTGTGTGTGTGGGGGGGCGCCATGCTGCAGGGGGTAGCAGCCATGAAGGGGAGAAGCGTGCACAGCAGTGGGGAGGGTAGTTGGACCCCCTCCCTCACGTGGGTCCTCCCCCTCCAGCTATGTGCGCTATAGTAATCAGCAAAAGTAATCATAATCCTTCCTCTGCTCGCCGCGTGACTTCCTGCAATGCTGCCCACTAGAGGCCTCCCCACCACTGTGCCCGCTGCCCCCTTCCTGGCTGCTACCCTTTCAGGCTACCTGAGGACACCTATGTGGATGACGTTAAGGGCAGGAGCAGGCAGAAGGCAATCCGGATCTCCCTCTGTTTTCTGTGTGCAAAATAACCAGTGTAGAGGGAGATCCGTTTTTGTATTGCTTTTCGCTACCCTTCCGTGTATCCAAGGTCCATGTATCCGACAAGTCCGGACTCTGCGTTCAGTTTTTCTTCACGGATCCTGCGGACCTGTTTTGTAAGTGAGCGAAGATGGCTGCTATTTTTACCATTGGTATCCGTGGCTCCGGTTTTGGTCCGGGCCAAAAAACGGAGCCATGGATACATTTTTTAAACAAGTGTGAACCAGCCCTAACAGGGCTTCAGAAGTTGAAGACCCCGGATCGCTAGTATCTACCTATCACTCCTTAACTGTGTATGAGAAGAATAGGCGCAGGAGACTTGGGTGCAGGAGAGGAATCGGCGCGGGAGACTTGGGCGCAGGATACAGTTGGTATGGCTGAAGCTGCTGCTGCACAAGTTCCCGGCTGCGTTAAATACTATTCCCCCTCCAGGCCACCATGGGTAGTGAAGAATGAAATAATTCGGTTTCCAGCAATTGCTGGTGGCCGAATTATAGTGTATTAAAATTAACTTCAGCTCTGTCTTCTGACGGCGCCGAAGTTACTCCCTGTGCGCCGCTACAGCTGTAATTCCTATTATGGCCTATGGTGGCGCTGGCTGCGCCCAAGTCTCCTGCACTGGATTTGACGTGTTGGCTTTAACTATCACTAGACTTTGCCTATTTACTGCAAACCCCTGAAGTGAGTGAATTTTGTTGACTGGCTGCCATTTAAAATAAACAAAAACATTACAGTCATGCTGATCTTCTAACTTCAGCATTTCCAACTTGCGCATCTTAGCTCTACAGACAAAAGTGCAATACCATTGGAAAATGTAAGTTTAAATGCAAGCACTTACTATATTTACATTGCTCATGTTACCTCGGACAGTTAAAATGAATTGGACAAATGACTGAAAGGCTATTTCATGAGCAGGTATGGGTAAGTCCGCTGTTACGTCATTATCAATTAACCTCCTTGCCGGTTATCCCGAACACAGTTGATTTCTCAGGCCCCGCTGGGCCGATTTGCATAATTTTTTTTTGTTACAAGCAGCTAGCACTTTGCTAGCTGCTTGTAACTTGCGATCGCCGCCGCTCGCCGCCGATTCGCCGCTACCCGCCGCGCCGAGCCGCCCCCCCCCGCCCCAGACCCCTGCGCAGCCTGGCCAATCAGTGCCAGGCAGCGCTAAGGGGCGGATCGGGGTTCCCTCTGACGTCACGACGTCCATGACGTCGGTGACGTCATCCCGCCCGGTCGCCATGGCGACCGGGGAAGCCCTGCAAGAAATCCCATTCTCAAAGGGATTTCTTGCATACTCTGATCGCCGAAGGCGATCGGAGTAGGTAGGGGGATGCCGCCGCTCAGCGGCTATCATGTAGCGAGCCCTTGGCTCGCTACATGATTTAAAAAAAAAAAAAAAAAAAAGTGCGGCGCTGCCTCCTTGCCGGATTTTTTAGACCGGCAAGGAGGTTAAAGGGAACCTAAACCGATGGTGAAAAAAAGAGTTTAACTTACTGTACCTGGGGCTTCTACCAGCCCCCTGCCCCCCAGAGTGTCCTGTGCATGCACAGTACAAGATTTTTTCGTACTGGGCATGAGCAGGACGCTCCCGTTGGCAGCAGTTTGATTGAGGACGCGTGGCCAGGCCGCGCAAGCACAGTGGCCATCGAATGGCCCAAAACTGAGAGGCTGCGGGGGACCGGAGGATCATGCACGGGCACAGGGTGGCTGCATGGTGCTGGTAGAAGCCCCAGGTAAGTTGAACTCTTAAGCAGATAAAAGCTTGGAGTTGATTTGAGGTGGTGATGCTTGCATGTGGAAGATTTTGCAGTGAAAAAACACCATGAAGTCAAAGGAGTTCTCCATGCAGGTGAAATAAGCCATCCTTAAGCTGCGAAAACAGAAAAAAAATCCAAGATAATTGCTACAATATTACAGTTGGCAAAATCTACAGTTTGGTACAGCCTGATAAAGAAAGCAAGCACTGGTGAACGTATCAATGCAAAAAGACCTGGACATCCACGGAAGACAACAATGGTGGATGAATCATTTCCATGGTGAAGAGAAATCCCTTCATAACAGCCAACCAAATGAACAACACTCCCCAGGGGGTAGCCGTATCAATATCCAAGTCTACCATAAAGAAATTACTGCATGAAAGTAAATACAGGCAGTGCACTGCATGGTGCAAACCACTCATAAGCCACAAGAAAGGATAGGCTACATTGAACTTTGCTAAAGAACATCTAAAAAAGCCAGCACAGTTCTGAAAATACTTTCTTTGGACAGAGGAAACCAAGATCAACCTCTACCAGAATGTTGGTTAGAAAAAGTATGGAGAAGGCATTAAACAGCTCATTATCCAAAGCATACCACATCAACTGTAAAACACGGTAAAGGCAGTGTTATGGCTTGGGTGTACATGGATGCCAGTGGCACTGGGACACAAGTGTTAACTAATGATGTGACACAGGATACAACCAGCCAACTGATTTCAAAGGTGTTCAGAGACATACTGTTTGCTCCGATCCAACTAAATGCAGTCAAACTGATTGGGCGGCAATTCATGATACAGATGGACAATGACCCAAAACATACAGTCAAACCAACACAGGAATTTATTATTGCAGCTATCCAAAGTGAAATCTCCCTCCTACATTCTACCATTTCTTCCACCTCCCCCCAGGCCACTGCCATGCACCGTCCCCTAACCCCCTATCTCCTCCCAGACCTCCCCGCCCCTCCACCTCCTCCATCCAAACTGTTCCAATGCACCCCCCCCCCTCACCTCCTTCACTCCTGCCACAATTGATGAAATGAATCTATTGCTTGCCACTTCCCCTGCCACCTCCTCCTCCCTCAACCCCACTCCCTCTGACACCCTCTGCCCCTTCTTCCCTAACCTGCCCCAGTCCTCACCTCCTTGTTCAACCTCTCCCTCTCTACCAGCACCTTCCTCTCAGCTTTTAAAGAGGCCTCTGTAATTCTCCTGCTGAAAAAAAAACCTCACTCAACCCCTCCCTATCCTCCAACTTCCGCCCAATCTCCCGCTTTCCTTTTGCCTCAAAGACACCCGAATGCCTGGTCCACAGACACATCACGCACTGCTTCAGCACCAACTCCCCACTCAACACCCTACAATCTGGATTCCATCTTGCCCACTCAACAGAATCAACTCTTGTCTAGGTAGTAAATGAACTTACCCTTGCCAAAGCGGAAGTCAACTTCTCCATCCTGCTGCTCCTTGACCTTTCCTCAGTTAACTGTCCCCTCCTCCTTTAATCCATATAGTCCTTAGAGATTTTGTGACATTGCCTTGGCCTGGGTCTCCTCCTCATACCTCTCTGATCACCTCTTCACAACCTCTTTCAATAGGTCCTCCTCAACTTCCACGCCCCTCTCAGTTGGAGTCCTCCAGGGCTCTGTTCTGGGCCCCGTACTGTTCTCAATTTACATCTCTTCTATTGGCAAAGTCATCTCCTCCCTGGGCTTCAATATATGCCAATGATATTAAAATCTATCTCCACACCCCAGATCGCTCCCCCTCCACCATGGACAAGGTCTCCTCCTGCCTCTTGACTATCTCCTCCTGGATGTCAGCTAGGTTCCTAAAGCTTAACTTGGATAAAACTGAGCTCCTTATTTTCCCTCCCCGTGCTACACCACCCCTCCCACATATTCACGTCACGATCAACAGCAATTCCACCTGCACTATCTCCCAGGCCCACTGCCTGAGTGTTACCCAAGACTCTGATCTCTCCGTCAGCCCTCACATCCAAAATGTTAGCAGAGCCTGCAATTTCCCTTCACATCATCTCCAAAATCCGCTACCTTTCTGACCTCAGACACTACCAAAATTCTCATCAATGCCCTCATCATCTCCCGCCTTGACTACTGAAATGCCCTACTGTCTGAAACGCATTGCACCCCTTCAGTCAGTCATGCATGCAGCAGCTAGACTCATCCATTCTTCCTACGGCTCTGCTTCCATTTCTCCCCTCAACAAAGCCCTACACTGGTTCTCTATCTGCTTCAGGATTAGTTTTAAGATTCTGTTCCTGGCCTATAAATCTGTGCAGAAGACCTGCCCAACCTACATCTCTGAGCTCATGCACAGATATATATCTGCCCACTCCCTCCGATCCTCCAATGATCTGCGCCTGACCACCCCAAGCATTTCTCATTCCCATGCACGCCTACAGGATTTCTCAAGAGCCGTCCCTCCCTATGGAAATCCCTCCTACCCCCCTCAGACTAACCCCTTCCTTAAACACCTTCATGCAAGCCCTCAAGACACACTTCTTTAAAATGGCCTACCACCCATCTACCACACTTTAACTCTCTCAGCTGAGAAACTTTTCCACAGCCCTACCATATGTGTCCCTCTCCCACCCTTAAGATTGTAAGCCTTTGTCTTTACACCTCCCCCCCCTTCCTTAATGTGTCCTTCTTGATCTTGGAACCCCAGCTATGAAACCCTTGCCATGGACTAACTCAGACTTGAATTGCTGGGTCTCTGTAAAAATAACATGATCATGCATCTTATACCATTTGCATGTATAACCTTGTGCTATGCTGTATAAGCGTTTGCTACTTTTCTGTCTGTCACCCCTTCTTTACATTATATGTATCCCTATTTACTGTCCAGAGTTGCATTGGCTCTTTATAAATACAATAAATAATAATTATAGCAAAGAAGTGGAAAAGTCAAGTCAGTCACCTGATCTTAACCTAACTGTGCATGCACTTCGACAGCAACTGAAAGCCACTGCAGTAAAGGGCTGACAGAGCATTAAAAAGGAGGAAACCCAGCATTTGATGATGTTCATACGTTCAAGACTTAATGCTGTCACTGCCAGCAAAGGATTTTCAACAAAGTATTAGAAATGAACAAATTATTTTCAGGTATTTAATTTTACCAATTACATTTGAACCCATGAATTGAAGGCATTGTGTAAAAAAATGCTTTTGTTGCCTCGCATTTTTATGCAATTGTTTTATAATTTTGCAATTACACATCATTTCACAAAAATATAACTTTCTCATGCCCAAAGACTTTAATGAATTTATGCAAAGCTTTGTATTTTCCTATGAGGAAAAAAAATGTGTTTCCTTATGTCTAATATAGACTTCAATGTATTTGTGCAAAAATATGTGAAATTATGCAGAATTATGCAAAACAGTATTACCCATAAAATCGTAATTAGGATCAGAATTGTATTGTAACCGCGAAAAGTGTGCAAAATGTCATGAAATCAAAATTACTCATTAAGATCAACACTGCTTCAGAGAACCATTATTGAAAATGTGTGCTGTGTTTAGGTTCAAACTAGAAAATACACCGCACTCAAACAGTAGAGTGTGCTATGTATAATAATAGCACCACTCTGTATTCAAAGGGTAATTAACACACCTTTATTATATCTAAATTGCATTCCATATGAATACAAGACAATTAAGAGCAATTAAAAGCAACCTCAATCAATAATCCAAGTTAAAGCCCATAAATAGCAATATATCAATACATTAATTATAATTGTATGGCTAAACCTGGTATATCAAAATATACCCGTAACCTGCACACAGTCTAATTAGACTGTTTAGCGGTGCATGAACCCTGGTTTAAACTGGTGCATAAAACAGTGTGCAAGAAAGTGCGGAACGTGCAATAAAAACCCATCAATACAAGCAAGACTGTGTTAAAGCGGTTTAAAACCCTGAGGCTAGGTTCACAGTGGGACGTTACAGGCGCACGTTAGTGCAGCCTGTAACGCAGCCCCACCGCACAGTAATGAAAAATCAATGGGCTGTTCACAGTGCCCACGTTGCGTTACATTGTAACGCAGCAAAGTGCTGCATGCTGTGCGTTCTACGCGGCTAAGCCGTGTTAGACTGTTTGCACATGCTCAGTCATGTTGGGGAGGAGGGGAGAGCGGCCGGGCACATGGCTAATTAATATTCACTGCACGGTGTGACGTGCAGTGTTTACTTCCTGGAGCGGCCGCTCTGTGCGGCGATGGGCCGGGCGGGACCACGTGATGTCGCATGCGTCCAAGAGTACGCATCACGGCATCACGGACGCCAGAGTGAGCTGCACAACGCGGCTCATTCTGACGTCCACATCAGTGAGCACCAGGCATTGCGTTAGGGGCACCTTATGTGCCCTATAACGTCCCCTAAACGCAACATCCCACTGTGAACCTAGCCTCACATAATATTCAATAAAAACATTTTCCTACTTTTTATATGCCATACGGTTATCATATTTGCATTTGTGCATAAGTATTATTATTAATTTATAAATTATAGGTTCCCAAAAGTACAGTTTTTTGCTTTGTGAGCTGACTTTGCATTTTATTAATAACTGGTTTTATTCATTATGTATTGAAGGCAGACATGCTTTGACTCTCTGTCTGTGTTGAGCTGCTTCTCCACAGTCAGAGAATGTGTCACATTCCTCATTTGATACATTTAAGTAAACACAAGATAACATAATCTACAACTTCGAATGCGTCCACATTTCACTGCACTGAACTTTCAAGCTCTGTGTGTAACCCTTCGAATGCTGGTTGCATATAATATGCTGTAAATAATGTTTTAGAGCAAAGATGAAATGCTGGGTTATATTCCACTTTAATTCAATCATACGTAGAAAAAAAAAATCACATAGTGTAAATGTAGAAAACTGTTGTATAAAGTGCTAATGGAAAAGTGCTATTGCTATAAATATGATGCTGGCAGGCAACATAAATGTACAATAAAAGTGTATATATAATTCACCCAGGTATAGGATAAGGACCAGAAGCAGATCAGGAGCAAAGGGGGGTACCAGCAATAGGCCAGGGTGGATGAGTCCACCGGTTCCACATTTGCCACCCCACTTTATCAAGACCGAAACCCTGATCCTGTATTTAGGTTCAGTGCAGTGCAGGACACAATATACCATATATTGTTTTGGTAAACGTCTCTTTTCTTTAGCCCAGGAGAAGAAAAGGCCATTCTGTCAGCCCTTTGTATCACAGACTCACTTGACTGAAAGAGTACAAGTAAAGAACACACACAGAAGCAAAAAGATCACCATTATTGCTAAGAAGTGGGACTATGGATTATAGAAAAAGCTTGCGTGATGTCCATGTGTAAGAGGGTTTATTTTCTAAGCTATAACTTATCAACAACTTAAACATTTAAGTAACATTGTGTGTACTCTTAATTAACAAAACATTCAATCATCCAGATGAAAACCTAAATAAACATAATATACTAAAAGTACTTTGTAGCAGTAAATGGAACAGTTCATAAGTCATTCCTGGAACTGGTTTATTCACTTACTGCATTTATGGTATATAAAAAAAACAAAAGTTTGCTTTCGTAAAACAGAAAGAATTTGCGATAATTCAGGTTGGAGTGAGCTTGAGATGTCTCTGATGTAACTTGGTTAACTGAATGGTTATCAGATGTAACTGATAACCATTCAGTTTTACTCCCCTATGTCTGGTGATGAATAAACATTTGAGTTGCACACACACAAAGTGTAATTAGGGGCATTTTTTACGACACATATGAAGAGACAGAATGACTGAAAGCAATTAAACAAGTCTATAAAATTATTTTTTGTATAGTTTGGAAGCATCTTCTCTCTCTCTCTCCTCTTTGTAACTTAATTTTATCAGTGTGTTGGCTGTACAGATTGCGTTACACTCAGGTTTTGTATGATTACAATACTGTACCATAGTATGATTTTGTTAATTTATGATTATTGTTGTTTTATAAAGTGCCCACAAATACCATAGCGCTGCACAGAGTATTGCTGGGAACACACGATCCGTTTTTCCCATTCGATTCTCCGCTCGATTGTTTTTTACGCTTGATTCTCCACTCGCTTCTCTTATCGTATGCTAGTTTTTCTTATCTTTTCCATTCACTTCTATGAGAAATCGAGCAGTAAAATGAAGAATATCGAACATGATGAAATTTATCAATCGAACGCATCTATCAAATGGAAAAACGTAACATGTGTACCTAGCATTAGTTTCCATCTGGATGATTGGCTGCAGAATTTGTTAGTTCAAGTGACCCCATGGCATTTACAGTATATGGTTAATCTTTATTTGAATCAATTTTTTGCACGTAAATATTTTAAATTTGTTCTACCAGCAGTGTTATCCCAAATGGATAGATCAGAAGATAATTACCCTGCAGATTTTCAGATGATTACTCCCCATTAATCTTGATATAAAAAAAATGGAAGCTGCACTTACTAATTGCTGAATTTGAAATAAATCAGGACATTGTAAAATGTCTATTAAATTGAGGGATTTCCTTACTACTACCTAAATCCTCAATAGTTTACAGTATTTTAAGGGTACATGTCCGTTAAAGAAACACCAACACGCTGACAATCTAATCTACGAGTGTCTTTGGGTAGCACTTAAAAATGCTGTGCATGAAAGAGTGGTCATGACTAACTCAGAATTAGAATTGATCTACACAGCAGGCAAAATTAGCTACAACAAGAACTGAAAAAGTGGTAGCTTGATTCAAAAGGCATTCACAAGATGCGATAGGTGCTAAAGAAGGTGTTACTAAATAATGGTTTCCTACAGTATTCAAACCACACATTCCGCAATCACTAGTTCATTTTGTTCCTGTGTTTCAAATTCATTAAAGTGGAATAAAACTCTGACATAACATTCAATAAAAATGTGTTTTCCTGCTTTTTATTACCCATACAGTTATCATACTTGCTTTTGTGCACATGTAATATTGCCTGTTTACAAATAACAAGATCCCAAAGTACAGTTTGTCTGCTTTGAAATATGCCATTGCATTTTATTCATAGATTTGAATATATAAATACAGTAGCTATCTAGTGAAAATGTATCATCTGTCTCTGCTTGTGAGCACAGTATAGTTTTGTTTCAGCACATGGCTAACTGTTACTAATTGTAGCAACTGAGGAATGTAAACAAAAGATAAAGTTATTACCTCTTCAGGTGCGGATTATAAACTGAAGGAGCTTTCTACTGCAGAATAAAGTGCTGTGTTTAACTGTTTGAATGCTGTTCTGCTACAATTTATTTCAGGGGGGGGGATAGCAGGTTTAAGGCTGTAGATATTTTTTTTAGAGCAAAAAAGAAATGCTTGCTGAGACTCCAGACTACTTTAACCCATTCGCGTTCCGTCGTTTTCACTAGAGAAATGTTCACCTCCCATTCATTAGCCTATAACTTTATCACTACTTATCACAATGAACTGATCTATATCTTGTTTTTTCCACCACCAATTAGGCTTTCTTTGGGGGGTACATTTTGCTAAGAGCCACTTTACTGTAAATGCATTTTAACAGGAAGAAGAAGAAAAAAACGGAAAAAATCATTATTTCTCAGTTTTCAGCCATTATAGTTCTAAAATAATACATGCCTCCATAATTAAAACTCACGTATTGTATTTGCCCATATGTCCCGGTTATTACACCGTTAAAATTATGTCCCTATCACAATGTATGGCGACAATATTTTATTTGGAAATAAAGGTGCATTTTTTCCGTTTTGTATCTATCACTATTTACAAGTTTAAAATAAAAAAAATATAGAAATATCTCATCTTTACATTGATATTTAAAAAGTTTAGAACCTAAGGTAAATATTTACATGTTCTTTTTTTTTATTGTAATGGTTTTATTTTTTTTTATATTAAACATTTTATTTGGGTATTTTTGGGAGGGTGGGATGTAAACTATAGTTTTATAATGTAATTGTGTGTTGTTTTTATTTTTTTTTACTTTTAGTTGTAGTTTTACTTTTTGGCCACAAGATGGCGGCCATGAATTTGTTTACATGACGTCACTCTAAGTGACGCAGAGGGGAGGCAACGGCCAGAAAAAACACAGCTTCCGAGAGAAGCTGTCGCTTTTTCAGCGGGGGAGAGGAATCATTGATCGGGCACCATAGTCCGATACATTGATTCCGTGGCTACCGAATCCGTGGCCGGGAGTGCGCGTGCACGCGCGCGATCGGCCGCAGGAGTGCGCGGTAGCGCGCATGGCTCCTGGACGTAGTTTCTACGTCCAGGAACCAAAATAGGTTAAATAAAATTTAAGTGTACATCAACATTTGTAAAACTGCTGTTTTTTGTTGTTGTTTTTGTTTTAATTCTTTTTATTAAACACAAAATATAGATAAAATACAACATGACTTACTCATAACAAGAATATTCCATTATTTTACATAGTAATCATAAGAATATCGACTCCAGTTACGAGTTGTCATGAAAATATATCATACAGGAGAAAAAGAAGAAGAAGTATAATATTATAACGGATCATATATATAACCCAAGTGCCAACAGGGCACCTGTTCAACAAAAACTACATCTACATGAGGGTATGGTGTACCGCTCCAATACATCTACAGGATCTTCTCAAAAAATTAGCATATTGTGATAAAGTTCATTATTTTCTGTATTGTACTGATAAACATTAGACCTTCATATAGTTTAGATTTAAATACACACAACTGAAGTAGTTCAAGCCTTTTATTGTTTTAAAATTGATGATTTTGGCAAGCAGCTCATGAAATCCCAAATTTCATATCTCAAAAAATTAGCATATTTCATCCGACCAATAAAAGAAAAGTGTTTTTAAAACAAAAAAAGTCAACCTTCAAATAATTATGTTCAGTTATGCACTCAATACTTGGTCGGGAATCCTTTTGCAGAAATGACTGCTTCAATGCGGCGTGGCATGGAGGCAATCAGCCTGTTGCACTGCTCAGGTGTTATGGAGGCCCAGGATGCTTCGATAGCGGCCTTAAGCTCATCCAGAGTGTTGGATCTTGCGTCTCTCACCTTTCTCTTCACAATATCCCACAGATTCTCTATGGGGTTCAGGTCAGGAGAGTTGGCAGGCCAATTGAGCACAGTAATACCATGGTCAGTAAACCATTTACCAGTGGTTTTGGCACTGTGAGCAGGTGGCAGGTCATGCTGAAAAATGAAATCTTCATATCCATAAAGCTTTTCAGCAGATGGAAGCATGAACACACTTTTGAACCAGAAACAGCGGCAGAAGTGCCTGACCTGAGCTACAAAGAAGCAGCACTGGACTGTTGCTCAGTGGTCCAAAGTATTTTTTTTGGATGAAAGCAACTTTTACATGTCATTCGGAAATCAAGGTGCCAGAGTCTGGAGGAAGACTGGGGAGAGGGAAATGCCAAAACGCCTGAAGTCCAGTGTCAAGTACCCACAGTCAGTGATGGTCTGGGGTGCCATGTCAGCTGCTGGTGTTGGTCCACTGTGTTTTATCAAGGGCAGGGTCAATGCAGCTAGCTATCAGGAGATTTTGGAGCACTTCATGCTTCCATCTGCTGAAAAGCTTTGTGAAGATGATTTCATTTTTCAGCACGACCTGCCATCTGCTCACAGTGCCAAAACCACTGGTAAATGGTTTACTGACCATGGTATTACTGTGCTTAATTGGCCTGCCAACTCTCCTGACCTGAACCCCATAAAGAATCTGTGGGATATTGTGAAGAGAGAGTTGAGAGACGCAAGACCCAACACTCTGGATGAGCTTAAGGCCGCTATCGAAGCATCCTGGGCCTCCATAACACCTGTGCAGTGCCACAGGCTGATTGCCTCCATGCCACGCCGCATTGAAGCAGTCATTTCTGCAAAAGGATTCCCGACCAAGTATTGAGTGCATAACTGAACATAATTATTTGAAGGTTGACTTTTTTTGTTTTAAAAAAACTTTTCTTTTATTGGTCGGATGAAATATGCAAATTTTTTGAGATAGGAAATTTGGGTTTTCATGAGCTGTATGCCAAAATCATCAATATTAAAATAATAAAAGGCTTGAACTACTTCAGTTGTATGTATTTCAATCTAAAATATATGAAAGTCTAATGTTTATCAGTACATTACAGAAAATAATGAACTTTATCACAATATGCTAATTTTTTGAGAAGATCCTGTATATGTAGCTACAATGCAGGCAATCTTGCTCCCTTGTTCACTACTCCTGTGGCCACCTGCGTAGCCTCTTCCATTACCCAGCTACATAGTCTTGAGCACACATGCTGACTAAAAAAGTATGCCCCCCAAGCATTATACCAGAATAATTTTAAGGCACTGCTGTGCACATTTCTTTGAACACTGTGAAGGAACCGGTTGCTAGACCCCGACCCGGGCCACTCCGTCAAGACAATGCTTCCAGAACCTCAGGAACCAACTCAGCTGCAGGATGGTACTGGAATAAACCTATGCATTGGGCAGAACCAATGTCATTAAGCAAGCCCACACAGAAGCAAGAGACAGCACTCTGAACTTCTGTGATTCCAAACAGACACTCCTTTATTTAGTCAAACAAGGCAATTTATACACTTAACAACACCAGAGCTCCCACCTTTGGGTAGGATTGCCCATCCTAACCAAGTGGTACTCACTATACAAGGTTAAATAGTTTATCTTATCTATCTGTACACAATAAGGTCCAGCACCTGGAATACACTACTGTACACATCACAATGGCTCCCCACAGAGGTAATTAAATCAGGTGATGGTATTCCTGGACCTATAGTCTTTTGAAGACACACTGGGCTCGATTCACAAAGCGGTGATAACCAAGTTAAAGACTTAGGGCTCGATTCACAAAGCGGTGCTAACCCAGTTAGAGACTTTAGGCGTGATAAGCATTGCACCACGCTGGTGAAAAGCCAGTTTAGGCGTGATAAGTTTAGGTGTGATAAGTTTAGGTGTGATAAGTTTAGGCATGCTAAGTTTAGATAAGTGTAGATAGCGTGCAAAGTCCCGCACGCAAAGCAGCGCCATTAAACTCAATGAGAAGTGCACCAGACTTTGCTAGCGCAAAACTTTTGATCAGCTGTGCATTGCGGTGCTAACGCAGTTGGTGCTTAAACTTATCATGCCTAAACTTATCACACCTAAACTTATCATGCCTAAACTTATCACACCTAAACTTATCACACCTAAACTTATCGTGCCTAAACTGAGTTTAGGGGCTCGATTCACAAAGTGGTGCTAACCCAGTTAGCACGCCTAAAAGACTTTAGGCATGATAACCATTGCACCATGCTGGTGAAAAGCCAGTTTAGGCGTGATAAGTTTAGGCGTGATAAGTTTAGGTGTGATAAGTTTAGGCATGCTAAGTTTAGATAAGTTTAGATCGCTTGCAAAGTCCCGCACGCAAAGCAGCGCCATTAAACTTTATACGAAGTGCACCAGTCTTTGCTAGCGTAAAACTTTTGATCAGCTGTGCACTGCGGTGCTAACGCAGTTGGCGCTTAAACTTATCATGCCTAAACTTATCACACCTAAACTTATCATGCCTAAACTTATCACACCTAAACTTATCACACCTAAACTTATCATGCCTAAACTGAGTTTAGGCATGATAAAGGGCTTTTCACCAGCGTGCTAACTGTTAGCACCGTTTTGTGAATCAGGCCCTAGGGCCTCGATTCACAAAGCGGTGATAACCCAGTTATCACGCCTAAAAGACTTTAGGCGTGATGACCTTTTCACCACTGAGTTATCACCGATTTTTCCTGCTCTTCGCGCGAAGTTACCGCGCGTAAGCGCGTTCGCGCGTACGCGCGTAAGAGCGCGCGCAAAGTCCCATAGGGCTTAATGGGAGCTTCGCGCGAAGCGGCGGGTGTTGCGCGCGCACTTACGCGCGTACGCGCGTACGCGCGTACGCGCGGCAACTTCGCGCGAGTTTCTTCTTATCATGCCTAAAGTGACTTTAGGCGTGATAAGGGCCTTTTCACCATGGTGCTAACACTTTGCACCGCTTTGTGAATCGAGCCCTAGGTGTGATACAGGCCTTTTCACCAGGGTGCTAACTGTTAGCACCGCTTTGTGAATCAGGCCCTTAAGGCGTGATAACCATTTTTATCATGCCTAAACTCAGTTTAGGCATGATAAGTTTAGGCAAGTTTAGATCGCGCGCAAAGTCCCGCACGCAAAGCAGCACCATTAAACTCTATGCAAAGTGCACCAAACTATGCTAGCGCAAAACTTTTGATCAGCTGTGCACTGCAGTGCTAACCCAGTTGGTGCTTAAACTTATCACGCCTAAAAACTTATCACACCTAAACTTATCATGCCTAAACTTATCACACCTAAACTTATCACACCTAAACTTATCATGCCTAAACAGAGTTTAGGCGTGATAAAGGGCTTTTCACTAGCGTGCTAACTGTTAGCACCGCTTTGTGAATCAGGCCCACTGTCTCTAAAGCTGGCCATACACTGGCCCGATTTGCCGCCGTTTCGACAGCAGATTCGATCACTGGGATCGAATCTGCTGCCAATCATTCACCCTAAATGCACCCGCCGATCCGATTTCCTCCCGAAATCGGATCGGTCCGTCGATCGCGCCGTGCGGGAAATTACCGTCGATTGCCCGCGGGTAGGGAGCGCGTCGCTAGCGGTGGCCGATACGATACGGTTATACATTACCTGTGCTGGCTCCCGGGCATCTTCTCCGCGCTGCACCGCTCTGTTCCTGCTTCCATCCCAGCGTACATTAACTTCCTGTGTCACTCCAGTGACCAGGAAGTTCAGATAGAGGGCGCTACGGAGTGACACAGTGTATGCTGGGATGCGGTGCAGGATGCTGGGATGCATGCAGCGCGGAGAAGAGGGCCCGGAGCCAGCTTCAGGTAATGTATACGGGGGGGGGGGGGGGACAGGCGGCAGGAGCAGCTCAACAGATTGTGATTGGTTTCAGGCTGAAATCGATTCACAATCTGTTTGCAGTAAAGGCAGCCATACAATCCCTCTCTGATCAGATTCGATCAGATAGGGATCTGTCAGTTGGTCGATCTAATGGCAAATCGACCAGTGTATGGCTACCTTAAAGGTGTTAAATGTCTCCAGCCATGTGGGCACCTTCCAAGGGCCTGTGACTTCACAGGGCTAAGTAAGTCCGAGATAGCCTGGAGCCAGTGTTTAAGTGAGGACACAGTCTATAATACAGTCTGCAATGTAGAAGCTTGCTTCTTTCTAACCCATGCATGCTTCTCAAACGCATTGGCTGGCCGGTGTATCAGAGGAACGCTGTATATTTTGGGGACGCCCAAATGTCCCCCAATCCATTTGGTCACGGCTCACGTGACAAACACTGCATGCTGTTAGTGATTGTAGATATAAAGTAACGCTAGCCCCCATTCATTTATAACACCACATTTTGCTAAATGTAGCACACTGGCCCAACTTTACAACCAATGATGGCAGAATCAGGCACATTTGTTTCTTTTTTTTTTTTTTTTCTTTTTTTTTTTTCTTTCATTCCTTAGCAGTCAGGAACTCCAAATCAAGCTGAACATCAGATACCAGCTCCAACAGATCTTCCCTTTCCTCCTGAATGTCACACCGGGTAAGTTCTTCATCCTCAATAAATCCTCCAATCGCTCCCATAACAATTATGGACCAACAAACTCGTATCCCTCCGGTGGACAGTTGTTTTCCCCAGAGAAATAGTCCTCGTAAACCTGCCACTGCAAGGAGCGGTACTTGTCATCCAGCTCCACCTCAGCCTGGACCAACCTCTTCAAATTCGAAATCCATTTCTCCTGGGGCTTCTTCCCCAATAACGGTATCCTCAGCTCCAACTGGACTGCGACTCTTTCCTCTGTAGTTGGGATACATCTTCCCCTTATAAAGTGATCCAGCATCAGAGCTTTCACCCAGAGCAGTTTACGGATCTCATCTCTCAGATCCAGCCTTTCCTCCTCAGTAACTGGTCAGTTGAGATTTACCAGTAACTCTCGCAGGTTATCTCGAAACTCAGATCCCATGACTCCACCGTCAGGTCATCTGTTTGCTGATTCCTGTAGTCCTAGGTCAGAAAGCACATCCCACCACTTGCCACCACTTGTGACGGAACCGCTTGCTAGACCCCGAATTGGGCCGCTCCGTCAAGTCAACGCTTCCAGCCCCTCAGGAACCAACTCAGCTGCAGGACGGTACTGGGATAAACCTATGCATTGGGCAGAATCAATGCCATTAAGCAAGCCCGCACAGCAGCAAGAGACAGCACTCTGAACTTCTGTGATTCCAAACAGACACTCCTTTATTTAGTCAAACAAGACAATTTATACACTTAAGGCCCATACACATGTCCGTTTTTTGCGAACGACGGGTCGTTTGAACAACCCGTCGTTCAGTCGTTCGCCCGCTAAATCGGGCATGTGTACAGACTGTCGTTCGCGTGATAAGAGTGAGTTTGAGCGATCCGCCCGGCGGATTGCTCAAACTCACTCTTATCACGCGAACGACAGTCTGTACACACGCCCGATTTAGCGGGCGAACGACTGAACGACGGGTTGTTCAAACGACCCGTCGTTCGCAAAAAACGGACATGTGTATGGGCCTTTAACAACACCAGAGCCCCCACCTTTGGGAAGGATTGCCCATCCCAACCATGTGGTACTCACTATACAAGGTTAAATAGTTTATCTTATCTATCTGTACACAATAAGGTCCAGCAGAGGCGCCTCTAGAGACCAGCTGATAAGCTAATTGCCTAGAGCGCAAGATTTATGGCAGGCGCTTTGAGGGGAAAAAAAGTCTATTTTTCCTGTCCTTAGAGACTGAAAACTTAGGGAACGGAGATAAAAAGTTCTAATGAAAGCCTCTACTGCTCAGCCTCAAATAAGGAATCTACAAACCTTTTGTCTACAACACTTTGTATGGCATTCCCTAATGTGTTATCTCGGGATCTAGAGTGTGTCTGTATGACTCCTGTCCTGCCCTCCTTATGACTTGAAAAGAAGAGGAGGATGCACTAGCGTTGTAACCAGGGTGCGTGGAGTGCGACCCCCACCAGGGTGTTCCCATGTGGCCTTTAGAGGGGGCGACAACAGATGCCACTTCAACAGAGCTAAATTTTAACACCCCAAAAACGTGCTATTTTAGCTTTAAACATTAATTCACTGAGGCTGGGAGAGGAACAGCCTCCCCTCTTTAGCTGGATCTGCAGCTGCTGGCTCATGGAGCCGATCTTTGTTTACACACCTCCCTGTAGACTGGGCTGTATTGGGCTGTGCTGCCAGAGCATGTGACCGTGGGCAATGGAGCGTCTGCGTTGAACCTAGCCTGTGCTTGAGTTATCTCTGCTCCTGTCAAAACCCTGATTGATGGAGCGAGGGGGAAGCTGGAGTGGAGATCTGAGATCTGAGTGAGCCGTGCACCACTGGAGGGGATGGAGAAAGGAGAGAGCAGGATATATGGATTGGATATGAAGCCTGTGTAAGCATCCAGTCCCCTTGCCATGCTGTCACAGCCTCTCTCTCAGCACACACACACACACTGCACATATACCAGCCTACCCCCTCCTCCCATATCAGGCTGGCTGGAAGCTTTTACAGGCTGGAGGAAGTGCTCTTGTAATGGAGTGACTATTCTCTGCACAGCATTTACAACAAAAATGCATGCTTTCCTGTATCTTGTCTCACTTTCTACTTGTCCCCTGCCCCTCCTTCTCTCTTGTGTTTCCATTGTCACTCTTCCTGCTCCCTTGTTCAATGGCAGGCAATCTATGTACAGCTTTCCCCCTTCCAATTGATCTACTATCAACTATTCATGCATTGCATGATGTGTACCGGCCTTTCTCCATCCCTCTCTTCCTTGCTTACATTCTCCCTTCTTTTCTATTTCTCATCCGCTTTCTTTCTGATGTGGTTTCTGTTCTGCTGTGCAGCCGCAGCCTGAATCACTAAAAACGGCTATAGGAATTCGGCTGCGTGCTGCATAAAGCTGCAGCATGCCATCCAGATTCACACCACAGTGCAATCTGAACTGCAAAACCATAGGTGAGATGGGCAGCGTGTCCTGCCCCTCTTGTATTGCGCTTTGAGTCCTATGGGAGAGAAAGGCTATAGAAATGTTACTGTTATTGTTGTATCGGGTCCATATTCGGAGTGGAGATATGGTCTCCTTCCTCCTTCATGACCTGCAGCACTTTAGATAGTACATAGTCATATCACTGAATGTCCTCAGAGGAGCTCACAATCTAATCCTACCATAGCCCTAGTCTAATGTCTTACCATATTATTATTATGTATTTATACAGCACTGCCATCTTTTGCAGCACATTACAGAGTACATAGTCATGTCACTTATTGACCATAGTTTATCTAATATCTCTTATGTAGTCTAAGGTCATTTTTAGGAAGCAGAAACCATTTGTATGCCAGCACACAGGTACCATGTGATGCAGTCTTTTTTAGTAAGGGGGGGGTGACACCATGAGTTACCGCACCAGGTGTCACAAACCTTAGCAACGCCACTGGGAGGATGGTGTCTTTGTGTGCATTCCAGAATGGACTAGCCAGGAGGAAGGATGGAGATTTTCCCCCAGGCTGCTGGTACAGTGTATAAGGCAGTGTGAAGCACTAGGCTGGTTGAGGGAAATAAATGTACAATTTGATGGCAAGCTGGTAAATGTACACAGCTTGATGCAGAAGAGAGGCTTGCCTCAGTGTCCTTAGAAAAAAACTCTGTCTGCTTTCTCATCATTGTAAAGACTGCATGAGGTCAGCTAGATAAGGTATCACACAGGTTGAAAAGATTTAGACTGTGCCTAGACTCCGGGAGGGTTGCTTTCTCACGTGTGTGAGAGATTGGCAGGACAGGAGTCACATTACAGGTAAGTCGCCTCTGTGTTATGTGGCTACAATACAGATAAGCTCTCTGCTCCATGTCAGGTTATTCTCAGTCTCTCTCCACTCCTCCTCTCTCCCTCATTCACCTTTGTCCCCCCCCCCCCCCCCTTCCCCTAGTGCTGGCTGTCTTTTCCTCCTCTCTCTGGATAGTGTAATTGTTAAGGGCTCTGCATCTAGCACAGGCAACCTGGGTTCAAATCTCTGCTTCCTCATATTCAGTAGGAGACCTTGGGCAAGACTCCCTAACACTGCTACTGCCTACTGAGCGAGTCAGCACTGAGTCTGCCAGGAGAAAAGTAATTATAAATATTCCTTGTTACGCTCTACTTTGCCCCCCCCCCCAATCTTACCCTTACAAACTGAATCACCCAATCTTGTTATTAGTAACCCTAGCCTATAGCTGTCAATACATGCATTCATTTTTACAGACAGATTCTTTCAAAATGATCGAATATGGCGATTATCAACCACCACATCGATCAATCATCAATCCATGGCAAAAATGTACCAAAAATACAATCAAGCAGTACATTTTTACAATTGGACACAGTGGTCTAGTAGCTGCCGCATTGCCAATATTTTCATGGAGGGGGAGGGGCACAGGTTTCCTTGCCTGGAGTGACAAAATGGCCAGAGGCGCCCCTAAGGTCCAGCACCTGGAATACACTACTGTACACATCACAATGGCTCCCCACAGAGGTAATTAAATCAGGTGATGATATTCCTGGACCTATAGTCTTTTTTTTTTTTAAACTTTAAATTTTTATTGAAAGTTTTCAACATTACATAAAATACAGCGTTTAATGTATGCATTTGTAGTACTGTTGTGCTTTACATACACAAATATGCTAACAGATATAACAGAAGTGTTCATGCGTATATGATCAGATCATATACAGAACGCTGAGTGAAAAGAAATAAAATAAGTGCAAAAATTAAGCTATAAAAGCTAAGACCTATGTGTTGGACCTATGGTCTTTTGAAGACACACTGTCTCTAAAGGTGTTAAATGTCTCCAGCTATGTGGGCACCTTCCAAGGGCCTGTGACTTCACAGGGCTAAGTCCGAGATAGCCTGAAGCCAGTGTTTAAGTGAGGACACAGTCTATAATACAGTCTGCAATGTAGAAGCCTGCTTCTTTCCAACCCATGCATGCTTCTCAAACGCATGGGCTGGCCGGTGCATCAGAGGAACGCTGTATATTTTGGGGACGCCCAAATGTCCCCCAATCCATTTGGTCACGGCTCACGTGACAAACACTGAATGCTGTTAGTGATTGTAGATATAAAGTAACGCTAGCCCCCATTCATTTATAACACCACATTTTGCTAAATGTAGCACACTGGCCCAACTTTACAACCAATGATGGCAGAAGCAGGCACATTTACAGTTAAAATGGTTCTGGAGCATCCTTACCACTAGGTGTGGGACTTCACCGATAATTAATAAGTAAGTAAATAATCAAATTCATGTTTCTGGCTAAAGGGCACCAGTTAGAGGCTTCATTCACCTTTTGAAATCCTACCAGTACTGTTTGAAAGGCAATGCCCAAGGCCATACTAGTGCTAATGAGTGCTCTGGCTATTCCAAATGAGATTGTTGTATGGGGATGGTAGAACTAAACTTAACACTCATTATTAAGAGTAGATGTTAAGATCAACTTGTGCCAGAACCCAGCTAAGCTTCCATCAAAGTTTCAGCTTGCAGTAGTTCAGCAGTTTCTCCTACAGGTTCTGTTATCTTTTCTAACAACCAAGCAGTAGGATCTTTTAATAAATTATATGTCCATTTAATCAATGCCAAGTTAATAGTGTAATTCATGCATGCAGCTCTAATTGAATTACATATTGATTCATTTGTTCAAAACTGTCAACAAATGTAAAGGAATTGATTGTGGCAGAGAAGCACTCATACTGTACACCAATGACAACATATGATGGAAAGTACTGTTTCTATTAATAGATTGTAATATCTAGAAATCCTTTATTCTGGGATATCAATTAATAAGTGTAAACCGTTATATGATTCCCTTGTGTCATGTGATAAGGAAAACATCTGATGAACTGCTCTGTCAGAAAAGTGGTATTCTATTGTGAAAAAAAAAGTATGTGAAATGCTTACACTTGAATAGTGTTTTAAGTGTATAACTCAAAGCACTTGACATCTGCAGCCTCTAAGGGTGTGCTCCGTGGGCCACGTTGGAGCATTAGAGTCTTGCCCAAGAACCCCTTACTAAATAGGTACTAATTCAAGCCAAGATTGGAGCCTTGGTCTTCTATGTGAAAAGTGTTGTTTTAAACAAGTACACCATCCAGCCACATTAATCATACTGCGGTCTGGCTTTCACAGTGCATCATTTGCTTAGCAATGGATTGACTTTAAGAAACTATTTTGCAAATGATCTGTGGTCAGGTACTGAATCCCCAATCTTGTAAAGCAGTGTTTCTCAACCCGGGGTACATCAGCTGTTGTCAGGGGGTCACCCAGGGGCCACAGACAAAATGGCGGACCTCACCCCCAGAGAACCTATATCTATATACAATGTCAGCAGTAGTTAGTTGCTCCTCAGTTAAAAACACCTGGTGAGCATGTTATCCCCTTTCAAACTACCAGCCGCTCCAGCAGGAAATGTGAAGTGTCACACAGAACCACTGCCCAATCCAGAAGCGCCAGTATGCTTGTACTGCGCTCCTATTGGCCGCAATGGTGGTTCAGGTGGATGTACACTGAAGGCACACGTAGTAGGTGCTGCTGTGACAGGCAGCATTTGGGACCAATCAGAGGGCTACTTCACACCTTGGGAGCGCCTGGTAGTTTGAAAGGGGATAGCGTGCACACCGGGGGAGCTACTAACTATTTGATTTAATGTGAAATGAAGCAACAACGTGGGCACCAGTACCATTGCCAAATATTTACTTTCCAATGGCGTCTTGTAATCTTGCATACAAATCAATGGATGACATTATACATCACCGTGCCATGGTAGCTGCACAGCACTGAGAGATTGAGAATGGCCTGTCATTTCCTGGCTACCTGAGTGTGAAGGTAACTTGCTTTCCTTAAATGCTTACAAAACTATTTAAAGAGGAACTCCAGTGAAAATAACGTAATGAAAAAAGTGCTTAATTTTTACAATAATTATGCATAAATGATTTAGTCAGTGTTTGCCCATTGTAAAATCTTTCCTCTCCCAGATTTACATCCTGTAATGTATCATTTGGTGACATTTTTACTGCTGGCAGGTTATGTCAGTGGAAGTAGCTGCTGCTTGCTTTGTTGGCAGCTGTGATTTCCCACAATGCAACAAGGCTCCCACAGTGTGATGTCAGCACCTCAGTGCTGTGAGGCGCTGACATTACACTTCGGGAGTTTCACCACAATATCAGCCATACAGAGCCCCCTGATGATCCGTTTGAGAAGATTTCTCGTGGGAAAGGGGGTATCAGCTACTGATTGGGATGAAGTTCAATACTTGGTTAGGGGTTCTCTTTAAGTTGCAATTAGTAGCGAAGCTTCGCTGCTTAAGCAGAAAAGCTAAATGCGCAGGGCAAGAATATAGCAGCACCGACTGAGATTGAGAGTGCAGTAGTAGGGCTATCGAAATATGGCGTCCAAAGCCCTGCACTGGAGACACAATCTCCAGTGCAAGGCTTCAGAAGCAATTTTTCAATAGCCCTACTACTGCACTCTCAATCGTCGATGCTACTATATTTTTGCCCTGCGCATTTAGCTTTTCTGCTTAAGCAGTGAAGCTTCGCTGCTAACAGCAACTTAAATCACCAGAGCCAGTATATTCTTCACCACCATTTTCCTGTAGCAGCCTGTGGGCAGGACTAGAGGGGCAGGCCACGGGAAGAGGAGGGGAAGGCAAGACAGAGGTGGAAGAGGCTCTTCCGTCCAGCGCCATTTGCAGATTATTGGTGCAAGTAGCTGGACGTGTGAGAGGAAGCTCTCACATTTATGTGTCAAAAACTTACCAATTGTAAAAAAAAAAAGCTTTTAGAAAAGCTATTGTGTTAGGTGTTAGTAGTGAAGTGGATAGGTAGGCTCATTTGTTAACCAGGGGCAACCTGAATTTTGCTAGTATTTGGCTCCAACCACATCATGTCATGGCCACACCCACTTTTTTTCACACTGCTTTCTTCAGTAGGGGTATTGTAAGGATTCCTCCTGTGGCGTGTTCTGTCCATTGCGGTGGAGCCGCAAACGGACAGTTCTGGCTTGTCAGCCTGCATTCAGTTGTGCATTCGCAATGAGTCACATTGTCATTTGCAATTGCTCTGCAGTTCTGGGCAGCTCAGAATGCTGTGATGATTCCACCATCACAGGGCAGCTCAGAATGATGATTCCACCAATGGCTTACTACAGCTGAGCTGCAGCCAGATAGCCCTGGATTTCCTGCATGCATGTTCTTGCATAGCACTGCATGCATTTGTTATTATAGTCTTTCAGCTAGCAAATGGTAATCAAGCCAGCTCAGGATTGAATGATTACCATTCAGCTGTGTGGAGATTTGCATGCTTGCATCCATTGGCTGATGCCAGCAAAAAGTCTGCCTCCCCTTTTAGACCTCGCCCGTCATAGTTTCAGCTCTGTCTAAGCTGTTACTGGGTCCTTTGATACTGTGAAATATATTCCTTGTCTCGTTACTTTCGAGTTGAGTTATCTTGTGGAGCTACGATTATATATTTCCCATGGGGACATATATACGTACTCCTTCTACTGCAGAGAATTTGTATTGTTTGTATTGCCTAGTTAGTTCGCTGTATTGCTTCAGTCCAGACCTAGTCCAGATCTAGTCCTTGCTTATGTTATATATTGGTTCATCGCCAATATATACATATTCTAGTCAGCGTTTGTTATTTTCCTTGTATTCGTGTTACGGCGATATATCAGTGCCGCTGATATATACGTACTTGAACTGTTGATATCCTGTATTCAGCTAGTCAGTTTTTAGCACATTTCGGTAGGTTGCGCTTAGCGTGATCACCCGTGCTTAGCTAGCATAGTCCTGTCCTTGCGAGTTAGCCATTGCTGCGGTTGCTATTGGTTACCTCACTCTTGTCTTTGTGAATGCTTGCTGTCACTGAGGCAGTGACTAGATTAGCAAGTATTTATTCTGTCAGCCTCTGTCCTCCTAGTCCTGTCCTTGCGAGGTAGCCATTGCTGCGGTTGCTATTGGCCACCTCACTCTTGTACCTGTATAAATGTTTGCTATCGCAGGAGCAGCGCAACATCGCACTGCGCTGCCATTGCGTCTTATCAGAAGTCCAGAGCTGCAGTTTCTCTGGGCAGCCTGTGTAGCCTCTTCCATTATCCAGCTCTTAGCCTTGTTGTGCTGGGTGGTCAGAAAGTATGACCCCCCCCAGCATTACAGGTACATTTGCTGAGGAATGACTCACAAATAATAATTGCGGTATTTGTGAGTCATTCCTCACAAATAATACATGTGCTGATGAGGTTGAGAACCACTGTTGTGAAGTAATTTTTTTCGGTCCTGGAAAGACATTTATCTTGAATTACTGTCTTCCTTCTTTCTGTAGTCTGTGACTATGTTGAGTTTAGAAGTAGACCTAAAGAGGAACTACAGTGAAAATAACAAAGAAAAAAAGTGCTTAATTTTTACAATAATTATTTATAAATGTTTTAGTCAGTCTTTGCCCAAATCTTTTCTCTTCCTGATTTACATTCTGACATTTATCACATAGCGACATTTTTACTGCTGGAAGGTGATCTCTGTGGAAGGAGATGCTGCTTTTTTGGCAGTTGGAAACTGTTATGTTCCACAATGTAAGAAGACTCCCACAGTGTGAAATCAGTACCCTGGTGCTGACATCACACTGTGGGAGGGGTTTCATCACAATATCAGCCATAAAGAGCCCCCTGATGATCCGTTTGAAAAAAGGAAAAGATTTCTCATAGGAAAGGGGGTATCAGCTACTATTTGGTGTCAAGTTCAATCCCTGGTTATGGTTCCTCTTTAACCCTCCTGGTGGTATGAAAAATTCCGCCAGGAGGCAGCGCGGCAGTTTTTTTTTGTTTTTGTTTTTTTTAAATCATGTAGCGAGCCCAGGGCGATCTCCGATCAGGAAATCCCGTTCAAAGAACGGGATTTCCTGGAGGGCTTCCCCCGTCGCCATGGCGATGGGGCGGGATGACGTCAGCGACGTCGTGACATCATTGGGAGTCCCGATCCACCCCTCGGCGCTTCCTGGCACTAATTGGCCAGGCAGCGTACGGGGTCTGGGGGGGGCCCGCACGCCGCAACGTATAGCGGCGATCGGGCGCGGGGCGGCGGCGATCAGTGTGCTGGCGCCTACTTCTCTTAATAATGCCCAATATGCACGGCAGCACATGGAGCAGTATTTCTTACCCAGAGCAGCACTGCATCAAATTGGTTCTCCTCTCTTCTTAGCTCTAGAAACATATACGATATACTGAATCCTGTGTTGCTCTGCATATATGAAGGGTACAAAGAGTACCGAATTGGAATTGTAAAGTCGCAGACCCAGCAACAGGGGGAGGGGCCAGCACCAGGTCCTGCACTGCAGCTACGCCCCCTTCAAGCATGTGTAACATCGTAGATCGAAGTGTCAGACTTTGTCCAACACTTTGGAAGGGAGGGAGGTGTCCCAAAAACATAAAATAACTAAAAACAGTTTAAAGGGTAAGGAAGAATTATCTCAAGGAGTGAAACACAGTTAGGCGGCAGATGGGACCCAGGGGCATGTTCCCTGCTGCAGGACATTCACTACTATAACCCTTACAGGGGTTGCTCTTAGTGCAGACAGTTGCATGTTTTTCCCAAACCCTTTTTGTTTCCAACTATACATTTTCCTGGAAGGCGACCTAACCGCACCCAAGTCTTTTACCGCGGTTGCCATTTCGCAACTTGGGTTTGTGAGTTTCCTATTTGCTTTTAATTTAATTTACGTTTAATTATCGATATCTGACTTACTACACTGTAAGGGGCACCTGGTACTCTCCTGTGTTTTTCCCCACTCTCTGCAGGTCCCAGTCCTTCCTGACAAAAACTCTATTAATGACACCCACTGTTAACTTCCCCTTTAAAAAAAATATTTCCTGATAAACTCCTTCCTAGTGCCCAACTGAAAAAATGCCTCTCAGCAGGACTGTATCCCTTCATTGCCAAAATGCATCATTTTATGGGAGTCAAAATCAGAATATGGTGGCATAATCTGCTGCAACCTAGTATTCAAAATAATGTGCTGTCTTTCCTCACGGGGTGGTGTGGAAACTCTCCAGAAAATTGCTAATTTTTATGAACTCTTGCAGATGCTGAACCTGCAATTATGATTATCGTTGAACAACTCCTCTCTGTATTGCCATTGGTTTATGGAGCCATGATAGCAGTAGCGATAGGATGGCTGCAGCTGGGGGAGGTAAGTGATAATGAGAACAATCATCTCTGTGATCTGCAGCCACACAGCCTGGAAGTGTTCTCCAAAGGACTTCCAGGTTCTTGGCAGTGTGCTGTTCTTGTGGTGTGATAGCTTTGAGGAGTTTTTTGCTACCAATCTTCATCACTGAAAGGAGAATGACCAGGGGCCTAATCTATCCCTTGGTGTCTCTACTGCCACAAACAAACAAACAAATAAATATATACTAGTAAAAAGGCCTGCCCATTGAAAAACGGGTGCTAGGTCGCAGCTGCTACCTCCCGCAATGCACGCACATATGTGTCCCGTTTGCTTGTTCCCCACCACTGTCTGAAGTATATGCACACAGGGAGCTGCTTGCTTGGCAGTTGGAAAAAGCTGTTGTTTCCCACAATGCAATGAGAACCTCTGTGAACCACACACAGCAAACTGTCAGATCCGGCCTTGTGTCCTAACTGCCCTGGCTGCGCACATGCTCAGTACAAAAAGGCCAGGGACACACAACCATTCAGTTGATGATGCAGGGACACTTGCATTTTATTGTATAGGATATATATATATATATATATATATATATATATATATACATACATATATATATATATATATATATATATATATATATAGATATATATATTTCCCAATAAAAATAAAACAACCCCTCCCTTACACGAAGTGTACACAAAAGTGCTGGGCCAAAATTACGCATGAGCGTAATTACGCATCGTAATTCAATGTAAATTTACGCGTAAGCGCTACGCGTAACTTACGGTCTTACGCGTAATTATTTACGCGCAAGGAGTTAAGTGGTATCGTAATTACACTGTCTACCGTAATTGCTAGGTATGCGTAATTTTACGAAGACTTACGCGTAATTTTACGTGTAATTACTAATGTAAAAACTCCCCTTTTCTAAGAGTAGCCAATCAGTCAACATCCTAAGCAACCAATAGTATCTTCTCCCGCCCTTCAGTATATAAGCGTACGTTTTGACGCATACGAATGATGTGTACGCAATAGCTGTCACATTGATGGCTATTGCATACACATCGTCTGTATGCGTAAAAAAATACGCATTAATGGGTATTACGGCACTACGCGTAACATCGCAGTGTAAGCGCCTACATTACGGTATCCTTACGCGTAACTGCGTAAGTTAACGCGTAATTACAGTGATGAACCGTAGATAATTTCCTATGCCGTAACCGTAATTGCGTAATGCGTAATAGCGTAAAATTACGCATAATGATCCGTAAGCGTAGATTCTTCCATTACGACCAGCACTGGTAAACACCCATGCATATACTGTGTACAGTATCTCACAAAAGTGAGTACATCTCTCACATTTTTTGTAAATATTTTATTATATCTTTTCATGACACACTGAAGATATGATGCTTTCATACAATGTAAAGTAGTCAGTGTGCAGCTTGTATAATAGTGTAAATTTGCTGTCCCATTAAAATAACTCAACATATAGCCACTACTGTCTTAACTGCTGGCAACAAAATTAGTACACCCCTACACGAAGAATGTCTAAATTCTGCCTGATTAGACATTTTTCCTTCCTTAGTTCATGTAACTCATTATTGTTACAAGGTCTCACGTGTGAATGGGGGGCTGATGTGTTTTATCTGGTGTTATTGCTATCACATTCTCTCAAACTCAACACAGCAACTCATGGCAGAGAACTCTCTGAGGATCCTATGCTGGGTACACGATTCATTTTCCTATTCGATCGATGGGTAATCTGATGGGAAGTTGTATCATGCGTATATCTCCAAACTGCTAACTTTAAAAAATTGATCCGTTATTGATTGGGAGCAGATCAACCTAGTAGGAAATAATTGTCTGATCTCATCAATCGGATGGGACATTGCATTGTGTGTATTAAGCATAAAAAAAAGAATTGTTGCTATACATTACGATGGCCTAAACTGTAAGTTGATTGCCAATACCCTGAAATTGAGCTGCAGCACAGTGGCCAAGACCATACGGTGGTTAAACAGAACATGTTCCACTCACAACAGGCCTCACCATGGTCGACCAAAGAAGTTGAGTGCATGAGCTCAGCGTCAAATTTAGAGGTTGTCTAAGATGTATGAGTGCTGGCAGTATTGCTACAGATGGTGACGGGGCAGGGAGGGTCAGCCTGTCAGTGCTCAGACCATACGCCGCACACTGCATCAAATTAGTCTGCATGGCTGTCATCCCAGAAGGAAGCCTCTTCTAAAGATGATGCACAGGAAATTCTGCAGTTTGCAGTTTGCTAAAGACAAATACGTCATGCATACAGTCAAGCATGGTGGTGGGAGTGTTATGGTTTGAAGTTGCATGGAGTACTGCCATTACTTTCAGGAAATTGGGCCACAGGGCAGTATTCGAACATGATAATGAACCCAAACATCTCCCCGCCCCCCACCCCCACCAGGCAAACACTGCCTTACTAAGGAAAAAGGATAAATGTGATGGATTGGCCAAGCATATCCCCAGACCTTAACCATATTGACCATCTGCAGAGCATCCTCAAACAGATGGTGGAAGAGTGCAAGATCTCTAACATCCACCAGCTTTGTGATGTCAAGATGAAGGAGTGGAGCAGGATCCCAGCGGCAACCTGTAAAAATCTAGTAAACTCCAGAGAGTTCAAGAGTTCAGGCAGTAGAAAATAATGGTAGATCCACAAAATATTGACAATATTTGGGCAACATTTTAATATTCTTCACTTAGGGGTGTACTCACTTTTGTTGCCAACAGTTTAGACATTAATGGCTGTGTATTGAGTTATTTTGATGGGACAGCAAACTTACACTTTTATACTAGCTGTACACTGATTAATTTATATTAATCAGTGGGCAGGGGGTGGGAAGGTGAAAAGTGCCAGCTGTGCAGGGATTTCCCTCCCTAATGCAAATCTTGAGATCATTAATTTGACGGGAGAACCCATTCCCAATGCATACCCTACCTTGCTGTCAAAAGGTCTAGGTTTCTGCCCTACATATAACATCAATGTCTTTGATACTATTGTGGATTTGCATTTATTTGGGAGAAGGATTTTGTTACAAGCCCTTTACGGTGATAAACCCAATAAAATGTCCACATGTAATTTCGAGAAGGCGTGGTCAGATGAGGATATTGCTGCTCTCCAAGTTTTAACTAAATTACAAAATACTACTACTGACCATACAGATGTGGACCAGTTGGGGACATGTGCATCCTACTTTGTTCCGCATCTGGATGAGGTTGGTTTGCATAATAAAATCTAAAAAATTTCCACCGCTCTCTTTGTGTCCAAATTTGAAGACCTTTGTTGAGGTGGTGGAGAGGGGCATATCTAAATTAAAGGGATGTAAATCTGATTCGGATAATCTCAGTGTCACCGAACGTGATATACTTGCTGACCTGATTGCGAATAAGAAATGGGTTATTAAGCCATCAGATAAGGTGGGAAACGTGGTGCTCATGAAGGCTGAATTATATAGAGAGATGTGCTTAGAAATTTTCTCCCCATCCAGAGCCACACAATGTCAAAAGGCGTTATTTGACATTATTGATGATGCTTTGTCTCGCACTGTGATTGATTTGGACACAGCTACTTTTTTTAAGGTTTTGAGTCCTATTCTTCCGACGTTTTATGAGTTATCAAAGGTTCACAAAAATCTAACCAAACCCCCAGGACGCCCAATAGTAACAGGCCGGGACTCACTCACTGAACGCGAGTATATACGTTGATAGATACCTCCAACCACACGTACAATCGTTGCCGTCATATGTGCATGATTCATTCCACCTTTTACATGCCCTGGGCGGATTACAACTCCCTCCGGGTACCCTGTTAGTGGCTCTGGATGTGGAGGCCCTATATTCCAGCATACCACATCACTTGGGAGTAGAAGTAGTAAGTATTTTTTTGAGTGTTTTGGGAATCCAGTATACGGCCCATAACATGTTTTTGCTGACTTTATTGGATTTCATTCTGACCAATAATATATTTCTTTTTGAGGGTACCCACTACCTCCAGGTGCAGGGGGCTGCGATATGCACAATGTGTGCTCCGTCGTATGCCAACCTGTACCTGGGGGCGTGGGAAAGAGAATTGTTTTCTGACGATGGTCTCTCGATGTGCCTGTGCCATGTTCTGGCCTGGCACAGGTACACCGATGACATCCTCGTCTTCTGGACAGGCGACCGTGCCCTCCTGTCTGATTTTGTAAAGATCATCAACAATAACACCCGTAATCTCAAGTTCACTATACAGGCAAGTTTTTCAAATGTTCCTTTCTTGAATCTGTTGATCTCGATCTCTGGCAAAGGCCTTATCTCAACACGCTTATATAGGAAGGACACAGCCACTAATTCTTTATTGAGGGCAGAAGGTTTCCATCCAACACATACCATCAAAGGTATTCCGACTGCAGTATTTACACGTTCGACGCAGTTGCTCAAATGGTGAGGCATTTCGTGAGGAGGCGGCTCGTCTGAGATCGAGATTCCGAGAGAGAGATTATAGTGATAAGAATTTGATCAAACCTTACAAAACAGCAGATACTACTGTAAAGACTTCACTCCTTGCTAGTAAGAGACATCCAGTCTGGAGGGATGAACAGACATCTAGATTTTGTACTAAATTTTCAGCACAACAACGTGAGGTTTCCCAAATTTTAGAAAAGCATTGGCATAGCCTCACTAATGATGCCACATTGAGCACCATTGTTTCAGATGTTCCCCTTTTCTCTTTTTGGAGGGCACCCTTACTCCTTGATCTTTTGGTTAACAGCCATTTTGTGGACCCTCAAGTGAACACTAAACATTGCAAGATCACGGTTACCTATACCTGTGGCGGCTGCTCCATGTGCCGCTACATTCAAGTAGGCAGTTCAGTTTTGCCACCTGATGGGAGAGATGGGTTCCTTTCACATTTCATTAATTGTAGTACAATTCTTGTGGTTTATCTACTGATATGCCATTGTGGGGCATTCTATGTGGGTGAGACCAAAAACGAATTTCGTACAAGAATCTCACAGCATATTACTAGTATAAAGAGTTTGAATGTGACCAATCTCACACCGGTGGGCAAACATTTTAAAACATTCCATGGTGGCAAATATCAGTCTTTACGTTTGTTGGTTTGGAAAGGATGAACGATTCTTTAAGAGGAGGTAACATGGATCGCTTATTGTTACAGAAGGAGGCCAGATGGATATTTGATTTGGATGCAACAAAATATCCTGGCCTCAATGAGAATATAAGTTATGCTCCCTTCCTGCCCCTTTAACTCTGGTCGTTCTTGCATTTTGTTGTGCTGCTGCATCTTGCTCTACTCCTCGCTGGGGGTCCCTTTTCCCCCATCGAGGCATCCCATATACCCTGTTTGGCCACTATTACTATATTTGATTCACAGCTGATTAAGCTGCAATATGTACCTCCATTAGGGATTTGCTCCATGGGATTGGTATTATACATATTTATGTTTTGCCATTCCGTTGCTTTGCGGCATATTATCTGCATTTGTTTCATTAACTAATGTGCCGCTGCTTTTATGATAAAGCTTTGTGATGTTTATATTGGCTTACATATAATTGAATTGATGTTTTCATTTGAGTTGCCGGTCGCGGTTCCTGTGTGTCCCTGCCGTCTGACCGGCCGCTCTGCGCTTTGATTGGTCTCTCTCGCCCCTTCCCTCGGGTTGGTGCATGGGGGCGGGGCTTGGCATACGCGCCGGGTGCTCTATTGGCTGGCTCGCCCATCGTGTCTGCCCTCCCTGCCCCCCTGCTCGCTGCGGCCCATGGTTGGGTGCGGGAGTGGCCGGATTGGGTGGCAATAGGCACATAGGTGGCATGTCATGGAGGTAGAGACATGCCTCCTTAAGAAGCCGGCAGTAGCCAGCGAAATCGATTGAGGATGCCGTCCTCTCTCATGGCGGCGTCTTGCCTGCTACCCAGCCTCCTCTGAACCTCTGGATCCATCTCCTCCTCCCAGCCACCAGCTATAAAGACATGGAGCTTGATTTACAGAGCGGTGCTAACCTAGTTAGCCCACCTAAAGACTTTGGGCGTGTAAAGTAGGGTGCTAACTAGGTGCAAGTCTCACCCCATGCGACCTTATAGGCGCATTGCTTGCGCCTTTATCATCGCATCGCAGTGCGATGTTTTGCGCGCCCTGCCCTGTGCGCGTGTAAAGTTTTGTGTGCGGGACTTTGTGCGCGATCTGATTTTATCACGCCTAAACTCAAAAGCGTGCTAACAGTTAGCACTGCTTTGTGAATCAAGCCCATAGTAAATACACTCTATTCTTTATAAGCAACCTGGACGCTTCATGACAGCGCCAGCATATTTTTCCTCTCTGTAACTTTTCTATACAGCTGCATGATCTGCCTACAGCTTGGCTTACGGTGCTTACAGTGAACTTAGCCTATGCTCATGCTCTCTGCTTTTGCCTGACTGTTGACTGCACGGACTTTGCTACAACTTTGCTTATGTTGTTTACCTCTGCTATATGCAATGAAGATGAGTCTCTAGGCACAGAAGCTGGTGGTCACCTTTTTGCTGTTTAACCGTTATGTGTGAATGGACTGACAAGTGGCAGTTGCTGAGTACGCCTGCTAGGCGGTGGTTGATCGATTTTGTTGCAACTTCCACGTCAAAATAATTATAGCAATTGACATTGCTGGAAACTTTGTTATGGTTGTATAACAACTCTGAGATCATCTATTAACAAGTGTACCATTTGGCTGGGAGTGGAGGACACCCAATCTTCCCACATCTCCCTTTGGACATTGAGTGCAATTTTTTGAATCTTCTTTAAAGGAGTCATCAGTGGAAATATGCTAAAATAAGTGGTACTTACCGGGGGCTTCCTCCAGCTCCAAGCTCCCAGGTCGTCCCTCGCCGCAGCTCTGCCCGCAGCCGTTCACCGCGGGTCCGTCCCGGTCCCCGGCGATGACGTCAGTGCGACCTCCAGGTCGCTCTGTACTGCGCCTGCACGAGCGGCGCTGTCAATCATCGCCACATGGGCCAGAGCGGACTGCACAGGTGCTGTGGTAGCCATGCTGGTACAGTATGCCTTCAATTTTGAATAAATCCCCAACATTGTCACCAGCAAAGTACCCCCACACCATCACACCTCCTCCTCCATGCTTCACGGTGGGAACCAGGCACGTAGAGACCATCCGTTCACCTTTATTGCGCACAAAGACACAGTGTTTGGAAATCTCAAATTTGGACTCATCAGACCAAAGCACAGATTTCCATTGGTCTAATGTCCATTCCTTGTGTTCTTTAGCCCAAACAAGTCTCTTCTGCTTGTTGCCTGTCCTTAGCAGTGGTTTCCTAGCAAATATTCTACCATGAAGGCCTGATTCGCACAGTCTCCTCTTAACAGTTGTTCTAGAGATGTGTTTGCTACTAGAACTCTGTGTGGCATTGACCTGGTCTCTAATCTGAGCTGCTGTTAACCTGCGATATCTGAGGCTGGTGACTCAGATGAACTTATCCTCCGCAGCAGAGGTGACTCTTGGTCTTCCTTTCCTGGGGCGGTCCGCATGTGAGCCAGTTTCTTTGTAGCGTTTGATGGTTTTTGAGACTGCACTCGGGGACACTTTCAAAGTTTTCCCAATTTTCCGGACTGACTGACCTTCATTTCTTAAAGTAATGATGGTGTAACGATTCTGCTAGTGTATGAGGGCACTAGCAGACAGACAGAAAATAGACGTTCCCTGATAGGGGAAATGTCTAACAGTCAGTGACAGCAGAAGGCAGTACTGTCACTGATACAGCTAAGAGAATGGTCAGCAGGCAGGGTCGTTAACAGATCAGACAGATAAGGTAAAAAAATCGTAAGGCAAAATCAGAGTGTTTATTCAGGCAGAGGTCGGCAACAGATCAGATAGGCAAAGGTACAGAAACGTGAGGCAAGAGAGTAGTGAGTAATCAGGCTGAGGTCGGCAACAGATCAGATTGGCAAAGGTACAGAATCGTTAGACAAGAGAGTAGTAAGAGACAAGGCAGAGGTCAATAAATACAATCACAAAAATATGTTTTTCCTGAACTAAGTGCGAATCTCCGGGGTCCTGCCGGTTCAAGCACACACGGATTTGACTAAGGTCTGAAGCCTTCACTGTGAAGTGTTAGCTAGAACAGACAATGTGATACTGGCAGCGGAGAGCTTAAGAAGCCCAGGGCGACAGATTAGGCACGCCCCGCAATCAGAGTGGAGGGGTAGATACCTGCGTGTCCGCTGACCGGCTGTCAGCTGACACGCTTCCTGAGCAAATAAGAGGAGCGACGCTAACAGCGTGTGCGTCCGCCCTCTTTCACTCCCGAACTAGGAAGCCCAGCCGGAGCACAGGTGACGTCACGCTGCACCGGCCCGGAAGACTCCGACCCACTGCTGGCCACTGCGGCACTGGTGAGACCTGCAGCCCTGACAGATGGCCACTCGTTTTTCTTTTCTTAGCTGCTTTTTTCCTGCCATAATACAAATTCTAACAGTCTATTTAGTAGGACTATCAGCTGTGTATCCACCTGACTTCTCCACAACGCAACTGATGGTCCCAACCCCATTTATAAGGCAAGAAATCCCACTTGTTAAACCTGACAGTGCACACCTGTAAAGTGAAAACCATTTCAGGTGACTACCTCTTGAAGCTCATCAAAAGAATACCAAGAGTGTGCAAAGCAGTAATCAAAGCAAAAGGTGGCTACTTTGAAGAACCTAGAATATGACTTATTTTCAGTTGTTTCACACTTTTTGGTTATGTACTATACTTCCGCATGTGTTAATTCATAGTTTGGATGCCTTCAGTGTGAATCTACAATGTTCATAGTCATGAAAATAAAGAAAACTCTTTGAATGAGAAGTTGTGTCCAAACTTTTGGTCTGTACTGTATCTTCAAAATCAACAAATAATACTATTAGTCATTTCAGAATAATGCTAAAAACAGGTTTTTGTTTAGACCTTAGCAGAAGTTGCCTACTTATAGTTTTGTGTATAAATAGGCATCCATTGTCCCTATTTTTGTACATTAGCATGCTGTATACTCTTCTGCTACTATCTTAGTATTTCTAAAAATGTATATTGAGGAATTTATTTAAGTAAAAGAACATTTTGCCAAATTTGAAAAACTAAAAAAATGGAAAAATAATACATCTTCATGCAAAAGTAGCTCTATGACAGTTATGCACTGTGATATTTTAAGAGTGAGAATCCAGATGGAAGATAATATTACTAAACCAGTGACAACTTGATAACCTTGCAAAATTCTGTGTACTGTACTGTGATTTTATGCCATGTTTTACATTGATGCATTGAGTGAGAATTAATAGTGACAGATGTTTTGCAAAACAATAATATACTGGCTATGAACAAAAGGTTGTAAAAACAGGGAGCCTTGTGGGCAAACAGCATTTTCATGTATTTTGTCTGAGCAATGAAAGGGAGCAAAATGTCACTTCACATCAGCACATTACATCCACTGTATTTCTCTCGAGTGAATTTGAAAAGCTAACCACTTGTTTTGTTTAGTTTTTAAAAATTTTTTTAACTAAGATGCAGAACTGATCAGTGCTTATATTTATCAGCTATAAATGCAAAGTTTATTAATCCATGAAGTTAAAATTACAGAAGACACATACCCAGTATAAATTATGTAGACCAGATACAGTTGAAAGCCTCCTCTTCACATGCCAGATAGCTTCCAGGTCTATGCGCATGCTACATTATTACTAGGTCTTGAACACCTGGGTATTTCTTACTGCCTTCTTGTATTGAAAATAAATTGTGGTAATGCACAGAGAGAGAGCATTATTTACTATCCTTTGTGTGATTGCTTAGTTCAGTAACACCATTAAAACCTTTGTGTCTTAAAGCTAGGCCACTTTTGAGAGAGGTAAGATAGACAGGCTCTCCTTTGCCAGTTCAATCAGCATGATATTGACAGGACATATTTATGAGTTGATACAGAGTCCAGTAGCCGCTCAACACTACTTAAAGTGGATCCGAGATGAACTTTTACTCATTGCATAATTGTGTTACTTTCCTATTGTTTATAGGGCATTCCTCAAGCCAAATACTTTTTTGTTTTTTTTCTAATACTCTAATTCCCTATAAACTAAACAAGCCACGCCCACAGGTTTTCAGAGAGCCAAGGCACTTTCAGACAGTAGCAAGGGCTCATGGGAGCTCAGTCTGGGCAGGAGGAGGGGGAGGTATTACTAGCCAGAGATTTCAGGGGCAGAGGGGAGAAGGGAGGACGAGGGGGATTCTTTTTTTTTTTGCTCAAGATACAGATAAGCCTGCCTCTGTGTAATGTTTACAAACAACATGGCTGCTGTCGTATCACTGGAAGAAATAATCATATTCTATTAAAGCTGTTTGCAGCTAGATTTGCTGTCTAAACTTTAGATAAGACAGCAAGATAAGATAAGACACGTTACTTGTTATAGTTAGTTTTTCATCTCAGATCCGTTTAAGACTGAACATATTACAATGTTCATAATTCTGAAATGGCACTTCAAGAATATCTGACATTGCTACTGTACTTATAAAAGCATATTGTAAAATCCTTATCCTTATCAATGTTATAAACCTGCAAAAAAGATTTGTAGGAGGAGTGTGGCCAGAAGGTAATGTAGCCGAATGTGTCAAATACAGTTACCGTTCTGGTCCTGCCAGTGGTGATTCCCGAAACTAAACGGACCCCCAGATCCTGTTTCCCTGCTAGCTCTCATTTGAAGGAAGGTGGCAAGAGTGTTTTGCCCACTTGTGAGGCCTGCTGGATGTCTTATTTCAGTACCTATGCTCCAATCTTGTCCGCAGTTTTCACCATTTGTGGCGCATCCACGGTCAGCCAAGGTATGAAAAGTGCATCATCGCAACACGCAGTTGCACCCAGGCTTGATATGTGCAAGGTAAGGGAAATAAAGCAAGCAAGACAGGGGTACCAGCAGAACCGCACTAGACGGGTACAGGCAGGAAAATCAGACAGTTCAGGTCAGCAACAGGTGATCAGTATAGCATGGTACAGAATCTCAAAACAATAACAACCCAGGGGTCATACAGATCAGAATATAACAGCACCAAGGGATAAGGTAATTTCAGGTCAAGAACAGTTACAAAGGTCGGTCCAGGCAGCAAACCAATAACAGGGTCAAGAGGCAAAGCAAGGTCATACAAGGAAATCTACAATATTAATCACACCCAGTGCAGTAACACAAGGCAGCTTTTGCTATTACGGACAAGGGTACAATGGTCATAGCAGGCTTAAATAGGAGCAGAGCATGATGGAACCTAAATCCTGAAATCCCATTGGCTATTCCTATGATACTGCAGGTAAGCCTGCAGAACCCACTTTCCACCTCTAGGAAATTTGAAAGAATAAGACGAGTGGCAAGCTGCATGCCCTTATCTATAGGAAGTCCTATCCACGCACGCTGGCACATGCACATGGCCCCTGCAGACGCCGCTCTTACTCGCAGCAGAAGCCGGTTCTCAGAGGGACCGGACAAACCGCAAGAGTGTTCAGAAGGTGAGTTTCTTACACCACTTTTAATGCCAAAAAAGGCTGTAATAACCACAAGAAATCAGAAGGATGGAGGCCCGATGGAGACACCGAGCAAATAAGATGGCGACTGCGGTCAGCAGTCAGCATGGCCGCAGAGACAAGGCACAAAATCCAGCAAGGCGGCAGCAAGGCTGGAAAAGTATGCCCACGTAGCCAGGATGTATGAGAGGGGACAAAAAGATGTCAGTAGGTGTCTCTGCAGACTGGTGTGCAGTGACAGATTGGATGGAGGAAGGGCCAGGCCAGACCACAAATACTGAGTGGGAAACTGACTGGAAGTCAGAGGTACCTGCTGAGGCTATTAGAGTAGAGAGTGTAGATGGTGTAGATTACTGTGGATAGTGTAATGGTTAAAGCAAACCTGAACTGAAAATTAAAAGTCAAAATAAACATACACAGGTCATACTTAACTTCCATGTAGTCTACTTCTCAATCTTTTTCTCCTCTCCTGCATCCTCATTACCCCATAACAGCTTCCTGACAGCACACTGTTAAACTGTAATATCGCCCACATGAGCCATAGGTAAACATGGACATGGACATTACCTTGCTCATCAGTTATAACTGACAGCAACTGATATATTTCAGTTCTGACAAAATCTTGTCAGAACTGGAAGGAATCGTTGTAAGAAAAAAATGGTGAGCTTCAGAGAGGAACTGGCCGCGAGTAAAGCATGTAATATTCATTTACAGGTACATCATGTGTTTATTTTAAATAATTTTACTCGGTTCAGGTTCACTTTAAGGGCTCTGCCTCTGACACAGAAACCAGGCTTCAAGTCTCGGCTCTTCCTGTTCAATAAGCAATCACTTCTTCAGTAAGGAGTCCTTGGGTAAGACTCCCTAACAAAACAAACACAGAATATTTATATTGCACTTTTCTCCTGGCAGACTCAAAGGGACAGAGCTGCAGCCACTAGGACGTGCTCTATAGGCAGTAGCAGTGTTAGGGAGACTTGCCTAAGGTCTCCTACTGAATAGGTGCTGGCTTGCTGAACAGGCAGAGCCAAGATTCTAACCAAGATCTCCTGTGTCCGAGGCAAAGCCCTTAACCATTACACTATCCAGCCACCTACTGCCTACTGAGCATACTCTAGTGGCTGCAGCTCAAGTCCACTAGGAGAAAAGCGCTATATAAATGTTATTTGTCTTGTTATTTTGTCTTGTCTATTAAAAGCATGTCTGCAAGCAAATTGCTGAAGTCTGACAAGAGTCTGAACCCTCTCTTAAGGTGCCCATACACTTACTCGAATTCCTGCCGATAGACAGCAGATTCGTTCACTGTGATCGAATCCGCTGTGAAATCATAGTTACATAGTTATTTTGGTTGAAAAAAGACATACAGTGGTGTGAAAAACTATTTGCCCCCTTCCTGATTTCTTATTTTTTTGCATGTTTGTCACACTTAAATGTTTCTGCTCATCAAAAACCGTTAACTATTAGTCAAAGATAACATAATTGAACACAAAATGCAGTTTTAAATGATGGTTTTTATTATTTAGTGAGAAAACAAAACTCAAAACCTACATGGCCCTGTGTGAAAAAGAAATTGCCCCCTGAACCTAATAACTGGTTGGGCCACCCTTAGCAGCAATGACTGCAATCAAGCGTTTGCGATAACTTGCAAGGAGTCTTTTAAAGTGCTCTGGAGGAATTTTGGCCCACTCATCTTTGCAGAATTGTTGTAATTCAGCTTTATTTGAGGGTTTTCTAGCATGAACCGCATTTTTAAGGTCATGCTACAACATCTCAATAGGATTCAAGTCAGGACTTTGACTAGGCCACTCCAAAGTCTTCATTTTGTTTTTCTTCAGCCATTCAGAGGTGGATTTGCTGGTGTGTTTTGGGTCATTGTCCTGCTGCAGCACCCAAGATCGCTTCAGCTTGAGTTGACGAACAGATGGCCGGACATTCTCCTTCAGGATTTTTTGGTAGACAGTAGAATTCATGGTTCTATCCATCACAGCAAGCCTTCCAGGTCCTGAAGCAGCAAAACAACCCCAGACCATCACACTACCACCACCATATTTTACTGTTGGTATGATGTTCTTTTGCTGAAATGCTGTGTTACTTCTACACCAGATGTAACGGGACACGCACCTTCCAAAAAGTTCAACTTTTGTCTCGTCGGTCCACAAGGTATTTTCCCAAAAGTCTTGGCTATCATTGAGATGTTTTTTAGCAAAATTGAAACGAGCCTTAATGTTTTTTTTGCTTAAAAGTGGTTTGCGCCTTGGATATCTGCCATGCAGGCTGTTTTTGCCCAGTCTCTTTCTTATGGTGGAGTCGTGAACACTGACCTTAATTGAGGCAAGTGAGGCCTGCAGTTCTTTAGATGTTGTCCTGGGGTCTTTTGTGGCCTCTCGGATGAGTTTTCTCTGTGCTCTTGGGGTAATTTTGGTCGGCCGGCCACTCCTGGGAAGGTTCATCACTGTTCCATGTTTTTGCCATTTGTTGATAATGGCTCTCACTGTGGTTTGCTGGAGTCCCAAAGCTTTAGAAATGGATTTATATCCTTTACCTTACTGATAGATCTCAATTACAGTACTTTTGTTCTCATTTGTTCCTGAATTTCTTTGGATCTTGGCATGATGTCTAGCTTTTGAGGTGCTTTTGGTCTACTTCTCTGTGTCAGATAGCTCCTATTTAACCTCCCTGGCGGTTTATTTATTTAGCCAGGGAGGCTGCAATGTGTTTTTTTTTAAATTAAAAAAAAAAAATTTCATGCAGCCAACTGAAAGTTGGCTGCATGAAAGCCCACTAGAGGGCGCTCCGGAAGCGTACTTTCGATCGCCTCCGGCAATCGAAAGTAACAAGACAGGCCGCAATGAGCGGCCTATCTTGTTTCGCTTTCCTCGTCGCCATGGCGACGAGCGGAGTGACGTCATGGACGTCAGTCGACGTCCTGACGTCAGAGCCGCCCGATCCAGCCCCTAGCGCCGGCCGGAACTGTTTGTTCCGGCTGCGCTGGGCTCGGGCGGCTGGGGGGACCCTCTTTCACCGCTGCACGCGGCGGATCGCCGCGGATCGGCGGCAATCGGGCAGCACACGCGGCTGGCAAAGTGCCAGCTGCGTGTGCTGCTTTTTTCAGAAACGAAATCGGCCCAGCAGGGCCTGAGCGGCGACCTCCGGCGGCATACCCCGAGCTCAGCTCGGGATTACCGCCAAGGAGGTTAAGTGATTTCTTGATTGAAACAGGTGTGGCAGTAATCAGGCCTTGGGGTGACTACAGAAATTGAACTCAGGTGTGATAAACCACAGTTAAGTTATTTTTAAACAAGGGGGACAATCACTTTTTCACACAGGGCCATGTAGATTTGGAGTTTTTTTTCTCACTAAATAATAAAAACCATCATTTAAAATTGCATTTTGTGTTCAATTATGTTATATTTGACTAATAGTTAACGGTTTTTGATGAGCAGAAACATTTAAGTGGGACAAACATGCAAAAGAATAAGAAATCAGGAAGGGGGCAAATAGTTTTTCACAACACTGTACGTCCATCGAGTTCAACCAGAGAACAAAGTACAATACCAGCCTGCTCCCTCACATATCCCTGTTGATCCAGAGGAAGGCGAAGAAACCCTTCCAAGGCATGGTCCAATTAGCCCCAAAAGGGAAAATTTCCTTCCCGACTCCAGATGGCAATCAGATAAAATCCCTGGATTAACATCATTAGGCATTACCTAGTAATTGTAGCCATGGATGTCTTTCAACGCAAGGAAAGCATCTAAGCCCCCTGTTAAATGCAGGTATAGAGTTTGCCATAACGACTTCCTGTGGCAATGCATTCCACATCTTAATCACTCTTACTGTAAAGAACCCTTTCCTAAATAAATGGCTAAAACGTTTTTCCTGCATGCGCAGATCATGTCCTCTAGTCCTTTGAGAAGGCCTAGGGACAAAAAGCGTATCCGCCAAGCTATTATATTGCCCTTTGATGTATTTATACATGTTAATTAGATCCCCTCTAAGGCGTCTTTTCTCTAGACTAAATAAACCCAGTTTATCTAACCTTTCTTGGTAAGCGAGACCTTCCATCCCACGTATCAATTTTGTAGCTCGTCTCTGTACCTGCTCTAAAACTGCAATATCTTTTTTGTAATATGGTGCCCAGAACTGAATTCCATATTCCAGATGTGGCCTTACTAGAGAGTTAAACAGGGGCAATATTATGCTAGCATCTCGAGTTTTTATTTCCCTATTAATGCATCCCAAAATTTTGTTAGCTTTAGCTGCAGCGGCTTGGCATTGAGTACGATTATTTAACTGCTTGTCGATGAGTACTCCTAAGTCCTTCTCCAAGTTTGATGTCCCCAACTGTATCCCATTTATTTTGTATGGTGCTAGACCATTGGTACGACCAAAATGCAGGACTTTACATTTTTCAACATTGAATTTAATCTGCCATGTATGTGCCCATATAGCCATCCTATCCAGATCCTGTTGCAATATGACACTATCTTCCTGAGAGTTGATGATTCTGCACAATTTTGTATCATCTGCAAAAATAGCAACATTGCTCACTGCTGCAACTACTAGGTCATTAATAAATAAATTGAAGAGCACTGGACCCAGAACAGACCCCTGTGGTACCCCACTGCTAACAGTCTCCCATTTTGAGTACGATCCATTGACCACAACTCTTTGTTTTCTGTCCATTAGCCAGTTCCCGATCCATGCACACAGACTCTTCCCCAGTCCTTGCATCCACAACTTTTGCACCAGACTTTTGTGTGGAACAGTGTCGAAGGCCTTTGCAAAGTCCAAGTATATCACATCGACAGCATTCCCAATATCCATATTAGCATTCACTACCTCATAAAAGCTGAGCATGTTAGTCAAACAGGACCTGTCTTTAGTAAACCCATGTTGATGCTGAGAAATAAGATTATTTTCTACTATGAAGTCATGTATAGTATCTCTTAGTAACCCCTCAAATAGTTTGCATACAACTGATGTTAAGCTTACAATCGATGCGTAAATGCTGCCTGATGTACTGTTTTCCGTCCGAAATCAATCGATTCCGTCGATCTGTGTACGTGGAAAATTTTGCTTGATCGCCAGCAGGTCGGGAGTGCGTCGATAGCTAAGTTCGAATGTCCGACGACCGACGCTAGCGGCAATAGATTACCTGTTCCGCCGGCGCGTGTCCCCGCTGACCCTGCAGTCCCCCCTCCGCACTGGGCTCTGGCTGGCTTCACTTATTTCCTGTCGGGGGAAGTTTAAACAGTAGAGCGCCCTCTACTGTTTAAACTTCCCCCAACAGGAAGTAAAGTGAAGCTGAAGCCCAGAGCGGAGAAGAGACAGCGGAGACCGGGAAACTCACGTCGGCCGGATCAGGTAATGTATGCAGGGGGCGGTGGCAGTGGAAGCTCCACAGATTGTGAATCAATTTCATAGTGAAATCGATTCAAAATCTGTTTGCAGTGTAGGCAGCCAATAGATCCCTCTTTGATGAGATTTGATCACATAGGGATCTATCTGCTGGTCGATCTGGTGGCAATCGACCAGTGTACGGCTGCCTTTAGTGATATCCTAGCAGTTGTGCAAGCTTGTAATGAGTTCATTGCTACATTATCTCAGCAGATAGGGGGAATTAAGAAAGATATAGGCCTGCTTATGAAATATATGTTGAATATTTGTGAACTAACTGCCGTACTTGAGAGCAGCATCAGCAACATAGAAGATAAAGTTGATCTTGCAATCAAAGATCTAAAATGTGTTATTTCTCATGCAATAGCAAATACTGACACATCTGATGATACTAAAAATAAACAATGTTAAAATAATGGGTCTCCCTGAAAAAGCTGACGCAACAAGTTTTATTAAATCCTGGCTACTTGAAATATTTGAGCAGGACTCTAAAATGTGGTCAGGATATAGTAGAACAAACAGCGCTGGGCACCAGCTACATCTGCTTCTAGTGAATTTTATTGACAGATATACGGTGGGTGAGTGTTTATTTTATAGATTTATGTATTTAAGGGGAACTGAGCATTGTACTGGGTCCTTTGGTCTCCGAGGAAGCGGGTTTACCGTGAAACGGCTGTCAGACCTACTACCCCCCTTGGCTTGATCTCTGTATGTATATCTGTCAATAAAATTCACTGGAAGCCGATGTAGCTGGTGCCCAGCGCTGTTTGTTCTACTATATCTTTGTTTGCAAGTTGTCTGGCTGGTGCACACTACAGTTCCAGGGGGCAGATTGCTGGAGTTTAGCCGACATCGAGTGCCAGCTGGAACCTTTTTTCCCTTTTGTATTGGACTCTAAAATGTATGCTGTTGAACGCACCCATTGCATGCCCACTTGTCCTCTTCAACCGGGCACCCCTCCAAGACTGCTCAAAGGGAAATTGAAAAGTGAAATTACATATGAAGGCAACAAAATCTCTTTCTATCCTGATTTCTCAGCGGGAGTTCAGAAACAAAAAGGGCAACAATCTTGGATGTGAATAGTTGTCTCTAGAAATTGTGTTTGCAATATGCTATGATTAATCCAGCCAAGTTGATACTCCCTCCTGAATGGCAGGAATGTACCCGGATAAAACTGATGATTGTCCTCGATGTGGCCAAGCACCTGGAGATTTTATACGCATGGTATGGGTTTGCCCTCACATACAGAAGTATTGGGACCAAATTAACAAACTCCTTCAGAAGATCTTTAAGCGACCCATAGTACTAGACACTAAAATTCTCCTGCTTGTGATTACTGGGGATTTAATAACCTCTAGATGAGCAGTTCTCCTTTGGTATATGCTTCGCTTTTTAGCTAGGATGGGGTTCCTGGCAAGCTCGAAGAATACATTTCTGCAAGTTATGCTTTAATGGAGACACTAGAGACCACCGAGAAAACGAACTTTGTCTTCTGCTGAAGTATAGTGCATCTCTACTATCCAGAAATCTGTTACAATTGCATAATAACACTGTGGTTTGGTTGCATTAATGGTGCAGTTTTGGCTGTGCCTACAAGTCTTAAACCTCTGACTGATTGGTAATGCTCCACATGTTGTGGGCACCTAGTTTACTGTTCTATGCAACACTTTTCTGTTGCGTGTTGTTGTCTACTCAGTGTTCTGTTTATGCTGATTATTACAGTGTGCCTGGTGTCTGGTATTGATAATAGACATATTATACTGTATCTGTTAAGATATTTTTTCAATATAAGCTTATTGCTCCAAATGTCTTAGATGTTGGATAGCTTGTAATATGTAAGCTTAAATGTGAAGGGACTTTCTAAACCTACCTTACACCTCAACACCCACATTCTTGATAGACAGTGGTTGGCCCACAGGCCCATACATTCCATTCCACATACACCTCATACTCTAGAGGGGTGGCCATATTAATGACTTCTAAAATCCTGTTCCCCCTTATCAAACCACGCCCTGGTGCAGATGGTTGCATTATTAGTGCATGGCCATTTTCCATATGCTCCATGCCTGCTTGCCCCCCCCCCCCCCCCCCGTGCCTGTTTGTTACCCTTTGCCTCTCTTTGTCCCCCTTGTTCCTCTGTTTGCCCCCTATCCCTTGTTTTGTCCCCCCTGTCCCTCACTTTGTCCCCCCCCTCCTCCTGCAAGCAGCTGTGATGGACTCACCTTTCATCCCTAGTCCATCGATGTCCATCTAGCCCAGGGGTAGGGAACCTATGGCTCGGGAGCCAGATGTGGCTCTTTTGATGGCTGCATCTGGCTCACATACAAATCAGTAGGGGTTGATTCACAAAGCTACACTGCTCAAGCAGCGCAGCTCAGTGTGGCAGCACAAGTAACATTTTCAAAGTAGGCACGCTACTGCTGTAGCATGCATTACTAACTTACTTGCGCTACCCCAAAACTAACAGCTGCTCCAATTGTCCCACTCTGGACCCTATCAGGTCCAGTGACTTTGTAGGACGAGAACCCTGCACTTTGATTGGCCCAATAGGCTGGGTGTCACTTGACAGGCAGCCTATTGTCCCGAAGTGCGGGGATCTCATCCTACAAAGTGAATCAACCCCCAAGTCAGCTAGCTAATTGTACAAGCTATTAATTGTACTAGCTGTCTGGCTGTCTGGGAAAATGCTGATGTTGCTAAAACCCAAACGAAGCTGAAGACGTGTCTGACACTTCTGCTGCCCAGCGGTTCAACTGTATACACATAAACATGGCAACTGCTGCGCATGCGCACTGTCCCAGTTTGAAATATATTGTATGGCTCTCACGGAAATACATTTTAAAATATGTGGCGTTTATGGCTCTCTCTGCCAAAGAGAGATTCTAGCCACTCCACCTCCTGCTCCCTCTATTGTACTGCACTGCTTTTTGTATGTCATGGGACACATTGGAAGCATGCCGTGCACAAGAGCTGGAAGGCGGTGGAGAGAGGAGGACGGACAGCATTGGACTTGGTTTGAAGGCGAGTCCAACGATGATGCTGCTGCAGTGACACGTGACGGCACTCTGGGGAAGTTTGAAGCCGCTTATTCAAACTTCCCCACACTCGGAAATTATGTCATCACAACAGGATCGGGCCATTTGTAAGTCAGGGACTACCTGTATATATAAAATCAGACGTGTTTGTATGTATGTGCTGCGATCACTCCAAAATGCCTTGACCGATTTCAACGAAACTTGGTAACCAGATCCCATACTACCTGGGAAGATATGTTCTACTGACCTCAGGCCCCCCCAGACCCTGGCCCACCTGGGCGGAACCACAAACAGCCAATCAGATTTCACCCATTGACATAATTCTCACAGTAATAAACAGTAAATAACAGAGGACCCAAACTTGGCATAGTTGGTCACTTGGTGACCAAGGTTAAAAATTATGGGGAAGTGGGCGGAGCATAAAACAGCCAATCACATTTCAGCTATTCCTTTTACATAGTAAAATGTAAACTGCAGCCATTCTTAGACCGCTCATCCCAGGGTTTTCAAATTTGGCACAGATGGTCCCTGGGGATAAACTGCTCCCATTCTCACATTATTGATGCCAAGGACTTAAAAGCTCACAAACGTCATCATTGAGTGACCGTGTGTGTCAAGGTTATAAAAAAGTGGGTGGAGCCAACAACATCCACATTTTTACATGGGAAAATTTAAATTAGCACAATGGATATAGCGCTCAATGTAACCAGAAGGACAAAGTGAAGTCCATTCAAGACAGTCTTTAAACTTTTAACTTTAAACTAATTTGAGTGAGCACTACCACCAAACCCCTAAAAGGGGACACTTACCCTTTTTTATCTGAATCTCTGCGAAATTGGGTCTATATGAGCCTGCAGGGTCATTAAAGGCAACCCTCCACCTACCACGATCTTCTGATAAATCAATCTCCTTCACACTTGGTTCAGCATATAAAACCTCAAAGATAAAAAACACATCCCCCCAGCGTAAAACCATTCACTGTTTTATTAAATATTAATAATGTACACTCAAGCATAGAGTTTAAAGGGCTATCCCCCTTAGTGTTGGTCGCCTGGCCAACTTAGGATAGTTCTTCTAATCCTCCATACTTCCTCAACCTTATAAATCTGCGTTAGTCCCGCCCTACTAATTTAGACAGTATATGTGTTATCAGGACCTGCGCAGAAATGAGTATAATACGTTTATACTATATCCAATGATAATATGCTTTACCCCATAAAAACGCTGTAGGCCACAAGATCACCCCAAAAAGTGATCCCAGTCCAAAGTGAATAACATTCCACCCAGATCTAAAACCACTTTCTAATCCTACAAACAATTAAAGCAAAGAAAAATAAATTATATTACCTTACATTTAGCTATCTGCTTGTTCAGAGGACACTTATCCAGACGCCATTGCTGTCTAATGCCTGCAGAGAACACTCACCTAATGAAGAGAGCATCCCCTCCACTTCCTGTGATGCAGGTGGCTGCCTCACCCATTTAACATATGATGGGAGGGGGATGCGGTTCATTTACTGACTTCCCTATGACACGAGCTGGGGCTGCTTATATCATTAGCTGAGCTTTGCAGGCATTGGCCCTTATTTAGTCTGGAAAAAAGACGCCCTAGAGGAGATCTAATTAAAATGTATAAACACATCACAGAGCAATAAAAAAGCTTGGTGTATGAGCTTTTTGTCCCAAGGCTTTTACAGAGGACTAGGGGACATAATCTGTGCATGGAGGAAAAATGCTTTAGCCATTTATTTAGGAAGGGATTCTTTACAGTAAGAGTGATTGAAATGTGGAATATATCTGCATTTAACAGGGGATTAGATGCTTTGCTTGCATTGAAAGTTATCCATGGCTATAATTACTAGGTAATCCCTGGTGGTGTTGATCCAGGGGTTTTATGTGATTGCCATCTGGAGTCAGGAAGGAATTTTTTCCCTTTAATTGGAACATGCCTTGTAAGGGTTTTTTGCCTTCCTCTGGATCAACAGGGATATGTGAGGGAGCAGGCTGGTGTTGGTGGGAGCAAGATAACAAATCAATATTTTACAAATATCGCAAATTCAATAACCAGACTACATGTGAATTTCTGGAAATTACCAATTTTAAAATTGGGCATGTTAACTTTTGCAGATAAAGACAGTTAAAATCTAAACTGCGCCCATTTTGCTGTGAATGCACATTGATTAGCATATACTGTATTTGCGTATGCAGGTGAAAATCAGTAAAATGATACGGGCACTCATTTTTCATTTAGTACACATTTGATCAAAAACATTAACAGCTACAAGTTGGACGGAAGCACATTTCAATCATACTTTAACAAATTTTACGTTATTTTAAAATTTAATATTAACCACTTAAGCCCGAAGGGTTGTTTATTTTTTGCATCTGAGCAACTTTCACCTCCCATTCATTTTCCAATAACATTATCACTACTCATCACAATGAATTGGTCTATATATTTTCCGCCACCAATTAAGCTTTCTTTGGGTGATACATTTTGCTAAGAATTATTGTATTCTAAATCCACTTTTACAGGAATATTAAAAAAGAAATTGAAAAAAATCATTATTTCTCAGTTTTTGGCCATTATAGTTTGAAATTAATACATGCTACCGTATTTACCGCCATATAAGACCCTCCGGAATGTAAGACGCACCCAAGTTTGGAAGGCAAAAACCAGGGAAAAAAATACTAAACTTGGTGCGTCCATATTCCAGGAGCGTCTTGTACATGTCCTTCTGTGTGTCCTCATGTGTGATCCTGTGCCCCCCATATCCCCATGTGTCCTTCTGTGTGTCCTCATGTGCCCCATGTGTCCTCCTGTGCCCCCATGTGTCCTTCCGTGCCCCCATGTGTCCTCCTGTGTGTCCTCATGTGCCCCCCATGTGTCCTCCTGTGTGTCCTCATGTGTGCTCCTGTGCCCCCCATATGTCCTCCTGTGCCCCCCATGTGTCCTTCTGTGTGTCCTCATTGTCCCCATGTGTCTTTCTGTGCCCCCCATGTGTTCTTGAGTTCTACTGGGCCCCCCATATGACCTCCTGTGCCCCCCATGTGTGTCCTCATTTGCCCCCCATGTGTCCTTCTGTGCCCCCCATGTATCCTCGTGTGCTCGTGTGCCCCCCTGCCCCCTGCCTTCCCCGTGTGCCTTCTTCCCTGTCTCCCGCTTGAGTCTCTTGGGCCCCCCCCCCCCGGGTGAAGTGTCAATAGCAGCAACTTACCTTTGGCATGCTCCCGTGCTGATCCCAGATCATTGCGCTGTCCTCTGCTAGCCTCCTCTGCTTTCCCCTTGCGTCGCCGCCCCCCCCCCCTCCGGGTGTTGAAGTAAGTAGCAGCAGCTTACCTCTGCAATGTGCCCGCGATGACTGCAGACATCCGTCTCCCCATCACTTCTCGCTCTAGTGACCGGCTTGAACTGTGCGTCATCAGTTCAAGCTGGTCACTAGAGCGAGAAGTGGAGACGCAAGGGGGAGTCAGAGGAAGCTAGCGGGGGGCAGCGCAATGATCTGGGATCAGCGTTGGAGCATGCCAAAGGTAGGTTGCCGCTATTGACACTTCACCCGGGGGGGGGGGGGGCAGGAGACTCAAGCGGGAGGCAGGGAGGAAGGCAGGCACGGGGGAGCAGGCACAGAAAGGCAGGGAATCCCCGACAAGGCGGGTCAGCGGTCGTGTATCAGCGGGCGTTCGTAAGTCAGGGATTCCCCGCCTTTGTCGTATAAGATGCAGGGACTTTTTCTCCCTTTTTTTGGGGGAGAAAAAGTGTGTCTTATACAGTGAAAAATACGGTAAAACCCATGTATTTTATTTGCCCATTTGTCCCGCTTATTACACCATTTAAATTATGTCCCTATCACAATGTATGGTGCCTATATTTGATTTGGAGATAAAGGTGCATTTCTTCAATTTGCGTCCATCACTATTTACAAGCCTATAATTTAAAAAATTATATTAATATACTCCATTGACATGCATATTTAAAAAGTTGAGACCCTTAGGTAACTATTTTTGTTTTGTTTTTTTTTTCAATTGTAATTTTTTTGTGATCGCACGCTTCCAGGAAGAAGAATGACGCTGTCGGCTTTTCTGCGGGGGGCTTCGATCAATGAAAGGGATCAATAATCCCTTTCATTAATAGCTGGGCTAACGGCCAGCAGCGGGAGCACACGCGGCCCACGGGAGTGCGCGCAGCCCAACTGGACGAGAATGTTCGTCAAGTTGGGCTTAAGTGGTTAACATAGGGTGAGCAAGCAATAAATCAATATCTTAACCACTTCACCTCTAAGGGTTTTTCCTCTTAAAAAGAAACCGTAACCAAGAATTGAACTTCATCCCAATCAGTAGCTGATACCCTCTTCCCCACGAGAAATCGTTTCCTTTTCATAAACGGATCATTGGAGGCTCTGTATGGCTGATATTGTGGTGAAACCCCTCCCACAGTGTGATGTCAGGACCATGGTTCTGACATCACACGGTGGGAGCCTTGTTGCATTGTGGGAAATAACAGCTGTTTCCAACTACCAAAAAAGCAAGCAGCATCTCCTTCCACTGACATCACCTGCCAGCAGTAAAAATGTCACCATGTGATAAATGTCAGAACGTAAATCAGGGAGAGGAAAGATTTTACAATGGGCAAACACTGACTAAATCATTTATACATAATTATTGTAAAAATGAAGCACTTTTTTCATTACATTATCTTCACTGGAGTTCCTCTTTAACTACTTTGGCCTCCTGGACATACTAGCTACGCCCAGGAGGCCATGTGCGCATCCACGCGCTCCCGCAGCCGATCGAGCGCGTGCACGCGCGTTCCCGGTCGCAGTTCGTTAGCGTGGCAATCAGTGAATCGGGCTATGGTGCTCGATCACTGATTCCTCTCCCCCGCTGAAAAAGCGACAGCTTCTCTCGGAAGCTTCGCTTTTTCTGGCTGTAACGTCCCCCCTGCGTCGCTCTAAGCGTATGTCATGTAAACAAACTCATGGCCGCCATCTTGTGGCCAAAAAGTAAAGCTACAACTAAAAGTGAAAAAAATAAAACTCAAGACACATTTACATTATAAAACTATGGTTTACATCCTACCCTCCCAAAAATACCCAAATAAAATGTTTAATACAAAAAAAAACAAAAAACATTACAATAAAAAAAAAGTAAACATTTACCTAAGAGTCTAAACTTTTTAAATATCAATGTAAAGATGAAATATTTCTAATTTTTTTTTTATTGTAAACTTGTAAATAGTGATAGATGCAAAACGGAAAAAAATGCACCTTTATTTCCAAATAAAATATTTTCGCCATACATTGTGATAGGGACATAATTTTAATGGTGTAATAACCGGGACATATGGGCAAATACAATACGTGAGTTTTAATTATGGAGGCATGTATTATTTTAAAACTATAATGGCTGAAAACTGAGAAATAATGATTTTTTTCCATTTTTTTCTTATTCTTCCTGTTAAAATGCATTTACAGTAAAGTGGCTCTTAGCAAAATGTACCCCCCAAAGAAAGCCTAATTGGTGGTGAAAAAACAAGATATAGATCAGTTAATTGTGATAAGTAGTGATAAAGTTATAGGCTAATGAATGGGAGGTGAAAATTGCTCGGATGCATAAAGTGAAAACGACTTAAGGCTGAAGTGGTTAAACACCAGTGCAATTTTCACATTTCAGCTCTGCGTCCATTCATCTGCCAATAACTTTATCAGTACTTATCACACTTAAATAATTTATACTTTTTTTTTCCGCCACAAAGTTTCTTTGGGTGGTACTTTTTGCTAAGCATTATTGTACTATAACTGCATTTTAATGGGAATAAGGGCTCATTCACATTATGTGCTGCGCTGTCAGTTCTGACGCAATGCACATACTGTACGATCTACATGGCAACATGAAAGTCCAAAGACATGTAGCAGAATAACTTTAGCGCTCAAATGTATCGGAAATTTTACTTTATTTGAAAAATGTCAGCACAGAAAGTTAAAAAAGTCATTTTTTTGTCAATTTATGTCTTTTTTGATGAATATAAAAAAAACTAAAACTCGCAGCAGCAATCAAATAGCACCAAAAGAAAGCTGTATTAGTGACAAGAAAAGGAGGTAAAATTCATTTAGGTGGTAGGTTGTATGAGCGAGCAATAAACCGTGAAAGCTGCAGTGGTCTGAATGGAGAAAAAGGCTCTGGTCCTTAAAGGGATACTGTAGGGGGGTCGGCGGAAAATGAGCTGAACTTACCTGGGGCTTCTAATGGTCCCCCGCAGACATCCTGTGTTGGCGCAGCCACTCCACAATGCTCCGGCCCCGCCTCCGATTCACTTCTGGAATTTCTGACTTTAAAGTCAGAAAACCACTGCGCCTGCGTTGCCGTGTCCTCGCTCCCGCTGATGTCACCAGGAGTGTACTGCGCAGACACAGACCATACTGGGCCTGCGCTGTGCGCTCTTGATGACATCAGCGGGATCAAGGACACGGCAACGCAGGCGCAGTGGTTTTCTGACTTTAAAGTCAGAAATTCCAGAAGTGAACCGGAGGCGGGGCCGGAGCATCGTTGAGCGGCTGCGCGGGCACAGGATGTCTGCGGGGGACCATTAGAAGCCCCGGGTAAGTTAAGCTCATTTTCCCCCGACCCCCCTACAGTATCCCTTTAAGGGGTAGAAAGACTGTGGTCCTCAAGTGGTTAAACAGTGGTTATAATATAGCTAGATTAAAAATCAATATTTTACAATTATCATAAATACAATAACCGATAACTACATATGAATTGCCAAAAATTATGCATTTCAGCTTAACCAGGCACCTAATTTTTACCATGTCTCTATTTAATGAACGCCTTAAAACACCTAGTAATTATAAATAAATAACATTATAAAATGTAATAAAACGTTTACTGATGAACAATTAATGAAGCATTTAATGAATACTCTGCTTTTAACAATGAAGCACATTGTAAAATCTAATTAACAAGCTAATACTGTTCTATAGTATTTTTTGTCATGGTAAAGTGCAATTTATTTCTGAATAACTGAAAGCTAACCATTTTGGTTCTAAACATATCGTCATGCTCTTTAGTAAAATAAATACAAATACACATTCAGTAAGGGCCCTTTTCCACTAGCAATCGCTAGCATTCGCGCTAAACGCTAGCGATTGCTGAATCGCAAGTGCAGGAAACTTCCCGGCGATTGCGTTCACGATTTTGCTATGCAATGCACTGCATAGCAAAATCGCGGCAAAGATCGCTCCGCGGTGCGATCGCGTTTGAGTCAAAAACGAATCGCGGTAGTGGAAATTACCTACCGCGATTCCTATGTTAAAAAGCAAACCGTAGCGATTTCAAAATCACTAGCGGTTTGCGATTTTGCGATTCAGCATCGCAAATGCCGCTAGTGGAAAAGGGCCCTTAATGTTATTGCCCAATAATCAATGTTGTTGCAGCTGAAATATAACGATTTGTATAAACCACAGCAGTAAGTCTATTGCGCACAAGAGCAGAATTAACATAGCTCATTCCTTGGTGCCCACATAATTTGATTTCCAACTCTAACAAACCTGTACATAAGTCATTACACTCTCCACACTGAGGTAGTGCTTTTAAAATGCACATGCACCAGAAGGTCACTTAATGAAAATAAAACACAAGCCCTGACATTTTTAGAGTCAGGAAAATAATTATTAATGCTGTAGCAGCCATCAGAACATCAGCTCATACATGACATTAGGCTACAGAAAGTGCTTTTCTGAAGAGCATCATCGTTTAGTGGTCAAATGACAATGAATGGCAAGATGTACCTCAGACATTGTTTGTGGGCGGTCTTTTACAGCAATGTATTAGGAGGCATTGCCAGGACCAGCAGCAAGATAAGGTAACCACCTGCTGAGGAATATTGTACTCTCTAAAGGACAACTGTAGTGAGAGGTATTTGGAGGCTGTCATATTTATTTCCTTAGAAGCAATACCAGTTGCCTGGTTGTCTTGCTGATGCTTTGCCTGTAATACTTTTAGCCATAGACCCTGAACAAGCATGCAGCAGATCAGGTTTTTTCTGGCATTGCCAGATCTGATAAGATTAGCGGCATGCTTGTTTCTGGTGTTATTCAGACACTGCTGCAGCCAAATAGACCATCAGGGCTGTCAGGCAACTGGTATTGTTTAAAAGGAAATAGATATGGCAACCTCCATATTCTTCCTACTTCAGTTGTCCTGTAAAAACAGCAAAAAAAACTAAAACAAAGTAAAAACAACAACAACAACAACAAAAAACAGTCTGTAAGTCTCCCATCTCACACCCTGCACTGGGAATGATTGAAATCTGCTTTCGCTTCACAGCAATATCTGTGCCTATTTCATTCAAAGCCTTAATGATGTGCCCGCTATTGTCCATATAGAATTCCACACGTTTGTAAAGTAAGTACTATTACAGATAGGAAAAAGCATTTTTCCATTAACAATCTCTACTGTTTTGAGTTTATCAAAGCACACTAAGAGAATAATAAAACCCATACCAACAGATGAGCAGTACTGATGAGAATATGCAATTTATGTTATAAGTGTTCAAATGTATTACCCAGGAAACTTTAAAGTGGGATTTACAGTACCTTTGGAAATGAAACAACATCTATTTATAGATAGTTGCTTTTCTTCCCATTAGAAAATATAGGAATTACTCAGAGTTTTGTATACCTGTTAGTCATCACAAAACATACTAATTTCTGTGCTGCTGAGCTACTCAGTCTATAAATAAACCACCATTTCAATAGAATAGCAGGTGAAAATGTTTATGAATAAATAAGAAAGGTCTAAAACCAGGCATTTTTATCATAACCTAGAGTGCTGGGAAGGATTATAAAGTAAAATGCACAATGCACTAACAAATTTAACTCTTTTGCATCATCATCATATCCCTAGGGCAGGGACCTCCTGCTACTACTTCTTATTTTGCTGTAATGTATCATATGAAGGTAAAATAATTTTAGTAATATCTCAAACCGCACATCAACTATCTATGTATTTGTACTTGCATTGCTGGATGTCATGATTGTACAATGTTTTGAACTTGGGCAACCTTGTTAATCGTCATGATTTTCCTGTATAAATCGTTGGTTGTTACGATAAAAAATGTCAGTTAAATATATCATATAGGAGACACACACAGTGATATTTGAGAAGTGAAATGAAGTTTATTGAATTAACAGAAAGTGTGCAATAATTGTTTAAACAAAATTAAGCAGGTGCATAAATTTAGACACCACAAAAAAGAAATGAAATCAATATTTAGTAGATCCTCCTTTTGCAGAAATTACAGCCTCTAAATGCTTCCTGTAGATTCCAATGAGAGTCTGGATTCTGGTTAAAGGTATTTTGGACCATTCCTCTTTACAAAACATCTCTAGTTCATTCAGGTTTGATGGCTTCCGAGCATGGACAGCTCTCTTTATCTCACACCACAGATTTTCAAATATATATTGAGGTCTGGGGACTGAGATGGCCATTCCAGAACGTTGTACTTGTTCCTCTGCAGGAATGCCTTAGTGTATTTTAAAGTGTAGAGAAACCGAGAGCCCAATATAGTGTAGTATGTTAAGCATAAATGAAGTAAAGGTTATCGTGAGAAAATTATATTCACAAACATGGGTTACCACAGAGGCAACCACTGTATAGGCAGGTGAGGAGATTAGACCTGTCCTCACTCAGGGATAAGAAGTCGCTCTCTGTAGATGCGAAAGGGGGTAGATCACCCCTCCACCATGGGTGGACACGGTATAGCAGTAGGAGAACAGAGGCGCCAGCAGGATAAAAGTGGATAAAAACTTTAAAATTTGCTGGGAGGAAGCGGTGGACTTACCTCCATAAAGCAGACACGAAAGACTGTCTGAATAGTCACATTTCTTAATTAGTACCCCAAAACAGTGCAACGCGTTTAGCAGGCCCAGCCCGCTTCATCAGGCAATAAACATGGGAACAAGACAGAATTTCAGCAATAGCCAGTGTAGCGCCTCAGTGAGTATGTGTATTTTAAGCAGTGTTTAGGGTCATCTTGTTGAAAGATCCAGCCCCGGCGCAGCTTCAGCTTTGTTACTGATTCCGTGACATTGGTTTCCAAAATCTGCTGATACTGACTGGAATCCATGCATCCCTCAACTTTGACAAAATTCCCAGTCCCTGCACTGGCCACACATCCCCACAGCATGATGGAACCACCACCCTATTTTACTGTAGGTAGCAGGTGTTTTTCTTGGAATGCTGTGTTCTTTTTCTTCCATGCATAACGCCCCTTGTTATGCCCAAATAACTAATTTTTAGTTTCATCAGTCCACAGCAACTTATTCTAAAATTAAGCTGGCTTGTCCAAATGTGCTTTAGCATACTTCAAGCGGCTCTATTTGTGCTGTGGGCGGAGAAAAGGCTTCCTCTGCATCACTCTCGCATACAGCATCTCCTTGTGTAAAGTGTGCCGAATGGTTGAACAATGCACAGTGACTCCATTTGCAGCAAGATGATGGAATCACACTTGGAACACTGCGCTCATATAAGGGACTACTCAATCCTCAAGGAATTTATGCTGTGAATCAATTTAAAATTTCATGCAAAAGTCCATGTACAAGCACCAAATAACCAATAGTGTGCTGCTGTATTCAATATACACAATATAGAATAAAATCACACTTGGAAAACTGCTCTCATATAGAGGATTCCTCAATCCTCAAGGAAATTGTACTGTGAGTCAGTTAAGATTTCATGCAAAAGTCCATGTACAAGCACCACATACACACTACAGAGACTTATATCATGTAGCAGGTGTGGAGCGCTGCTATTCAGTGTGTGTACCACTCACAGACATAAATAAAAGATAATAGCTGCGCTTCTGTTTGTGCTTGTGTTTCTTCCGGTATAAAACAATCAACGGGTAATACAACACCCCCCCCCCCCCCCGGTCAGGTGGGGACTGACATATATATGCAAGAATGATCAGCAAAAACGTAAAAAAGTTCCAGTAATAAGTGTTCCCAACATGGGATAGTAACAACTCAATATGAGCAATTAGGGAACACTTAAAGCAAAGTAATGCACTTAGCTGGGGTGGTTAGAGCACCCAGGGACCACCTAGCATCAGTGCTAATACTGCTCACTGCAAGGAATAAAAACAGCTCCTATGCGAATACTGCCGGTCGCGTCCAACCAGACATTCGCGCTGACATCACGCTGCGACTCCGCCCAACGTTTCATTGCTACGGCAACTCCTCAGGGGCTACGGAGCCACGGCGCGTTACGCCTTAAATAGAGAAGCAGTCTATGCGACTCAGCCCAGCTTGTAAGCCCGAGCTGCAGGACCTCTGCTAGATGCAGAGGTCCTGCAGCCCAGGATTACAAGCTGTGGAAACAGACAGCTGAAATCTCTGAGACAGCTTTCTGTATCCTTCCCCTAAACCATGATGGTGAACAATCTTTGTCTTCAGGTCATTTGATAGTTGTTTTGAGACCCTCATGTTGCCACTCTTCAGAGAAAATTTAATGCGGAGGAAAACTTACAATTGACCCCCTTAGATACTCTTTCTCATAATTGGAATTACCTATGTATGTAGGTCAGGGGTCACTGAGCTTACCAAGCCAATTTGAGTTTCAGTAATTAGTTCTAAAGGTTTTGGAATCAATAATATGACAACAGTGCCCAAATTTCTGCACCTGCCTAATTTTATTTTTACAATTATTGCACACTTTCTGTAAATCCAATAAACTTAATTTCACTTCTCAAATATCACTGTGTGTGTCTCCTATATGATATATTTAACTGACATTTTTAACGTAACAACCAACGATTTATACAGGAAAATCATGACAATTGACAAGGTTGCCCAAATTTTCGCATCCCACTGTATATTCAACAAAAGCTACATGTTGTCAAATATCACCAGGTCTTGTGGAAACAATATAATGTTTGTTTAACTTGCATTATACACACAATCAAGTTGCTTGTATAATGTGTGATATTTGATTTGCGTAACTCGCGTTACACAAGTGTGTTTATAATGGAAGTTATGCAAACTAAGTAGTGTGCAATACATAGTCTGCACGCCGTGTAAAATTTTACACGTGCCAGCTTCAACACTGTATAGTGAATACACCCTAACATCACCAAACTGAGAAAATGTTTGTAGCAAAATGAATACATGGACTACAGTAACTGACTACCCTTTTCACTCTGGGGGCTGAAAAAGAAATGTATTATATGCCGTTAACATTTTCCACAGTGCTTGGTAGAGTACATTGAACAATTCATTCTGCTAACTGTCCCGCAGAGAACCTCAATCCATACTTATACTCTGATATCCATACTTTGGCCTACGGTCAATTTTTTGGTGGAAAATGTCCTTACCAGTAGGATTTTGGAATGTGGAAGAAGTCAGAGAGGCTGGACCAGGAAATTGTCAGAAAACATACAAACTCATACAGAAAACATACAAACATGCAGACAAATGTTCTGGCTGAGAATCAAATTTGTGACCCTAGCATTATTGGGTGAGAGTGTGAACCACTTAGCCACTGTGCTGCCCATTATACTAGATAAAGGTCATAGATTCTAAAATCCGCAAATATATAAATGATAACGTGTTGGAGGATACACACAAGTGTCTAAATATAGTATGAATGAAGCCAGCTGTACACATACAGAACCTACTACTTACTCAAAAGTCTACCAGTCACTACCCTATGCTGAAAAAAATCAATGATAAAAATGATGATCTTAAATCCCAGGAAAGTAAGCAGTAGTATAAACACCCAAATCCCAGGAAAATCTGAAACCCAAGAAAATCTGAACACAAAGACTCATGAGGAAACAGCAAAACAGAGAACAAGGGCAGTTTAGGGAGCTAGGCGCAACAATACCCAAACAGAATAAGTGCAGTAAGGTAATATAGTAGGAAAGAAGCTACAACATATGTAGAATCTCACTGTACCTTGGTGTTGCTGACTTGAAGAGGCCCAGTGTTGCTGATAAAACCAGAATATAACCACTGATTCCTCCAGAATCATCTCAAGAGAACTCATACTACCCTTTAAATTCCTGCATGTCTCCTGATCTGCCCTGTATAATCCAATATGTGTGTAATCACTAGGGGTGGTCAAAGAGTTGCAAATAATCCCGAGCAGATGCAGGATAATTCAAACTTATCCAGCTGAAAATGAATCAACTTCCAAAATGGATCAATCAAATTCCAACATGGCCAGGATTCAATTGGTCCATGTTCAAGCTGCAAACATTTGTGTAGAACATTTGCATAATCAACCCGGAATTATTTTCAACTCATTGACCCTGGTAGGAATGAAACACTAATACTAGTAATGAGTTTCTGTACTTATTGTAAAACAGACTAAGAGCCCTCAATATGAAAAAAAGTGGAAGGGTATGTGGGCATTCTGAGCACCATGTACAGTGGTGTGAAAAACTATTTGCCCCCTTCCTGATTTCTTATTATTTTGCATGTCTGTCACACTTAAATGTTCCTGCTCATCAAAAACCGTTAACTATTAGTCCATTATAACATAATTGAACACAAAATGCAGTTTTAAGTGATGTTTTTTATTATTTAGTGAGAAAAAAACCTCAAAACCTGCATGGCCCTGTGTGAAAAAGAAATTGCCCCCTGAACCTAATAACTGGTTGGGCCACCCTTAGCAGCAATAACTGCAATCAAGCGTTTGCGATTACTTGCAACAAGTCTTTTACAGCGCTCTGGAGGAATTTTGGCCCACTCATCTTCGCAGGATTGTTGTAATTCAGCTTTATTTGAGGGTTTTCTACCATTAACCACCTTTTTAAGGTCATGCCACAACATCTCAATAGGATTCAGGTCAGGACTTTGACTAGGCCACTCCAAAAACTTCATTTTGTTTTTCTTCAGCCATTCAGAGGTGGATTTGATGGTGTGTTTTGGGTCATTGTCCTGCTGCAGCACCCAAGATCGCTTCAGCTTGAGTTGACGAACAGATGGCCGGACATTCTCCTTCAGGATTTTTTGGTAGACAGTAGAATTCATGGTTCCATCTATCACAGCAAGCCTTCCAGATCCTGAAGCAGCAAAACAACCCCAGACCATCACACTACCACCACCATATTTTACTATTGGTATGATGTTCTTTTGCTGAAATGCTGTGTTACTTCTACGCCAGATGTAACGGGACACGCACCTTCCAAAAAGTTCAACTTTTGTCTCGTCGATCCACAAGGTATTTTCTCACAAGTCTTGGCAATCATTGAGATGTTTTTTTTAGCAAAATTGAGACAAGCCTTAATGTTCTTTTTGCTTAAAAGTGGTTTGCGCCTTGGATATCTGCCATGCAGGCCGTTTTTGCCCAGTCTCTTTCTTATGGTGGAGTCGTGGGAACTCCTGGGAAGGTTCATCACTGTTCCATGTTTTTGCCATTTGTGGATAATGGCTCTCACTGTGGTTTGCTGGAGTCCCAAAGCTTTAGAAATGGCTTTATGACCTTTACCAGACTGATAGATCTCAATTACAGTACTTTTGTTCTCATTTGTTCCTGAATTTCTTTGGATCTTGGCATGATGTCTAGCTTTTGAGGTGCTTTTGGTCTACTTCTCTGTGTCAGATAGCTCCTATTTAAGTGATTTCTTGATTGGCCTTGGATATCTGCCATGCAGGCTGTTTTTGCCCAGTCTCTTTCTTATGGTGGAGTCGTGGGAACTCCTGGGAAGGTTCATCACTGTTCCATGTTTTTGCCATTTGTGGATAATGGCTCTCACTGTGGTTCGCTGGAGTCCCAAAGCTTTAGAAATGGCTTTATGACCTTTACCAGACTGATAGATCTCAATTACAGTACTTTTGTTCTCATTTGTTCCTGAATTTCTTTGGATCTTGGCATGATGTCTAGCTTTTGAGGTGCTTTTGGTCTACTTCTCTGTGTCAGATAGCTCCTATTTAAGTGATTTCTTGATTGAAACAGGTGTGGCAGTAATCAGGCCTGGGGGTGACTACAGAAATTGAACTCAGGTGTGATAAACCACAGTTAAGTTATTTTTTAACAAGGGGGGGGGGGGGGCAATCACTTTTTCACACAGGGCCATGTAGATTTGGAGTTTTTTTTCTCACTAAATAATAAAAAACATCATTTAAAACTGCATTTTGTGTTCAATTATGTTATCTTTGACTAATAGTTAACGTTTTTTGATGAGCAGAAACATTTAAGTGTGACAAACATGCAAAAGAATAAGAAATCAGGAAGGGGGCAAATAGTTTTTCACACCACTGTATGTGTAAGTGGGCAGCATGGTGGTGTAGTGGTTAGCATTCGTACCTTGCAGCACTGGGTCCCTGGTTTGAATCTGCATTAAAAAGCTATGCTTTCATCTATGCGTAGAATTGTTGTTTTTTTGTGTGTACTTTATTCTATAAATAGCCTCATCATTAAAAACTGATAGTTGAAGAAACCTTTCTTTCCTTTTTCTAACATCTATACCCATGTAGCAACATACTACATAATCGCTGGACTGAAATCTTTGTACCCACAAACAGGGTTTGTACCGCACACCTTGCAGAGATGGAGTGTGCTAGGGTTGAAAAGGACATTTTGTACTTAGTAAAGAAAAAAGAAACCCTTTAGGAATAGCACCACTCAAGGATCAGACATATAGTAGGAAAAAGGCACAACTTCTTTATTACAAAATCTCACAGTGTACAATCACCAGTAACAAAATATAGAATAAAAACACCCATAAAAGTACTCCATAACCATGTTTACCAGATGCAATAAATATAATAGTAAATTATGCCACTTAGTTATATAAAGATGAAGTTGCACATGGGTTCAAGCAAGCTCCCTGTGCAACTATTGAACCCAGGTTCAGTAAGAACAGTGACTGTGCCTATGGATACATACACATAAGTATCTTTACAGTGAACAATCAAACATCAAGAATTCAAGTGCAATACCGACAAAAATTCAAATTTGGGTGTCTCCAGATCTAGAAGTAGTGTATAACAATATCTATAAAACAAATAACGACAAATGGTGGAAGGGACCAATAGATAAAGTGCATAGTGTAACATAAATATAGAGGATACTTAGCCCAGGTACGATAATGGTGGCATCAGCATCAGGATAATTTTGAGTAATGAGAAGCCCTCTCAAAACGACCCCACTAGTATCACGGGCGTTACCCCGCTTTTTCAAGGAGAGGAAAGGCAACCGTATAAAACGCTGTGTATTCAGCGTTTAAATAAGTGGAGAGGGCTGGGCTGGGCCACACCGCCCTCATGTCCGCCGGAAGTGACTTCCGGTATGAGGGGAAACTGGCCGGAGATTCTCGTAACCACGCTGGAACGCATAAGGTAATGCATATGAACTTACGTAATAAAATAATGCGCATCAGTACACGTAAAAACGCAAGGTACTACACGTATAAAGTTACGCAGTGGTGCTATTCCTAAAGGGTTTCTTTTTTCTTTACTAAGTACCTACTGTACAAACAATACATTCAGGGAAAAAACTGTATACCACCAAAAATATAAGACAAGAATACCTAGCCTAAAAGCCCATGCATACTTTTTACAGAGTTTACATTTCACAGAGTTTACTTGAAAAGCGCACCACCACTTGTATACGCTGGAATTATTGTTTTACATTTTCTATGTTGCATGTGTTTTTAGGTAATTTAATTGGGCTTTTGTGGTATATATATTTACAACTCCCTAGATATCCTATGACACAAATAGGATAAAAAAATATTTTCCTTTGATTAAATATATCCTTCTTAAAATAACCAATGGTAGAAAATCAGAATTACAATCTAACTTGCCTAGTCTATATATGCTTGTCCCTAGGTGCCTTGAGAAAAGGCAAATTAGCATAGACTTCCAGAAATATCTGCACAGCCTACATGACTTAAAAAAGTAGCTGTGTCAACATTTGTAAAGCAAGAGGAAGAAAAAAACTCTAGAACATTTTAATTATAGGTGCATATTTATGAATGTCAGATTACTTTACTGATATAGTACTTATTGAAGAACACCTGTCAAATGTTTAACATATTCATGTTAACAAAACATTTTTGAAAACCAAAATCACTGAACTTTTGCAGGAAAGGTCTATTTTTAATTTTATTAAAGCGGATCTGAGATGAAAAACTAAGTATAACAAGTAACTTGTCTATATATCTTATATAAAGTGTAGATAGTTTACACAGCAAATCTAATTGCAAACAGCTTTAATAGAATATGATTATTTCTTCCTGTGATACAATGACAGCAGCCATGTTGTTTGTAAACATTACACAGAGGCAGGCTTATCTGCATCTTGTGAAAAAAAAACCTAATCCCCCCTCCTCCTCCGCCTCTGAAATATCTGGCTAGCAATACCTCCCCCTCCTCCTGCCCAGACTGAGCTCCCATGAGCCTTTGCTACTGTCTGAAAGTGCCTTGGCTCTCTGAAAACCTGTGGGCGTCGCTTGTTTAGTTTATAGGGAATTAGAGTATTAAAACAAAAACAAAAAAGTATTTGGCTTGAGGAATGCCCTATAAACAATAGGAAAGGAACACAATTATGCAATGTGTAAAAGTTCATTTTGGATCCACTTTAAGTTAATAAATCTGCTTTTTGCAGGATACTACAACTGAAAAAATAGCTCTTCAAATATTAACTTAGTCGTCAAGGGAAAGTAATGAATAATTTTTTTAAACAAAATAAGAAGTTTATTGTAGCTCTTTAATAAGGATAACAGACAACTCCAATAGACATACAATGGTAAGTCAGGTAACGTTGGTACATGGAGAACAGTAATGTAGTTTCAGACATAAATGTTTTGGGTTCTGCCTGGATGCTTTCATCTGAGAACACTCCCAGAAAGTAATGAATTTATTTTATTTTTTTATTTAAGTATTTATATAGCGCCAACGTATTACACAGCGCAGTACAGAGTAAATTGTTTTGTCACTAACTGTCCCTCAGAGGGGCTTTCAATCCAGTCCCTACTATAGTCATACTGTATGTCCTCTAGATCAGGGGTTTTCAATCTTTTCACTAATTGTACCACTTTTATCACCTGAAAATTTTCAAGTACCACCCATGCGCCTGTGCAGTAGGCATACTGACAAGGAAATCTTCGGGGGATCCTATCGCTGGATCCCCTCAAAAGAAGGGGGAAGACTCTTTAGCATTCAGGGCCTCCGCCCCCCCACCCCCAGGTCCCCGCTGTGCTGCCCTGCGGAATAGTTCAGAGTCAGGCCTCAGATCAGAAAGTGAACTTTGTGGAGGCAAGATAGAACCAGAACAAGTGGCAGGCAAACCTTGTGTGTACCACCTGGCCAACAGCTAAGTACCACTGGTGGTACGCGTACCACAGGTTGAAAAGCCCTGCTCTAGATTGGAAGCCTTTGGGCCGGGTCCTCCTCCTTTTGTGTCCTACCTGATCATTCACCTCCATTACTGTGAACCCATGCTATGCATTTGAGTGTACCTAACTTGCCTGATCTCCATGCTCCCATCCAGTGACTGACTAAGCATTACCTTGTACTCATACTGTGCTGCATGATCTGGTTTTTCTTGTATTCCTGTATTGCCATATTGCTGTATGTCACCCCTACATATTGTCTATAACCGAAACTAATGTCCAGCTCTGCGTAATATGTTGGCGCTTTATAAATGCAATAAATAATAACGTCTATGTATGTATCCTGTAGTGCATGTATCATAGTCTAGCGTCAATTTAGGGGGAAGCCAATTAACTTATCTGTATGTTTTTGGGATGTGGGAGGAAACCAGAGTGCCCGAAGGAAACCCACACAGGCAAGGGGAGAACATGCAAACTCCTTGCACATGTTGATCTGGCTGGGATTCAAACCAGGGACCCAGCGCTGCAAGGCGAGAGCGCTAACCACTACACCACCATGATGCCCAATTATTACATTTATAAAAAGGGAATATAATTCTTAAATTATTAAGAAATGGAATATAATATATTGTACATAAGGGATATACAAGCTATTTTGTAATTTAACCACTTGCCGACCGCCTTAAAGGAAAGGTTCAGGGAGGGTGGGTAAAAAATAAAAATCAAATTCCACTTACCCGGGGCTTCCTCCAGCCCGTGGCAGGCAGGAGGTGCCCTCGCCGCCGCTCCGCAGGCTCCCGGTGGTCTCCGGTGGCCGACCCGACCTGGCCAGGCCGGCTGCCAGGTCGGGCTCTTCTGCGCTCCACGGCCCGGAACTTCTGCGTCCCACGCCGGCGCACTGACGTCATCGGACGTCCTCCGGGCTCTACTGCGCATGCGCAGTACTTCTGCGCCTGCGCAGTAGAGCCCGGAGGACGTCCGATGACGTCAGAGCGCCGGCGTGGGACGCAGAAGTTCCGGGCCTTGGAGCGCAGAAGAGCCCGACCTGGCAGCCGGCCTGGCCAGGTCGGGTCGGCCACCGGAGACCACCGGGAGCCTGCGGAGCGGCAGCGAGGGCACCTCCTGCCTGCCACGGGCTGGAGGAAGCCCCGGGTAAGTGGAATTTGATTTTTATTTTTTACCCACCCTCCCTGAACCTTCCCTTTAAGCCGATGGGCGGCGGCAAGGGCTGGGCCCAAACGGCGGTGGCGGCAGCGGGCGTGGTTATGCAGCGATCGCGTCTTTCATGACGCGATCAGCCACCGGCGACTGGCTCCGCCCCCTCGCGCTGTAACCCGCTGGCCGTTCGGTAGCGCCGGCGGGTTACTAGCACCCGGATCGCCGCATGGAAGAAGTATGATAGGCTTTGTAATGTATACAAAGCCTATTATACTGACTGCCTCCTGCCCTGGTGGTCCCAGTGTCCGAGGGACCACCAGGGCAGGCTGCAGCCACCCTAGTCTGCACCAAGCACACTGATTTCCCCCTCCTCTGCCCCCTGATCGCCCACAGCACCCCTCAGACCCACCCCTGCCCACCCCCCAGACCACTGTTTGCACCCAATCAACCCCCTAATCACCCATCAATCGCTCCCTGTCACTGCTATTTTTTTTTAACCCTAAACTGCCCCCTGCTCCCTCCTGATCACCCCCCCACCCCTCAGATTCTCCCCAGACCCCCCCCCCTGTGTACTGTATGCATCTATCCCCCCTGATCACCTGCCAATCACCTGTCAATCACCCATCAATCACCCCCTGTCACTGCCACCCATCAATCAGCCCCTAACCTGCCCCTTGCGGGCAATCTGATCACCCACCCACACCATCAGATTTCCCCAGACCTACCCTCAGATCACCTCCAAAGTGCATCTGTTCTGCCATCTAATCACCCACTGATCACCCATCAATCAACCCCTATTACCACCTGTCACTGTTACCCATCAGATTAGACCCTAATCTGCCCCTTGCGGGCACCCAATCACCTGCCCACATGCTCAGATTGCCCTCAGACCCCCCCTTATCAATTCGCCAGTGCATTATTTACAACTGTTCTTCCCTGTAATAACCAACTGATCACCTGTCAATCACCTGTCAATCACCCCCTGTCACTGCCACCCATCAATCACCCCCTGTCACTGCCACCCACAATCAGCCCCTAACCTGCCCCTTGCGGGCAATCTGATCACCCACCCACACCAATAGATCGCCAGCAGATCCGACGTCAGATCACCTTCCAAGTGCAGTGTTTACATCTGTTCTCTACCCTAAACACCCACTAATTACCCATCAATCACCCCCTATCACCACCTGTCACTGTTACCCATCAGATTAGACCCTAATCTGCCCCTTGTGGGCACCCAATCACCCACACGCTCAGATTGCCCTCAGACCCCCCCTTATCAATTCGCCAGTGCATTATTTACATCTGTTCTTCCCTGTAATAACCCACTGATCACCTGTCAATCACCTGTCAATCACCTATCAATCACCCATCAATCACCCCCTGTCACTGCCACCCATCAATCACCCCCTGTCACTGCCACAATCAGCCCCTGTCACTGCCACCCACAATCAGCTTCTAACCTGCCCCTTGCGGGCAATCTGATCACCCACCCACACCAATAGATCGCCCACAGATCCGACATCAGATCACCTTCCAAGTGCAGTGTTTACATCTGTTCTCTACCCTAAACACCCACTAATTACCCATCAATCACCCCCTATCACCACCTGTCACTGTTACCCATCAGAATAGACCCTAATCTGCCCCTTGCGGGCACCCAATCACCCACCCCACACGCTCAGATTGCCCTCAGACCCCCCTTTATCAATTCGCCAGTGCACAATTTACATCTGTTCTTCCCTGTAATAACCCACTGATCACCTGTCAATCACCTGTCAATCACCCATCAATCACCCCCTGTCACTGCCATCCATCAATCACCCCCTGTCACTGCCACCCATCAATCACCCCCTGTCACTGCCACCCATCAATCAGCCCCTTGCGGGCAATCTGATCACCCACCCACACCATCAGATTGCCCCAGACCTACCCTCAGATCACCTCCAAAGTGCATTGTTTACATCTGTTCTGCCATCTAATCACCCACTGATCAACCATCAATCAGCCCCTGTCATTGCTACCCATCATATTAGACCCCTATCTGCCCCTAGGGCACCCAATCACCCGCCCACACCCTCAGAACGCCCTCAGACCCCAGTCCTGATCACCTCGCCAGTGCATTGCTTGCATCTATTTCCCCCCTCTAATCACACCTTGAGACACCCATCAATCACCTCCTGTCACCACCTGTCACCCCCTAGCACACCTAAGGCCCTAATTTGCCCCGTGTGGGCTCTTGATCACTCGGCCAAACCCTCAGACCCCCCTCAGACCCCCTTCCGATCACCTCCCCAGTGCATTGATTGCATCTATTTTCCCCTCTAACCACCCCCTGAGACACCCATCAATCACCTCCTGTCACCCCCCTAGCACTCCTATCCATCAGATCAGGCCCAATACAACCTGTCATCTAAGAGGCCACCCTGCTTATGACCGGTTCCACAAAATTTGCCCCCTCATAGACCGCCTGTCATCAAAATTTGCAGATGCTAATACCCCTGAACAGTCATTTTGAGAAATTTGGTTTCCAGACTACTCACGGTTTTGGGCCCGTAAAATGCCAAGGCAGTATAGGAAACCCACGAGTGACCCCATTTTAGAAAAAACAGTTAGCGGAAATTGATTTTTATTGTTTTTTTCACAAAGTGTCATTTTTCACTAACTTGTGACAAAAAATAAAATCTTCTATGAACTCACCATACACAACGGAATACCTTGGGGTATGGGGTCACTTGTGGGGTTCCTATACTGCCCTGGCATTTTAGGGGCCCTAAACCGTGAGGAGTAGTCTAGAAAACAAATGCCTCAAAATGACCTGTGAATAGGACGTTGGGCCCCTTAGCGCACCTAGGCTGCAAAAAAGTGTCACACATGTGGTATCGCCGTACTCAGGAGAAGTAGTATAATGTGTTTTGTGGTGTATTTTTACACATACCCATGCTGGTTGGGAGAAATCTCTCTGTAAATGGAAAATTGTGTGTAAAAAAAAATCAAACATCTGTCATTTACAGAGATATTTCTCCCACCCAGCATGGTTATATGTAAAAATACACCACAAAACACATTATACTACTTCTCCTGAGTACGGCGATACCACATGTGTGACACTTTTTTGCACCCTAACTGTGCTAAGGGGCCCAAAGTCCAATGAGTACCTTTAGGATTTCAAGGGTCATTTTGCAGCATTTGGTTTCCAGACTACTCCTCACGGTTTAGGGCCCCTAAAATGCCAGGGCAGTATAGGAACCCCACAAGTGACCTCATTTTAGAAAAAAGACACCCCAAGGTATTCTGTTAGGTGTATGATGAGTTCATAGAAGATTTTATTTTTTGTCACAAGTTAGCGGAAATTGATTTTAATTGTGTTTTTTCACAAAGTGTCATTTTCCGCTAACTTCTGACAAAAAAAAAAATCTTCTATGAACTCACCATACTCCTAACGGAATACCTTGGGGTGTCTTCTTTCTAAAATGGGGTCATTTGTGGGGTTCCTATACTGCCCTGGCATTTTAGGGGCCCTAAACCGTGAGGAGTAGTCTTGAAACCAAATGTCGCAAAATGACCTGTGAAATCCTAAAGGTACTCATTGGACTTTGGGCCCCTTAGCGCAGTTAGGGTGCAAAAAAGTGCCACACATGTGGTATCGCCGTACTCAGGAGTATAATGTGTTTTGTGGTGTATTTTTACACATACCCATGCTGAGTGGGAGAAATCTCTGTAAATAGACAATTGTGTGTAAAAAAAAATAAAAAATTGTCATTTACGGAGATATTTCTCCCACCCAGCATGGGTATATGTAAAAATACACCCCAAAACACATTATACTACTTCTCCTGAGTACGGCAATACCACATGTGTGGCACTTTTTTGCAGCCTAACTGCGCTAACGGGCCCAAAGTCCAATGAGCATCTTTAGGCTTTACAGGGGTGCTTACAATTAGGCACCCCCCAAAATGCCAGGACAGTGAACACACCCCACAAATGACCCCATTTTGGAAAGTAGACACTTCAAGTTATTCAGAGAGGAGCATAGTGAGTCCGTGGCAGTTTTCATTTTTTTTTGTCGCAAGTTAGAAGAAATGGAAATGTTGTTTTTTTTTTGTCACAAAGTGTCATTTTCCGCTAACTTGTGACAAAAAATAAATTCTATGAACTCACCATGCCTCTCACTGAATACTTTGGGATGTCTTCTTTCCAAAATGGGGTCATTTGGGGGGTATTTATACTATCCTGGAATTTTAGCACCTCATGAAACATGACAGGTGGTCAGAAAAGTCAGAGATGCTTAAAAATGGGAAAATTCACTTTTGGCACCATAGTTTGTAAACCCTATAACTTTTACCCAATCCAATAAATATACACTGAATGTTTTTTTTTTATCAAAGACATGCAGCAGAATAACTTTCGCGCTCAAATGTATAGGAAATTTAACTTTATTTGAAAAATGTCAGCACAGAAAGTTCAAAAAAGTCATTTTTTTGACAAAATTCATGTCTTTTTTGATGAATATAATGAAAAGTAAAACTCGCAGCAGCAATCAAATAGCACCAAAAGAAAGCTGTATTAGTGACAAGAAAAGGAGGTAAAATTCATTTAGGTGGTAGGTTGTATGACCGAGCAATAAACCGTGAAAGCTGCAGTGGTCTGAATGGAAAAAAAGGCTCTGGTCCTTAAGGGGCGAAAAGACTGTGGTCCTCAAGTGGTTAATGTTATTAAAATTCTTTTGACATTTCACTCTGAAGCAAGATAGCAAGATGTGATTTTATAGACAGGGCAGATGAGTCAAAATATGCCTACCAGCAACCACAACCGCACTCTGGTGAATGGCACATCTAAGATTCCTGTTGCACCCCAGTCTGAGCAGATTATCTGTGGACACATCCAGCTACCATGTTTAACTCAATTCTACTTTTGTTATGAAATAAACAGTCCCTTCTGTAGACCTCTAAATATTCCAAGGATTTATGGAAAATATTAATTTTACAGACTGTAATCTCCATATAAGGCTGTTTTATACCCCTCACAAGTGAAATTGCAACTTCATGAAGAAATATAGCCATATGCAAATCACAGTCCATGTAGAAGAGATAGTGATTTGCAAATCATTATGCTATTTGTATGTATCAGATCACGTGACACCCATTTTTTGGGTGGGGCCATATCCTGGAGCTGAGTAACCCAAATCTGTCAATGCATGTACATGCCGCGTGTGTTGGTCATGATGTGTGTACCATTTAACCCTCCTGGCGGTTTGTCAAAATCCGCCAGGGGGCAGCAAATACGTTTTTTTTAATTTTTTTTTTCATGTAGCGAGACGAGGTCTCACTACATGATAGCCGCCGGCGATCGGAGATCAGGAGATCCCGTTCGAAGAACGGGATCTCCTGGAGGGCTTCCCCCGTCGCCATGGCGACTGGGCGGGATGACGTCACCGACGTCATCGACGTCGTGACGTCAAAGGGGACTCCGATCCACCCCACAGCGCTGCCTGGCACTGATTGGCCAGGCAGCGCACGGGGTCTGGGGGGGGAGGGCGGCTGCGGCGACGCGTATAGCGGCGGATCGGCGGGTAGTGGCGGCGATCGGGCACTGCACGCAGCTAGCAAAGTGCTAGCTGCGTGCAGCAAAAAAAAAATTATGGAAATCGGCCCAGCGGGGCATGAGCGGTGCCTCCCGGCGGCATAGCCTGTGCTCAGCACGGGCTTACCGCCAGGGAGGTTAAGAGGATGCAGGAACATCTGAGAACATGTGGACGAGGGAGGGGATCGAACAGGTGCATGACAAAGTGCACATTCACGAAATGGCTCATGGGGACTGGTTGCAGCAGCAAGTGACATCTGAAACAGACAGCAACTATCAACAGTTGCACCTGTAGGCGACCAAACCATGTGAAACAGGATGTATGAAGTACAGCTGCATGCACGGTCGGGAGCCACTGAGGTGCCATTAGACACAGGACTACATGACTGATGTGGTCATTGCAACTGGACCAATGAATGGCATTAGCTATTGTTTATGAATGAAAGTCACTTTAGCCAGTGGAGAAATGACAGCTGTGGACTTGTGTGGCTGCATCCCAGGGAACGCCAGCCCCTATCACCCAGCATCACACTAGCCCCTATGTGGCATAATGGTTTGGGGTGGATGGTTTGGTTACACAGGTGCAACAGTTGATGGTGTCAGGCTGTTTCGGATGTCACTTTCTGGATGTTTCAGATGTTACTGCTGGATCAAACTGGGTTCCATGTCTGCCCCTTTTACAGTGTGGCAAAATAGCAGGTCATCAATAATTCAGCAGGATGTCTGCCACAACTAAGATGGTTGCCAGAGGTTCCCAGACATCCTTGCCTTGTTCATTCCCAGTTGCTGATAGAAGGACCAGGGTATTATGGGAAATCCCACATAGAGTTCTGATTCACTAATTAATGTTACTTGGTTCTAATCAATTCAAACTGAATGACTGATATTCGGGACACATTTTACTTTGACCTAAAAAGTAACACTACACGTAAAGAAGACTTAATTCCTCTGTGCCTTATAAAATGATCCTACTGTAGTTCAGATTATTATTATTATTATTATTAATAATAAACTTAATTTATAAAGCGCTAACCTATTATGCAGACCTGTACAATAGATAGGGGACACATTACAGCATTAAACAATGTTACACAGGGACATTATAGTGTTCAACAATGGTACATAAAAAGTGATGTAAGGGCTCAAACCCACTAGCAGCCTTTTTAAAGTGGACCCAAACTAAAAATACAAGATTTCAGAAATAAAATCTATTTTCTAAAAGATAATAATAAATAGCAGCCTTTTTTCAGCTGCATGATGACAAATATAAAATATTGTACATGTATTGGAGGAACCCCTCCCCTTCCTTTCATATTTCCGGCAAATAATCCAGCAAACTGGTGGAATAGATGGTGTCCAGCAAAGGAGGAATTGCTAATGGCTGCCACCTGTATAACCCTGGTTACGAAAAGAGGAGGGTGAAAGGCAGGCACTGAAATGTTCACAGGCTTGAAGCAGTGTTTATCTTTGTATGTGTCAGAGTGGTGCAACTAAATGTTTTGAATTAAAAAAATGTTTGGTTTGGGTCCGCTTTAAGTGCTAGTAATTTGAAAAGCTCTTGCTAATGCAATGCTGTAGGTGATTTTAATAAAATCTCATTGCTCAAGTGGGATCAAACACAGCATTACATTAGCAAAAGCATTACATATTACAAGTGCTTAGAAATGGCTTAGTAACATGCAGCTAGTGGGTTCCAGGCCTAACAATGTAAGGATAAGTATAGCAGATGAGTCACTGGGTCTATATGGTGGCAGAGTAAAGCAACACCATTGTTGAATGCTATAAAGTCCCTGTGTAATGTTAGGTACACACCATAGAATTTTGTGTTAGATAAATGGTTCGATAGATAATTTCCGACATGTCCAACCTTATTTTCGATCGTTTTTCTGGTTGATTTCTCATAGGAGTGATTGGAAATAGATAAGAAAAGATAACAGAATCGAATTGGAAATCGATAAGAAAATCGAATCGGAAATTGATCGGACGGAAAATCAACCGAAAAAAACGCATCGTGTGTACTCAGCATAACATTGCTTGATGCTGTAATGTCTCCCCTATCTATTGTACAGTGATGCATAATATGTTACTGCTTTATACATAAAGTTTATTATAATATTTTGATGCTGCTTACTGGTAATAACATACGGTAAATGTGGCTGACTACTCTGGATTATAGCACTTCTATTTCCCTTTTGCTTTCTGTAGTGTCTAACTGAAAGAACCACTTTCTTTTACAAATAAATCCTTATACAAGGTGCTACTAAAATGCTTTTACACCCTTTATCACATCCCATCTTGACAAATGCAACATTCCCTCTCCAAGATATATCCCTCACCTGGTCATTAATACCTAGTGCTATGGAACCTGCTGCCACCTACGCACCAGTTTTCTCATAACAGTACCTAGGGTTCCGACCTCATTGTCCTCTGGATTGTTAGATCATCCATTCCCTCAAATAAATAATTATCTTTCTTAATTCAACATATCGGCACCTGGTCCTGGGGGGGAGGGGGGGGGCAGACATCGGCACCTGGTCCTGGGGGGGGGGGAGAGGGAGTTGGGCAGACATCGGCACCTGGTCCTGGGGGGGAGGCAGACAGACATCGGCACCTGGTCCTGGGGGGGAGAGGGAGTCGGGCAGACATCGGCACCTGGTCCTTGGGGGGGGGGGGGCAGACAGACATCGGCACCTGGTCCTGGGGGGGGAGAGGGGGAGGGCAGACATGGGCATGCTCTGCAGTATCTGTTATGCGGCCTTGCGGCCTCCTTAGGAGCTTGGGGAAAAGGCTGAATGATATTCAGAAAACAACAAAATTAGATTGCTTTTTAACTTCAGCATTGCCTTTTTGGCTCCCTTGCAAACTATTTAACACATTACAATAGAGATTTAAATTTGATTTTTTTTTTGGCTAACAGTTACTCTTTAAGGTAGACTAAGTGCTTCATGTAAATTCCATCCACACATTATATATTTCTGGGTAATTTGTTATTGTTGAAACATTTCTGGAATACAAAAAGAAAACATGCGAACAACATTGCATTATTTTCTTATTATATTCAATGTACTGTATTATCAGAGCTCAGTTTTTCAATGTATCTCTTTATAGCAAACTGAACAGTGAACAGTTTCCCCGCAGTTGTCTCAGTACCGGTAGATACATGTATAGCCATAGTGGGGAAATAAACATGCCACAGTTAAACTTTAATAGCTGCAGATAAAATGAGTATTTAACATAATTGTTGCAGAGTCCTCTGACACAAGATTGTGCAACTGTGTAATCCCTAAATCAACATCAGTTCAACTGCTTTACACTGTATTGCAAAAATTACTGCAATCACACTACCCTGGAGGGAAATCTGCACTTGAGAATGCTACAGCTCAAATCACTGTAATCAAAGAAATGCTTACAGTACATTTATTTCCAAGTATATCATGCTGAACTAATGCCTTTTATGAAAAAATAACTAAACAAAATACTAAAAGGAAACACAAAGCCTTAGTTTGCCATATGACTATGTCTTAGCTATAAGTCAGAAAACTTTACTTATTATATGTGTTTATTTGCAAAATTGAAAGAATATGTTTTAAAACAAATGTTGTAAGGCCTGGTTTCCACTTGTGCGTTTTGTGTCAGATTTTTCTCTCCGCAAATTTGCATTGATTTTGCAACTATTGGTAGTGAATTGGGCTGTTTCCATGCAATGCAAATTTTCGTACGCGTTTGTACGTGTGAAAAAATTCGAGATCCTAGATCATTTTTTGGGACATCACATATGATTTGCGCACAATGCTGTGTATAGGCAATGTGAATTTTCACGTTATTTGCTTGAAAATCTGCATTACATCCATGGTTACAGGAAGCTGTCAACAGTGATGACTAAGCTGTTACTAGGCAGATTGTTATATTTAACTAATGCAAATTTTTGCGTACGAAAATTCACATAAAAATGTGTACAAATTTACATGCAAATTTTCACCAATCAGAAAAATCTTATACGATTTTTTTGCGGGCGAAAATGTCACGCTATAGTGGAAACGTAGCCTAACACTATTCTGGGAAAATGCTTTCTTTGTTTTTTTCTTATTTTAGAGGGGTTTGTGATGTCAATTGACAGCAGCTAGAATACTGTTTCACTATAGGGGTCTCAGGGACTTAATGAATAATACAATATAACACTAGATCAGCACGGTGGCGTAGTGGTTAGCTCTCTCGCCTTGCAGTGCTGGGTCCCTGGTTTGAATCTCAGCCAGGTCAACATCTGCAAAGAGTTTGTATGTTGTGTCTGTGTGGGTTTCCTTTGGGCACTCCAGTTTCATCCCACATCCCAAAAACATACAGATAAGTTAATTGGATTCCCCCTAAAATTGTCCCTAGACTATGATACATGCACTACACGATACATACAGAGACACATGACTATGGTGGGGACTAGATTGTGAGCCCCTTTGAGGGACAGTTAGTGACAAGACAATATACTCTGTACAGCACTGCATAATATGTTGGTGCTATATAAATAAAAATAAAATATGAAACACACCTTTTTTTCTCTTTTGTAGCTGTCGGCTATTGTTAAATAATTACAAGAATGAGAAATAACAGAATTTACTAATTTCCACGGCTAATGCAATCCCATTGGTGATGAGCAAATACGGCTAATTGTCAGTTTAAGTTTTGCTATAATTTTCATGAAATTGTTACAATTTGGCTAAGATTAAAATATTCATAAAAGTAAGTAGGCACAAGAAAATACATTTTTTCAAATGCATTAAAGTCAATGGGCTTGAGAAAACACATTTTCAAGAACATTCTCATTTCTGTGAAAGAGTGTATCTTGCAAACCTTCTATAATATTTGTTTAAAGATTTTGAGTCTGGTAAAAATGCTAATTTTGGTATGAAAACAACTGGAGACAATTTGAGTTCATCCCTAATGGCAGTATTTAGAGAATGCTAAAGGGATTATCTTTAGTCCTTTATACAATTTTCACTTTCACATGGACTGCAATGTATTTTGATTTCACAAAAATCTAATTTTCTGCTCTGTAGAAGCATAACTATTTCACAGCACACTGCATTAGTGGGGCATATACTACACTATGTAGTTATCAGACCACATAGGGGTTGATTCACTAAACTGCATTAGTGCGTAGTGCTTGAGCGCTATACACTTTACGCACACACTATACACTTTATGCGCGATAAGTATGTGCGCAATTGCTACGCGTGCTAAAGCTGGCTTGTGGTCTGTAGTGCTCGGCATTGACTTTACGGACGCAAGTGTGTGCGCGTAACTTTTTACGCGCGTAATTGTGTTAGTTGGCATTCATTTATATATTTCAGTTATTTATTATTTATTTATTTGTCCCTCCAAGTGCTGACGAATATATGTATTCACCCTGGAAGACGTCAAATTTAATTACACACGGCCCGTAACGAATTATGCACGCAATCATGGGCTATAACCATCAGTTACGCCATATTAGCACACACTAAGTAACATATGTGCTCCTATTGCATGCGCCTTGTGTTGTTTTTTTTATGGACGTAACTTTTCTGCCTACGTGTAGCGCAACGCAATACTCGCCGTGTAGCGCAACGCAATACGCAGGCAGAAAAGTTACGTCCGTAAAAAAAAAAAACGCAGTTTAGTGAATCAACCCCATAATGCTTTACAACTCAGCAACTGCTCCACAGACATAACATTTTTTGTTAACAAATTATCAGGTATGCAATTTTCTGCTAACAATTTATCAGGTATGCAAGATCATATCATAGTCTTAAAAAGAAATCCCACATTTGTTAGGAGTTATAGAAGTCACAGTGCTGGCATGGTAATATAGATATATCTGTGTGTGCATACAGCAGATGTAAAGCTGTAAAAAAGAGCTGCATGGTTTAAAGTGGATCCAAGATAAACTTTTACTCATTGCATAATTGTGTTCCTTTCATATAGTTTATAGGGCATTCCTCAAACCAAATACTTGTTTTCTGTTTTAATACTGTAATTCCCTATAAAGTAAACAAGCCTTGCCCACAGCTTCTCCAGAGAGCCTTGGCACTCTCAGTCTTAGTAGCAAGGGCATATGGGTGCTCAGTCTGGGCAAGGGGAGGAGGAGGTTACTAGCCAGAGATTTCAGAGGCAGAGGGGAGGAGGGAGGAGAAGAAGGGAGTGACGTTTTCACAGGCTGAGGGCTGGAGATACAGATCAGCTTGCCTGTGTGTGATGTGACAAACAGAACATGGCCGCTCTCGTATTGCAGGAATAAATAATCATAAACTGTTGAAGCTGTTTGCAGCTAGATTTGCTGTGTAAACTATCTAAACTTTAGATAAGATATAGACAAGTTACTTGTTATAGTTAGTTTTTCATCTCAGATCCACTTTAACTCTTTTCTTAAGTTATTAGTATTCCACTAAACCTGACAGCATAGTGCGGCATACCTGTAGACTGCTGTTTGTCTGCTGTGATTTAACTTACATGGTTATATAGTGTGTATCTGCATGCAAAGTCAACTGTTCTTTCCAAAGCATAAAGAGTTCCCCTCCAATATACATGGCTTGGTAAATATAATTTTCTGCTTTACAGAAATAATAAAAGTATTTGAGTCAAGAACAGAGGAAAAAAAAATAAAAGTAAAGTCTCATTTTTAATATCCATAACAATTGCAACAGAACAGGTATTCATAGAAAATGTGTATTATCCTACAGCATTCCCCTTTATTTGCCTGTTCATTAAAAAATAAAATTACTGCTTCAACTACCCTAACAGCGATCATAAAATATATACAAATAGTCTATAAAATTAGTCAATAAATGCTATCACCCTAAACCTAAACATGATGCACTGCAGCACACAGCAATTATTTAGCTGCAGCCTGCCATTAAATTCTCTGCTGTTTACTGCCCATACATTCCACAATGTAATGTCATCTGTGTAAAATTGAGAGGACCTCCCACCATAGAATAGAGCAGGGGTGGGGGCTGCCATTGCAATGGATGCATTAAATTAAATTTATTCAGAAAACTCTTACAGCAATGGAAACAACATTATGGTCTCTGCTTACAGTCATACTGAATCCTACAAAAAATATCTTCCTGCTAGGTTTGCTTACCTTTATTAACTGCAATTAGTGATCTCAAGACAACTGGGGAAAATATGCAGCAGTGCATGTAACTGATAAGCTTCGGAACAAAGTGAAATAGTCTATTAACCTTCTCAGTAGCTAGCAAATAATTGTTTATAGAAGGCCTTATGTTCTATGGACTATGGTCCTAGGATATTTGGGACAGAAAATTGTGCATGGTGTTGCACATATATTATTTCATTGAAGTAAGTATTATTTCAGCATGACAATACTAAATGAACAACGTTTGGGCATAATGATGACTCATGCAGACTACATACACCACACTGCAAAATTCAGAGCTTTTTCTGTTTTGAGGTTGTTAGTGAATAAAAAAGAGTAACAGCAAGTAGAGCTGTGTCAGCAGGTGAAAGGGGCCCTGGAAATTATCATGGCTGTGGTGAATCCCACTGTTGTAATACCATGTCATAATAAGATGCTCATACCCCAAATGTAACTATCACACCATTATTGTCTTCATTTGTCAGAAGCCATGAACTTTAGATTTTAATTGTTTTTATAATGACCTGAATGATCAGGTAAACTGGTTTGCATAGCAGTAGGAAAAAGAACATCAATAAGAAACTGGGCTCAGCACAGAGAATATAACAGTAGAAATAGAGGGTAAGTTAACAGGTAATAACATATGACCTATAACACAATGAAAATAGGGTATGAGGTAGACACCGTCTCAATAGCATAATTTCTAGACAGAGATCATAGTAAATTTGTTCTGTCAGTGACAGAGAAAAGACATGATATATTTACAATATGTGAAACAGCTGAAACAGCTTGAGTTCAGAAGTATGAAACATAATTCAATATTGATATCAATTCTAACTTTAACCAGTGGTGAGAGACCTGTGGATCTTTATTGCTACTTCCCTGACCGAAGGCAGGTGGAAGGGGAAGAGCAATCCAGAAGAACAGGCGAGATGGAGCTGGTTTGTATAACACTCTTGGACAAGTGGTGAAACTTGAATCACCCTGGTATGATTGTGAGGATCTGGGGGGAGGGGGGAGTCCACAAGGCAATTTGAGTGTAGAGGTAAATTTATTTTATGCGGAAAGGGGTGAGAAATGGATATCTCAACAGTCGATCTCCCTGAGTGGGATCCGGACCTAATGCTTATTAAGGGCCCACAACGTCCACGCCGAGAGGACTTACCCCAGACATCGGATGCGTGAGCAGTGGCGTAGCTAGAGATTATGGGGCCCCATAGCAAAACGTTCATGGGGGCACTCTTGAGCAATGCCACCTGCCCCTACACTATAGATATGGGTTGATTGATAATTGTACATTCTCATGCAATCTACACTGTATATAGTCCATGGGCATGAGACAAAGTTAGAGGGTGAAAGAACACAAGAATGTAATTAGTGAATACATCAAGTACCACCTGGGCACCCTCTGCTCCAGGGCCCCATAGCAGCTGCTATGGCTGCTATGGCTATTGCTACGCCCCTGTGCGTGAGTATACACATACCCATGGAGATCTGATAGATATTGAGAAGCCATGAAAAACCTCCTCCAACTGGGGAACTGTTCACTTTTACTTTTTACTCTTACACATTCTTTATGTTGTTGGGCTCTTATACACACATTAACTGCCCTTATACTTTGCAACTGACCATCTATATTTTTTGAGCCACCTAGTTTGAGGAGATGGACAGTCTCATCCATTGCACCATTAAAGACTATTGCGGGAGACAAACTCTACAGCTAGCCCTTCTTCACTCTACCAGGGTGCTAACCCATTATCCTCATCTGTATATATGCATAGATGTTTTGGGTGCTAAGAGTACAGTTTGTTATGACTAATTCAATGCTATCTTCACATATGTTATGATGTTTGGTTAATTGTTCCCCTTTTTAGTATGTGTGATATTATATAACTGCTAACCTTGCCTCAGTGTTATGCGAGCCTAGACTGTTCTCTATTGTAACCTGACCATAGCAGATTATTCGACCTACATTATGTAATCCCATTTTGTGCTTTACACAATTAGCTGAAATTCTCTAGGCTCGTGAGCTCTGCATGCAATGCCAATTCTACATCGTTCCCCAACCATTATGGCCCTCAGGGCTATAAACAGTTTCTTAAATTTACACTTTATCCGCTCGATACTTATACTCACCAGATTTTGGTTGCCTCGGAATAGGCAACGACTGAACTTCTCCCACTGAATAGGCAACGACTGAACATCTCCCACTTCTTCCTCTCTTTACTTTTCTCTTTTCCTATCCTTTCCTGGGGTATTCCTGTCAGTCTCCCTCCATCTTAACATTTGCTGGAGCTACCTAGACCACATTCCTTAAGGTACAATCACTGAACACCAGGGGTCTCAACATCCCTGAGAAACACAGAGCCTTACTCAGACAGCTCCACAAAGACAGAGTACAAATAGCATTCCTGCAGGAGACACACTTTAAGGAAAATATATATCCTAAGTTATCCAATAAGCATTTTCCACAGGTGTTCTATAGCAATAATCCTGATTCCAAATCTAAAGGAGTAGCTATCCTTCTGTCAAAAGATGTTTTGCTTACTCTCCTGCAGGAATGTAAAGACTCTACTAGTCGCTTCCTTTTTATAAAAGGTAAATACCTCTCTAGAATGCTCACATTGGGCACCTCTTATGCCCCCAATGGTGGGCAACCTGCCTTTCTGGTCAGGGCCCTCGAAGCCCTTGATTCTTTCGCTGAGGGAAGCCTGATCCTAGGAGGTGACTTAAATGCGGTCTTGGACCCTTCCTACTGGTAAGAGCTCCCTGACCAGCAAGGCAATAAAGACCTGCCGCACCGCACTCACCAAAAGACCGCTATTAGACATATGGCAGGATTCAAACTCCCACTGCCGGGGACTACACCTATTTCTCTCCTCTGCATAATTCGTACACGCGGATTGATTTTATATTTATATCGCAAAATCTACTCTCAGAACAAATCCTCACAGACATTGGAGTGACATGCCTTTCGGACCATTCCCCTGTGACATTGGAAATTGGCATCCGCCCTAAACAGTGTCTTCCCAGGCAGTGGAGATTGAATAGCTCGCTATTACAAAACCCAGAATTTAAAGATAAGATCCTAAGATCTATCACACATTACTTTAGAGAGAATGCAACGGAAGAAGTAACTCCTCTCACCTCATGGGCGGCACACAAATGTGTAGTTAGAGGTACCTTAATTCAGGAAGCTAGCATAATCCATAAACAAAAGATGAAAGAAATGGCAGATTCCCTCTCCCTAATAAGAAAGCTTGAATCCAAACATTAGAGCACTCTAGTTCAAGCTGACCTAAATACCCTAACTCAGGAGAGAGACAAGCTGAGGAAACTCCTCTTTCAAAAAGAGAAACACATAGCAATCAAATGTAGGAGAAGTTTCTATGAATACAGTAATAAATGCAGCAGACTCCTAGCGAGAGCTTTACGAGACCAGCAGGCTCTCACGCATGTCACCTGCATCCAAGACATTAGTGGTAAAGACATGAATCAATTGCCAGAGTCTTCCGAGACTATTACCATTCCCTCTATAACCTGCCTCCTCCGACCACGAGCACATCCGACTCAGAGAAAGCCCATGCAATCAATCAATATCTTTCTAACTCAGGTCTGCCCACACTCTCAGCTGAAGCATTAGAAGACCTCGAGAAACCCATTTTAGAAGATGAGATTAGACTAGCAATTAAAACATCCCCGACAGGCAAAGCACCTGGCCCTGATGGCCTCCCCCTAGAATATTCTAGAACATTCAAAAACGAACTCCTGCCTTTTCTAACCAAAGCCCTTAATAGCTTAGCCCTAGAGAACACAGAACCTGCACAGCTACCAGTAGATATGTTAAGGGCACAGATAACTGTTATCCCTAAGGCAGGGAAGGATGCCACCTTGTGCTCCAACTATAGGCCCATTTCCTTATTAAACACGGATTTAAAGCTTTTTGCTAAAATACTTGCCAAAAGGTTATCCCCTTTCATGTGTCATCTAGTTGACCCTGACCAGGCTGGTTTTATACCGGGAAGAGAGGCCCGAGATAATGTCATATGAGCAGTCGATCTAATGGATTGGGCTCACACAGCTCATACCCCCACTCTGCTCTTGTCAACAGACGCTGAAAAAGCTTTCGACAGAGTAGACTGGGGGTTCCTCACACACACCCTGAAGCATATTGGCCTAGGACCTCATATGCTGCAGTGGATATTATCTTTATACTCCAGGCCTACAGCCTGTGTCAGGGTCAATGGGTTGATCTCAGATCCCCTGTCTATTGGTAATGGTACCAGGCAGGGATGTCCCCTGTATCCACTCATTTTCGCCCTGACTCTGGAACCCTGTTTGAGCACCATCCGCAACAACCAAGATATTAAAGGACTACAAGTCAGGTCCTCGGAACACAAGGTGGCAGCCTACGCCGATGATTTACTCTTCTTTCTCACAAATCCCCATATTTCTCTCCCGAACTTAATGAGAGAATTAGGGATCTACCAATCTTTAGCTAACTATAAAATTAATCCTGACAAATGCCAAGCCATGAGCATAGCACTGCCAGCATCCCTCGTTGCCACTATTCAATCTAATTTCCCCTTTAAATGGGTGCCCCGATCTATCACATACCTGGGGACTCAGCTCCCTTCCTCTACTGCATCTATTTATAAACTAAACCTTCCCCCTCTGGTCCATATCATTAAACAAGATCTTCAAAGATGGGACCAACCACACTTCTCCTGGATAGGCCGAATCAACATTATTAAAATGAATATACTACCTAGATTGCTATACTTGTACCAAGCCTTACCCATCACACCGCCCACCGAGCACTTTAAAGAGCTTAAAAAGCTCCTCACACAATTCATTTGGTACAAAAAAACCTCCTCGGATAAGGTATAGTGCACTAACCCTATCTAAACCCCAAGGGGGCTTAGCTGTCCCTGACCTTAAAAAATACCACACTGCAGCCTCCCTGGTCAGACTGGTGGACTGGCACAGGCACTCTGAACATAAACGATGGGTGCAGCTAGAGTCGGAAATGGTGGGATCTGACCTACTCAATCTTCCTTGGTCCTCCCCTAAAGTCTCCACAGGCTTTATCTCTATGCAATCCACGCTTTTAGCACTCTCTAAATCATGTAAAGATCCGGATATTTCGCCTTGGCCGACCCCACTAGTCCCTCTTTTAAACAACCCTTTGTTTCCTCCAGGCTGCAACCTTAGAGGTTATCAGCACTGGAGAGCGGATCCACCCTTGCGGGCTAAGGATCTTATAACACACTCAAACTGGACACCTCTGGCTAACCTGCGTTCAGCGAGGGGAGTTCTGTCCCTAGATTCATGGAGTCTATCGCAATTCCAGCACTTTCTGTGCTAATTAGGCACAAGGGATCAGCTGTCTCGCGAGCTCACACCTTTTGAATCAATGTGCCTAGGAAAAGGCAAAGTGAAAAGGTCCCTCTCACAAATCTACCAACTATTGGGTTCAGATGAGTTGGGCCCTACAACTTAAGAGCAAATGGGAGGCTGCCCTGGGTTACAATTTTACTGCTGAACAATGGCGAAAGATACTATTACTAAACCAAAAATCCTCCATTTCTGCAAGGATTCAAGAGTCAAATTATAAACGTTTGAGTAGATGGTACTTGACCCCAGCAAAACTCCATGTGAGATACCCAACAGCTGATCAGCTGTGCTGGAGATGTGGTCTGGAACAGGGTACACTTCTTCATATTTTTTGGAAATGCCCACTCATAACCCCCTTTTGGGAAGCTATACAAAAATATATTAAGACACTCACAGATGGCGATCCTAACCCAGACCCTTCCTACTATCTTCTACACCACACCCCTAAACCATTTAAAAAATTTAAAAAATCCCTCGTTAAACACCTTATCCAAGCGGCCCGCATACTCATTGCCAGGCATTGGAAATCCGTCACCCCGCCCACAATCCCAGAATGGCTTAGCGAAGTCCAATTAATTAGCCAAATGGAGTCCATGACGCATGCTCTACATGGCAGGGAAGAGGCCCACAATAAGACATGGGTGCACTGGCACATATTTGTAGAAACCCAAGAATACAGAGACGCAATATCTAGTACCTGACATTCACCCCCCGGGTTGTTCTTCTCCACCATAGCTCAGATAGCCACATATTATCTGGACTCTGATGGAGTTCTGGTACTGATGGGATGCCCCCAAAACCTTCTATCTTTTCCTTCTTTTTACTATACACTTTGTTTCTTATCTTTCTTCTTACTCTCTCTCTCTTTTACTATTTTTCTCCCCCTAGATCCTGGAGCTGCAGATCTCAGAAATCAGTGTGATTAACCTGTTTTATATACACTCTGCACACTGGACTCGGGAGCTGGAGGATGGGAAGGGGCTCCCCGTTAGATTACGCATGACTCTCTTTCCATAGGCGTATGCACCAACCTTACATGGTCCCTGGCAGTATGACCCCTTTGGGCTCTGGGGACCATGTTTTTTTCACATTCTCTCACCCCCCTTTTTTCCAATGCTTGTGGAGACATGAGTCTGCGATGATCTAGCCCTATATAAATATCCTCCTTCCAACTCTTTTGGGGGGGCCCCCTTCACATCACTCTAATAATATACTACTTATTATGTGAACGTATTACCTACGGAGTCACTGGCTGGCTACCGTACCTGCATTGCTCCTTGGCCCACATTATGTGTTAGATACTTGCTGACATTCCTGATGTTATATTCGCCTACTGTTATTATGCATACTTCACTCCTGAAATGTTTGAACAATTTCTTTGCTTTATATATTTGAAAAATAAAGAATCTTTAAAAAAAAAAAAAGAAGTGTTGAGTCAGGAGGGATTGATTGTTCATTGGTAGTACAAATGAAGTAGAAAACCTGGGTCCATAATGTTTTAATATGAGGGCAAAACCAGAATAATGGAGAGAGTGCCAATTTCTCTACAGTTTCTCCAACAGAGGGGGGATTGGTGCTTGATTAAAGTGGCTAGTTTGCGAGTTGTTAGATACCAGTTATAGAGAATTTTGAGCAAAGTTTCTAAGTGAGTAGTGCAATCATGAGAGGATTTTCTTATGTTGCCTATAGCTTTGACAACATCCGGTGTTTTTAACCCTTTCCACTCGTAGTTTTTTCCTAAAGTTTCTGCTCTGAGTTTTTTTTTACAGAAATGCACTCACCCTCTTACTTTCTCTCCCATTTTAACATGGAACATAACATAGTAACATGGTATATCTTATTTTAAAGAACACATTATAACGTTTAATTTAATACCTTATTTGGACAGTTTGGCATCTTCTATTGGCTGGTAGCAGAAAAGAAAGCCAAGGTATGGTACATTTTACAGCAATTTCCTGGGTGTAATCCTGGCTTGCGTGAGCAAGTTTTGCAATAATAGGTGGGTTTTTTGCCTGCCACCCGGTGTCTTCATGTCACTACACACGATGCAATCTTTGGTATTTTGATTGGGAATTAGAGCAATTAAATGCTGGCTATTATTTAGAAGCTCCTCCACGTCCATTGCATAGGTTGCCATTGCTCCTCTATGCAACTTTGCAAGCAATCTGTAAGAAATCTGCAATGGAATCTGCAAAAAGGAATCTGCAAAAAGAAATCTGCAAGGAATCTGCAAATAAACTGCAAGGAAAATGCAAGGAAATTTCAATGCATCTGTCACTTCCTGTTAGCGCTGATCACGCACTTCCGGTTTGGGGCAGGGGGGCATGACCTGTGTGGGCATGTACTCTTACATGCCCACTATACAAGGGGAGAGAGATCTGACTTTGCCCCCCGCAGATGTGCCTGCAAACCGCTGCTGAAATTATGTTCTGCATAGCGGGACATACGAGTGCAATGGGAAATTCGCGATGTCCCGCTGTGCGGGACATACGAGTGGAAAGATCCCTCGACCAATGATTAGTATGGTTATGGCTGGATTGAAAACAGGTGGAAGATTGTAGTTGGACTATATACTATTGAGCTATTCCACGTTTTAGGCTGTTAGGCAATTTCGTGTAAGAGAAGCCATGAACTTTGAGGTACTACATTACCTCCAGAGCTTAAAGAAAACCTGAACTGAAAATTAAAAGTAAAAAAAAAGCATACATAAGTCATACTTACCTTCCATGTAGTCTACTCCTCAGTGTCGTTTTCCTGTCCCGCGTCCTGTTTGTCCACTGTGATCAAGGGAATTTTCCGTCCTCCATTTTGAAAATGTCCATTACCCATAACAGCTTTCTGGTCAGCACACTGTTAAACTGCAACATCGTCCACTTAAGCCATAGGGAAACATGGCCATTACCTGGTACATCAGTTTTCCTCTCAGCTATAACTGACAGCAACTAATATTTTATTGACAGCAACTGATATATTTCAGATCTGACAAAATATTGTCAGAACTGGAAGGGATTATTGTCAGAAGAAAATGGTGAGCTTCGGAGAGGAACTGGTGGCAAGGTAACTATGTAATGTTCATTTGAAGTTACCTCATGTGTTTATTTTAAATATTTTTACTCAGTACAGGTTCTTTTTAAGTGTATCTCACTATTTATGCCACAATGCTGAAGTACACCTGCAGATGGCAATCATGGTGAAATCTGAAGGGAAGGATGGTGAACGGGTACTACATGTTGATGTTAGAACTGCATCTAGTGGAGACCAAGTTCAGTTTAATTTAGATAGTTATAAACCACAGCATTCCAAACTCTGATGTCTTTTAAAAATCTGTCAATTTAGATACTCATTTTAAATGAAAGGTACTATGTAAGCTCCCACACTGGGTAAAGAATAGTAACATACTGTATATTGTAATTTAGCATCAAGCAAAGCTCAAAAAGCCCACCTCAGTAATAAGAAACGACAGTCTGTCTTGCACAAAGAAAAGAGTGTGTTTGTCAGATTTGTTTACAGATTTTTTTCTGACAGAAAAAGGACATACTGTATACCATCCGTCACAATTTCTAGGCAGCCTTCACAGTGTTTTTTGACTCTTTAAAAGATTTTGAAGCCCATGTGATTGTGTTTGAATAAAAGCAAAGGAGCAATATTTATGACAGTGTGATTATATATTATGGTGTAATTAGAAAAAAAAATTACTTGGCCTAATAATGTGTTCTCAGTCACATGGTTCGGTAAACTTTGATAGTGAGTTCACAGCTTTCAAACGTGTTACCATGTTCATGTGTTCACTTCACTACATGCACAAAATCCACTGGGATCATAATTAGGAATATGTGCCAATTGAGAATCATACCAGCACACGTAAGATACTTAAATGCTTTCCTATGTAATTATGTTAATGTATCTGCCTTATGAAATTATATCTAAGTATTAACTTTTGAATATTTGCTCTGCAGTACCCTCTAAAACTGTGCTGTGACATATTCCTTTGAGTATCAGGCGAATTCTACATTTTAAGGCAGAATAGGAGATTTCAGCTTGATCCTTGAGTTAGTACTTAGCACATGCACCCCCCTCGCTCTCCTGCAAGTGCAGAATGCTCCCAGCTGCAAGAGCGCGAGGAGGGTACATGCGCAGCCCAACCGTGCATGTGCAGAAGAGCACTGCTAGCCACATTACCAGGGCTGATTAAAAGACAATGGAAAGGACAGCGAGGGAGCCCATGCACCTCATGGACTGGAGGAATCCCCAGGTAAGTATAAATATAGCTTTTATCTTCATCTCAGGTTTTCTATAAAGGAATCAGGCAGAATTATACCAAATCTGATTTACTTACCTGGAGCTTTCTCCAGCCCCTCACAGCTGTCTGTCCCATGCAGACAGCTCGGTTCGCAGCCGCCGGCACGGGGTTCCCGCACGGTGCAGAGGATGACCTCGAGGTTGTCCTTACTGCGCCTGCATGAAGCGCCATTGTCAATCAAGCCCACATTGTCTGCGGCATACTGCGCAGGAGCAGTAGTTCTGCGGATCGAGCTGTTTGCGTGGGACAGACAGCTGTGAGGGGCTGGAGAAAGCCCCAGGTAAGCAAATCAGATTAGGTATAGTTATGCCTGATGATTCCTTTAACAATTGCAGATAACTGCACTACTGAGGGTAAAAACCTTCATAGCAATGCTCTTCCAATATGTAGAAAAGCTGTCATAAATGGCTCTAACAATCAAAACACTAACACAAAACAAAAACACAAAAACATCTTTCTCCATCTGTTCTTACTCAAAATCTTTTTTTGTGCCTCTTGTCTAATGTGAAATGGGCTAGATAAAACTGCTGCTCTCCTTAGCCATGACAACTGTCTTTATTGGTCACAATCCCTAGCATCTCCTCTCACCAAATGAACACAGACTGATCTCAGACCAACATTCATGGATCTTAAATAGGGAGGAGGATAGCTAAGTAAGGGCCTATTTCCACTACACGCAGATCGGATACAGAATAGATGCAGAATAAATGACTCCAATGAATGCCTATTGGAAAATCTGCATCAGAAAAATCACGTTCAGTGGAAACAGGCCCATAGACATCCATTGGAGTCAGTTTCTCTGCGTCCATTCTGCATCCAATCTGTGTGCAATGGAAACAGACCCTAATGATTGGCTAAAGAGCTTGTCTCTGTATGATGTCATCCTTATGAGATGAAAAACCTAAATCTCTGTTATTTAGGCCAGCCAATAACAAAGGTTAAAGTAAAATGCTGACTTGGTTGTATTAAAATAAAGTGTGTGTGTCATTTTAATTGTACACCACATAAAATGATGGAACTTTATAAATCTAATCAGAGAGACGGCTTTATGATAATTTTTTTTAGCATAATGTTTTGTTAGCAGAAAGGTAAATTATCCATTACATTTCAGAAAAGTGTTTCAATGAAGCCTACTCAGGAGCGAAATTGTGAATAAACAGTGTTATTAAACCACATTACACAAATTACCATAATACCTTTCTATCTCCACAAAACAGGCAAGCGTACACATTTGGCTTCACCAGAAACAGTGACATCAAGCTTGTGTTGCTTGCAGGTCAAACACTGACCCTTTATATTTAGTTTCATATCAATAATGTAAGTTCCAACAGGAACCCTACTGATAACTAGTCAGTCAACCAAAACATAACTAACTAACAAACAAACATACACTGGAAGCTTCTGTAAACCAACCCTAAACCCCATCTTGTGCGGCATTATGACATTTCTCTTAAATATTCATCAGACCCCTTGTAGTCCATCCAGACTGCCCTTATTGCATAGTATTTATCATACTGGTCTTTACTAGATAGCTCTTCAACAGTTTGAATTGCATTTAGCTTTCTCAAACCATTCCCTTACCGTTGGAACAACACTGGTTTTCCATCTCAGTGGAATCAGACTTTTGCCAGAATTAAGCATAAGTGGAACCATCCAATTTTTTGTAATGTTTAATTTTGTTGTGACGCATGAGGGCACACCATGGAGAGTCCTCTAATTTCTGAGTCAAGACTTTCCTACAGATTTCTGTTGAGACCAATACCCCCTAATCAAAGCACAGGCCCATAGGATAAGTAGGGTGCCTTTCTCTCCCCGATTCCTCCAACATCTATCATCCCCTGTCTTGAAAAAGTATGCTATTCTATCTGGCGTCATGTACCAGTGTGACAACATTTTAGAATTGCTCTCTTGGGTTCTAGTGCTTTTTGAGGATTTGTATGTATTTAGCAAAATGTTATCCCTTTGACTATCCTCCAGAGGGGTGCCTATCTCTCTCTCCCAAGTCCTTACATATACGAGTGGAGATTGGTTCTCAGCAGCCAGCAGCAATTGGTAAGTATCAGAAACTGTGTGTTTTATTTTATCCTTTTTAATACATAAAGCTACCAAATCCCCTGCATTCTCTGTATCATCAAAAAGGAGTTTGAGCATTTTGCACCATGCCTCAACTTGCCTTATCCTCAAAAAGTCGAAGGGGAATTGCTCATAGTCCTCTCTGAGCTGCCACAATGTTTTGAGCCGAGTCCCAAACCATAAGTGTCCTAGACAGGTTAGTTGGTTTCCTCTCCAAGACCCGAAGAAACCCCTTTCCCAGCCTGGTTTGAAGAGAGGGAATCCCTCTAGTGGAGTCAAAGAAATAGAAGCATACTATTTAAAACTTTTATTAAGTAGATCTATTATTCTAAGGGCATGAGTGGTCCATATGGGGTAACAACCAGAAAGACTCTGATATGTTGTTGGAACCCATTGGGCTTTAGCTAAATCTCTGCCCGACAATGTTTTCTCTAGGATCACCCAGCCCTTGGTCTTTAGGCTACACACCCAGTCTAAGATCCTATTCAAGGCTATTGTTTTATGGTACAATTTCACATCTGGAAGGCCAAGGCCGCCATTTGTGCTAGTTCCAATCAATATGCTGTGAGCAAGTCTTGGAGGGCATTTCTCCAGACAAACTGCAAGAAAAAATGTCTAATTTTTGAAAAGAATGGAATGGATGGATGGATGGATGGAATCAATGGAATGCTGTGGGTGCAATGCCAGCATTGTCTGTAAAATGTGTTTGTTTTGGATAGTATTTTCAGGGTTAAAACATTTATATCACCAAATTAAAATGATGCCTTGCATCAAACACACAAAGGTCAACATTACAGTTAGAAAATTAATTCAACATATAGTTATATACTACCGTAAATCTGTCTTTTGCAGCTGACCCTTTAAAGCACAGCATATTTCATGCTTAATTATTCAGTACTAACTACAAATATTCCACTTGTGTTAAAATGTTAAATATTAGATGCAGAATTTGTTGAGCAAGAGCATAAAAGAAATGTAGACATGCACATACAATTTAACTCACATCATGCTTTCTTTGACCTTTATAAAGACTTGCAGGTTATCTGCAACTTTTCATATCTTCATTATCACCACGGGACTCATTTTTTTAACCTTTTCAGTGACTTGAATATCACAATCACCCAAGAGTATACACAGAAGTAGATTTGAATAGGCACGGTGGGGAAATGCTAATAACACAGTGAATTGAAAGCCCTGTCAAGAAGACGTCATTCTCCATCTGTCCAGTATACAGTAGACAAGAAATAAATCCACCTAAGATAGATCTGATTTTCGTCTGAGAGGTTGATGGCTCATGCAATTGCTGAGCATATTGTCCTGATCTTGTAAATTTCTTCTGTGTGACAGCTAAATCATGGCACATTTCTTAAATAGAAATAACGGCTTCTGTTTCATAGTTTCAGTTGTTTGTGCTGAAATACCAGATGGCTCATCACATCCTTGGCCTCTAGATCCAGTATTTGACTGTATATTCAGTACTGTTGCAATATCAGTTTAGCCTTATATTTTTAAAACAAATTGTTTTGACTAAGCAATATGTACTCTGGTTGAAACATAAAAAAAATGTACCTTCCATATAAAAGGAAAGTTCTGCTGAAGTTGCCAAAAACCTAAAGAGTTGATATGTTTTAAATTGTAATTTAAACATCTCACATAATTCCCATCTCATTCATATCACTTGGTTAATTTGTATATATTCAGCAGTGATGCACTGGGAGACATCTCAAGCTCACTCCAACCTGAATTATGGCAAATTCTTTCTGTTTTAAGAAAGCAAACTTTTGTTTTTCTTAGCATTTTAGTAAGGGGGCTTTTAGGACCATTGTAGCCCCTCATACACTCCAATGAGTTCTGGTTCACCATGAGCTTGCTGGTTAGTCTGTACCTTACAAAAATAAATACAGTAAATTGATAGTTGAGTTTCCATAGAAATGTTTTAAAGTTACATTTATGAGTATTTATTGCATTAAAAGCTATATATGGCTGTATTGTTTACGCTTGGCCAACTAGCCCTAAAGCATATTTAGCACAGCTTAATTAGGCCTCCCTTAACACTACACTAGATAAACCACCAGATAAATCTAAAGAAAAACAAATATTTCATCATTGTAGCTGGTTTTCCTGTAACCTAAAACACAAAACATAGACTGGCGTTTATTTAAATGGTTCAAAAAGAGTACATATTTACTCATACAGTAGAGTCCTGTTTAATTGGTACTCTACCAACTGGCAGTCTCATCCAACCACCAGTAAATAGAGGGTGCCATGGGGGCATGCCTCTCCGTCTCTCATTTTGCAGATCAGCGCACAGCAGAAACCACTTACCATTACTACTTACGCTCTGGGCGGTAGTCCCCTTCACTTCTACAGCTGCCTGCTGCTCTGCTGCATCCTCTGTATGGCTCCCGCATCAATTCACATGAATGCACCAGGAGCCGAACATAGGATGCACAAAAGCATCTGAAAGCTGTAAGAAGTGAAAAGAACCATTGCCTCTTGCTCTGGTAAGTGGTGTCCACTGCATGCTGCTCTGCATTTACTCTTGGGGCAATCCCAGCCTGTGCTGGATAACCAAGACCCAACTGTACTATGTGAGAGTGATAAGTGTCACACTTTCATCTGCTTTGTGGATACTGCAGGAACCACTTTGTAAAATGATCATGGGCAGGGATCACTATACACACAGGAAATACCACTCAGTGCTGAGTGGACCACTCAGATCTGGATTTGCAGATGATCTGACAGGCGGCACAATTCAGCACTCTTTCAAGCCGAGGACCCAGGCTATAAGTCCCAAAGGTGCACAGGTTCTCCATGTACAAGCCAGGACTCAGTGCAGTTGCAGTAGCAGAGCAGACTGGATTGGTTGGTACCCTCCCTGTGGATGGCTAGGAGAGCACAGCGTCAGCCATTGTGAACTTCATTTGAATAATAAAAAGCTTATTATGTGCAAAACAGAATAAAAAGTGCAGGCACTGTAGATATACATTGAAAAAGGGATACTGAATGGTTACAACGTGTTTCATGAGGGTTTCTCTCCCCTCACTTCATCAGGTACATAAAACAATGTAAAACATAAAACAACATCTAATTTCTTGAAACTGTCATTTTATTTACATGGTTGCTATAAGGGATGGTTAATAAGATCCAAATAATTCCAAGTTGAAAATTGTACAGTAATTTTTTTTTTTGCAAATGTATTTACTGGTGTAATGCTGGGGGGGCATACTGTCTGACCACCCAGCACAATAAGGCTAAGAGCAGGATAATGGAAGAGGCTACACAGGCTGCCCAGAGCGACTGCAGCTCTGGGCTTCTAATAATACGCAATGGCAGCGCAGTGCGATGTTGCGCGACTTTTGCGATAGCAAACATTCAGGCGAATACAAGACAGACTGGAGTGAGGTAGCCAACAGCAACCACAGCAATGGCTACCTCGCAAGGACAGGACTGGAATGAAGCAGCCAATCGCGACCGCAGCAATGGCTTACTTCACAAGGACAGGACTGGGAGGATTCGCCCCTCCTGCGCAGGAGATTGGCGCAACCCACAAGGCAGAGTACAAGAGCACAGATAAATCACACAAGAGTATCACAAGAATTATAATTACAGCTATCAATGTGATACAGTAATCCGCGAACGCAATATGGAAAACAACAAACACGCTAGTATGCGTATACAGTGGTGTGAAAAACTATTTGCCCCCTTCCTGATTTCTTATTCTTTTGCATGTTTGTCACACTTAAATGTTTCTATTCATCAAAAACCATTAACTATTAGTCAAAGATAACATAATTGAACACAAAATGCAGTTTTAAATGATGGTTTTCATTATTTAGTGAGAGAAAAAAACTCCAAATCTACATGGCCTTGTGTGAAAAAGTGATTGCCCCCTTGTTAAAAAATAACTTAACTGTGGTTTATCACACCTGAGTTCAATTTCTGTAGTCACCCCCAGGCCTGATTACTGCCACACCTGTTTCAATCAAGAAATCACTTAGATAGGAGCTATCTGACACAGAAGTAGACCAAAAGCACCTCAAAAGCTAGACATCATGCCAAGATCCAAAGAAATTCAGGAACAAATGAGAACAAAAGTACTGTAATTGAGATCTATCAGTCTTGTAAAGTTTATAAAGCCATTTCTAAAGCTTTGGGACTCCAGCGAACCACAGTGAGAGCCATTATCCACAAATGGCAAAAACATGAAACAGTGATGAACCTTCCCAGGAATGGCCGGCTGACCAAAATTACCCCAAGAGTGCAGAGAAAACTCATCCGAGAGGACACAAAAGACCCCAGGACAACATCTAAAGAACTGCAGGCCTCACTTGCCTCAATTAAGGTCAGTGTTCACGACTCCACCATAAGAAAGAGACTGGGCAAAAACGGCCTGCATGGCAGATATCCCAGGCGCAAACCACTTTTAAGCAAAAAGAACATTAAGGCTCGTCTCAATTTTGCTAAAAAAACATCTCAATGATTGCCAAGACTTTTGGGAAAATATCTTGTGGACCGGCGAGACAAAAGTTGAACTCTTTGGAAGGTGTGTGTCCCGTTACATCTGGCGTAGAAGTAAAACAGGATTTCAGCAAAAGAACATCATACCAACAGTAAAATATGGTGGTGGTAGTGTGATGGTCTGGGGTTGTTTTGCTGCTTCAGGACCTGGAAGGCTTGCTGTGATAGAAGGAACCATGAATTCTACTGTCTACCAAAAAATCCTGGAGGAGAATGTACGGCCATTTGTTTGTCAACTCAAGCTGAAGCGATCTTGGGTGCTGCAGCAGGACAATGACCCAAAACACACCAGTAAATCCACCTCTGAATGGCTGAAGAAAAACAAAATGAAGACTTTCGAGTGGCCTAGTCAAAGTCCTGACCTGAATCCTATTGGGATGTTGTGGCATGACCTTAAAAAGGCAGTTCATGCTAGAGAACCCTCAAATAGAGCTGAATTACAACAATTATGCAAAGATGAGTGGGTCAAAATTCCTCCAGAGCACTGTAAAAGACTTGTTGCAAGTTATCGCAAACGCTTGATTACAGTTATTGCTGCTAAGGGTGTCCCAACCAGTTATTAGGTTCAGGGGGCAATTTCTTTTTCACACAGGGCCATGTAGGTTTTGAGGTTTTTTTCTCACTAAATAATAAAAACCATCATTTAAAACTGCATTTTGTGTTCAATTATGTTATCTTTGACTAATAGTTAACGGTTTTTGATGAGCAGAAACATTTAAATGTGACAAACATGCAAAAGAATAAGAAATCAGGAAGGGGGCAAATAGTTTTTCACACCACTGTATATTGGCAATGAACCAATATATGACGCAAGACTAGCAAAAATAACAAACGCTGACTAGAATATGTATATATTGGCAATGAACCAATATATAACATAAATCAGGATGACTAGCTAGATCTGAAGCAATGCAGCAACTAAGCTAGGCAATACAATACTACAACTCTATACTAGAAGGAGTACGTATATATGTCCCCGTGGGAAATATATAACGTAACTCCACAAGAACTAAACTAGAAAGTAACAGTACAAGGAACTATATTTCACAGTGTTCAGAGACCCAGTATCAGCCTAGACTGACAAACTATGATGGGCAGGGCACGCCTGCAGGAAGCAAACCTTTATACTGAAGTCATCCAATGAAAACAGAGATGCAAATCTCCTCACAGGTGAATGGTAGTCAGTCACAAGCAGGCTGGCTTGACCACCATTCCCTAGCTGACAGACTATTACAAGCAATGCTATGCTAGCAAATGCATGTGAAGGAATCAGAACTACTTGGCTGCAGCAACTCTGCAGCCAGCAGTACATGCTGCAGAAGCGATCATGACAACTGGTATCTTAAAAATGTCCATTTTGAAGCTGCACATATTTGCATACAATTACCATAATGTTTGCAACAACTCAGAATTATTTGCATCTCATTTACAATCTCAAGCTGTTACTGGCACATTGAGGCAGTGTTACCAGTGCAAAGGAAAAAAAAAGCAAGAACATATATTAAATATTAAATGTAACAAGAAATCTTTTTAATAGCTCTGGGAAACTGCTCCACTTTTCGGTCCAGTTTACTGTGCTTGCCTTGATAGATCAGACCCATTATAAGTTTGTGAATGGATAAGCAATTATAACCTGTTATTTTTTTGTGCTTTGTGCTGTATTTAAGCTTTTAAGCTCTGGAAAGTAAAATGGTGACTATACCATAGTATTTTTATCTCTTTTCTAACACCATATAAATTATAAAATGAGAAAATGCACATCTTGCAGCTTTGCAAAGAGTCACTGAAATTAAAAAGCTGTTCCATCATTCACTTAGGAAGAAAACAGTATGACTCTCCCTCTCACCGCAAAAAAACAGGTTAGAAATTTCAAGCACAGAGTAGAAAATCTACAGACCACATAAAAGAAATAATACGAAAAGCATGATGATTAGTTAGAAATGTGTTTACTGCTTTTGAATGTGTCTATGAGAAAATTACATTTTTAGGGACATTTTGTTTATTTTCTGTGTATGACCAATAATCTTTGTTTTTGTCATTCAGTTGAAGAGACTATAATGGTTTATGAAAACAATATAAATGTAACTACTGTATATGGTGGTCACACATGAGTAAATGAAATGTAATGTATTTTGGAGAAAATAATTGTCCTCCAGACATTTATTGATGTCCATAGACTTTTTAAAAGCCTAATAAAAGACCTATCATAGTAGATAGTAATCGTAATTTACAGGAACTATTTGAACTAATGTTTGAACTGTATCTCTCTTAGACCTGTAGGGCACATGCCCACTATATGAGTTTTCTGTATTTTTATGTAATACGGAAATGCTGCTTAGAACTGTCAGCCCATGTCAAGCAATAGACTATTTTACATATAATTCATTTTTGAGTGCACATTTAAAAAGACTGTAAGCATGTTGCATTGTACCTTACGCCATTTAAGTTTTTACATGAGATTCACAGTGATCAGTTGCATAACACACATTAAAATGTGTGTGAACTGCAATGGAGACTGGAAACAGACTTTAATGCAAATGAAATGTAATGGGCAGTGAGTTGACATGAAGAACTCTTCTGCAGCGCAACAGCACTGTGAACTAGCCCTTAAAGTATACCTCACCTGAGACAAAGCTACCTAAGGTGAGGCTAAGCAAAAAACTAGCTATGGGGAGCACATCCTAAAACTTTAAAGGAATACTTAATTTCAACTTACCTGGCGCATCTTGCAGCCCCCTGGATTTGTCCTGTGCCCACAACATCCTTCTGATTTCCACCGGCCAGCAGAGATGGCCCGAACGGTTCCCGGCGAACTTCCGTGGCTTGCGTTCGCGGAGAACCATGAACTTTTCCGGAAGTTCGATCTGTTCCCATAGTGCATCATTAGGGTCAACTTCTGACCCTCTACATCACAGTCCGCAGGCACATTGTACCCAATCAGGCTACACTCCCTCCTGAAACCCCACCCCCCCCCCCTTATAAAAGGCAGGCAGTGTCAGGCTTTTCACTCACTCGTGTCCCTGCAGTAATTAGAGAAGGGAGAGCTGCTGCATACTCTCATAGGGAAAGCTTAGTTAGGCTCTTGTAGGCTTGTTAGCTTGCTCCTTGCTGATTCTTATTGCTAAAAATACACCCCTCAACAGCTCTTTTGAGAGCTAATCTTGTTCTTGTGATCTATTTTTTTTTGTGTGTGTGGCCCACTTGCATTATATACAGCCATTATATACAGCCCTGTCAGTAAGTCGCAGCTGGCCTTTGGCACCTTAATTCCTACTGTGCCACTGCCAGGCACAGCACATTCAGTGACTACCTGTGTGTGTGATAGGCAGCTGCAGATTTGTAATCCCATCCCAATCACTGCACCTGTTCACTGTTCAGTGCACCTACCTACCTACGTAAGTGCATGCATTGTTAATACCACTAGTCATTGCACCTGTTCACGGCGGTACCTGTGTGTGTGTGTGTGTGTGTGTGTGTGTGTGTGTGTGTGTGTGACAGGTGCACATTTGTAATACCCATCACTGCATATAACATCCTGTTGTGTTCAGTGCACCCACCTACCTACGTGAGCGCACGCAGTGTGATATTTAATACCACCAGTCACTGTACCTGTTCACAGTACGTGTGTGAGACAGGTGCACATTTGTAATACCCATCACTGCATATACCTACCTGTTGTATTCAGTGCACCCACCTAGCTACGTGAGCGCACGCAGTGTGATATTTAATACCACCAGTCACGGCACCTGCTCACTGTACGTGTGTGTGAGACAGGTGCACATTTGTAATACCCATCACTGCATATACCTACCTGTTGTGTTCAGTGCACCCACCTACCTACGTGAGCGCATGCAGTGTGATATTTAATACCACCAGCCACTGTACCTGTTGATGGTACGTGTGTGTGACAGGTGCACATTTGTAATACCCATCACTGCATATACCTACCTGTTGTGTTCAGTGCACCCACCTACCTACGTGAGCGCATGCAGTGTGATATTTAATACCACCAGCCACTGTACCTGTTAATGGTACGTGTGTGTGACAGGTGCACATTTGTAATACCCATCACTGCATATACCTACCTGTTGTGTTCAGTGCACCCACCTACCTACGTGAGTGCACGCAGTGTGATATACCACTCCGTGCATACCTGTTAACTGCACCTGTGTGACTGCACATTGTATTAGTCAAGTCAGTGCATACCTTTCACTTCATCCCCCCGATATGGACAAAACGGACAAAACAGGTAGAGGTAGAGGCAGACCCAGAGGAAGGCCACCCGGCAGGTCTGTGCGAGGTCATGCTGATGTGATTACGTGTGGCCCTGGACCAAAGTACAGTGCTCAGAAGAAGGCACGACCCATTAACTCCCAAGATTGTCAGGACGTGGTTAACTAACACAGAACACCTTATCTTCCACAGCCACCAGCGCTACTACAAGCACCCCATCCGCTGCATTTGACACTTCACAGGAGTTATTTGGTGGGGAAAACACTGATGCACAGCCATTATTGTTACAACAAGATGAGGGTGATAAGCAAGTTACACCACCTCATATGTCTGAGTTAGGCGACACTATGGACGTAACGTGTGAAAAGGAGGAGGATGAAGTACCTGCTGTTGGTACAGTTTATGAGGTGTGTGAGGCAAGCAAAGCTGGGCAGGATGATTAGGATGATGACGATGATACGGATGCCACGTGGGTTCCCAATAGAGGAGATGAACAGGGGGACAGTTCAGAGGGGAAGTCAGAGAGGAGTAGGAGGAGATGAGTTCCTGAAAGAAGCAGAGGTAGCTCGTCATCAGAAACAGCTGGTGGCAGTGTCCGGCGCCATGTATCGCTACCTATAGACAGCCAGCCAACATGCCCTTCAACGGTAGCTGCTGATGCCATCATAGTGCCATCACCCCAGGGGGGCTCAGCGGTTTGGAAATTTTTTAATGTGTCTGTCTCAGATCAGAGCAATGCCATCTGTTCTCTCTGCCTCCAAAAATTGAGCCATGGAAAGGCCAACACCCACGTAGGGACAACTGCCTCACGAAGGCACATGCAGAAAAGGCACAAACTGCAATGGGAAGAGCACCTGAGTGAAAGCAGCACATAAAAGAAAAGCCACCCTCCTTCTCCTCTTCCTCCGTCAGGTGCAGCATCTTCAGCCGCTTTCTCCCTTGCACCTTCACAGCCAGCCTCCTCCACTCCACCTCTGCCCTTGAGCGGTTCCTGCTCCTCTGCCCACAGCAGCCAGGTGTCTGTGAAGGAAATCTTTGAGTGGAAGAAGCCAATTTTTGCCAGTCACCCCCTTGCCCAGCATCTGACAGCTAGCTTGGCGGAACTGTTAGCTCACCAGCTGGTGGACTGTGAGACCTTCCGTAAATGTGTGGCCATTGGGACACCGCAATGGAAGATACCAGGCGGCAATTATTTCTCTAAAAAGGGGATACCCAAACTGTAGCGTGAAGTTGAGAGGCAAGTGGTGTCATCTCTGGCACAGAGCATTGGGTTAAGGGTCCACCTGACCACGGATGCCTGGTCTGCCAAGCACGGTCAGGGCAGGTACATTACTTACACAGCCCATTGGGTCAACCTGGTGACAAGCAGGGAGTATGTGGCTGTGCAGCGGACCAACTTGTGACACCTCTATGGCTTGCAGGCAGGCCTCCTGCCACCTCCTCTCCTCCTGCTACATCCTCTTCGCTGTTGTCATCCTCCTCCTCGGCAGAGTGGCAGTTCAACTCTACTGGTGCTGTGATCTCCTCTCCAGCTACACAGCCCCAGCTCCCCAGGGCCTATGCTGCATGCCAGGTACGACGGTGTTATGTCATCTTAGACATGTCTTGCCTCAAAGCGGAGAGTCACACTGGAGCAGCTCTCCTGGCTGCTCTTAACAAACAGGTGGATCAGTGGCTGACCCCGCACCAGCTGGAGATCGGCAACGTGGTGTGTGACAACGGCAGCAATCTCATTTCAGCTTTGAATATGGGGAAGCTGACACATGTACCCTGCATGGCACATGTGCTGAATCTAGTTATTCAAAGATTTGTGTCAAAGTACCCAGGCTTAGAGGACGTCCTGAAGCAGGCCAGGAAGGTGTGTGGGCATTTCAGGCAGTCTTACACGGCCATGGCACACTTTGGCGATATTCAGCGGAGAAACAAGTTGCCGGTGAGATGCCTGATTTGCGATGGCCCGACTGGCTGAAATTTGACCCTCCTTATGTTCTCTCACCTGCTGGAACAGGACAAAGCCGTCACCCAGTACCTCTACAACTACAGTAGAAGGACACACTTTGGGGAGATGGGGATGTTCTGGCCCAACAACTGGACACTCATGCGAAATGCATGCAGACTCATGCATCCATTTGAGGAGGGGACCAACCTGGTGAGTCGCAGTGAAGTCATCAGCGACTTGATCCCGTACTCTTACTTCCTGGAGCGTGCTGTGCATAGAGTGGTGGATCAAGCTGTGGAGGAGCGTAAGCAGGAACAGTTACAGGAGAAAGCATTGTGGGATCAATTCTCATCAGAGCCAGATGTTTCCTCAACACCTGCGGCAGCACAGAGGGGGGAGGAGGAGGGGGAAGAGTCGTGTGGGGAAGAGGAGTCAGACTCGGATGATGAGGAAGGTGTTTCTTTGGAGGAGGAGGAGAAGGCGGTGGCAGAAGAACAACTGCAGCAGGCGTTGCAGGGGCTTTGTGCTGCTCAACGTTCCCGTGGTATTGTTCGTGGCTGGGGGGAGGAGGAGGACTTACCTGACGTCACTGAGGACGAGCAAGAGGAGATGGATAGTACATCTGGATCCAACTTTGTGCAGATGGCGTCTTTCATGCTGTCCAGCCTGTTGAGGGACCCCCGTATAAAAAAACTCAAGGGGAATGAGCTGTACAAAGTCGCAGGGATGTTTCCAAATCACCAGAAGGCAGAAAGGATGCAGCACTTGCAGAACAAGCTGGCAACTATGCTTTACAATGCGTTTAAGGGTGATGTCACAGCACAACACAATAAAGGTACCACTGCCAGTAATCCTTCTCCCATGTCCACGCAGGCAAGGACAGGACGATCCAGCGATCTAATGGTGATGTCGGACATTCGGACATTCTTTAGTCCAACGCCTCGCCTTCGTTCTTCCGGATCCACCCTCCACCAACGCCTGGACCGGCAGGTAGCCGACTACCTGGCCTTAAGTGTGGATGTAGACACTGTGAGCAGCGATGAACCCTTGGACTACTAGGTGCGCAGGCTTGTCCTGTGGCCAGAGCTTTCCAAATTTGCCATCCAACTTCTGTCTTGCTCTGCCTCAAGCGTCCTGTCAGAAAGGACCTTCAGCGCAGCTGGAGGCTTTGTCACTGAGAAGAGAATTCGCCTAAGTCCCAAAAGTGTTCAGTACCTCACCTTTATCAAAATGAATAATGCATGGATCCCGGAGGGCTACTGCCCGCCCGAAGACTAAGTCAGTCCCCACACACAGCATCTCTGCCTGCATGCCATGTGACTGCCTGCCCCAAGACTAAGTCACTTCTCACACAGCACCTCTGCCCGCAGGCCGCTTGACTGCCTTCTCCGCCACCATTAACAGGGTCAAGGACTCTAGGTGGATTTCTGAATTTTGAAGGCCTAATTTTTCTGGCTGGACAGACCAAATTTGATCAGCTGGACAGTCACTGTTCTATCATTGAGCTACCACAGCCCGGCGACCATATGGGCTTAAAAACCGCCACGGCCTGCACGCTCGCCATGGTGCGCACCAATCCAGCATGGTCGTCACTACACAAACAGCTGTTTGCGATGCGTTACACAGTGAGATTGGTGTGTCAGTGTGAAGCAGTACTCTATACACACTCCCTGATTGATGTATACACATGTAAGATGTTTTAAAGCACTTTAGGTCAGCAATTTAGCATTCAATGTGATTTCTGCCCTTAAAACGCTGCTTTGCGTCAAATCCAGATTTTTCCCCGGGACTTTTGGCATCCATCCCACTCATTCATGCAAAAACTCAGATGTTAGACCCCTTGAAACATCTTTTCCATCACCTTTGTGGCCAGCATAAGTGTTTCTAGTTCTCAAAGTTCGCCTCCCCATTGAAGTCTATTGCGGTTCGCAAAAGTTAGCGCGAACCGAACTTTTGCGGAAATTCGTGTGTGCGGCCCGCAAACCGAAAATCGGAGGAACGGGCCACTAGCGGCGACCCCCACAAAGCTGGCCCGTGCAACCAGTTGCCGGCTACTGCGCATGCACACCCCAACCTGTGTGCACCCTGATTGCGCTCCCATGGCCGGAAGCGTTCTGCGCATGAGCAGTATGCAAAAATCACTACTGCACATGTGCAGAGCACTCCTGGCAGTGGAAGTGCAATCAGGGTGCGCACAACTCAGGACATGCGCAGTAGCCAGCGACGGGCCAGCTTTGCAGGAGTTGCCGTTGCTGGCCAGAGGGAATCAGGAGGACCTCGTGGGCACAGGTCAACTCTAGGCTGCAAGAATCCTCAGGTAAGCTAAAATCATTTTTTTACTTATGTATTCCTTTAACTTTTATTTGAAAACCATTCAATAAAAGTCAGTACAATTTCTATGTTACCCAAAACTAGCGCAAACACTCACATATGGGTGATGGGGAAAAATACGGAGGACGACAGCTGTTTTGTGCATTGATGCTTCATCAGGACTGTCAAGCACAGAGGTATGTTCATGCTAGATTCAAACACCTCTGTGCGTTTTCAGTTCCTCTTTTCATTCCCCCCGGTCTCCTTACAGTGGTATGAAACTCAGTATTTCTTCTTTGCTCAAAAAGATTCTTTACAGCATAAAAGCTACTACCAGAAAAAAATGGTAGCAGCACAGCATTCAAATAGTTAAACACTTTCTTCTGCAGTGGGATGCTTAAGGGCTTATTTCCACTATGCATGAATCCAGGCAGAATCTGCAGTGTTTCCCTGCATGTGAACTGCACAGGGAAATGCTGCTTATTTCTTGCCCTGCTGTCCAGATTGCACTTGCAGTCCAATTTTCAAATTTTAAAGTCCAATTTTCAGACAAAAAGAGTCAGGCTTTGGGGCCGCAGCTCTGACCAAGATGGCCGCTAGCTAAGGGAGCTCCGCTCACGCCCGGATCTAATCCCTGCAATCCGCTACAACAAGCGCTCATTTTGGCCGGGGACTTATAGCTACAGCGTGCGGAGATGATGAAGAGGGGGCAAGCAGCGAAAACGGACGCCCAGAAGGCAAAACCAGCGTGCATAGAGCGCTTCTTTGGCGACGTGCGCAAGAGCCAAGATGGCGCCGGACGCCAGGGGACACAGAAAGTGGCAGCACAGCAAGACCTACGCAGTGCCACAGTGAGTAGCAGGTCGCCCAAGCCTAGCAAGGGGGAAAGCACCTCAGGGGGGACAGGCTCTGTGCCTCCTTCACCCTCTCCTCCTTCACCCTCTCCGAGCCAGACCTCCTCACAATAGCCCCAGCAGTCCCAGCTCACTGCAGACATGCTTGAGCAGGCCCTGGAAAAACACAGATCATCTCTCCTCACTACTATTAACACCATGCTGAATGCAGCAGTTTCAGAGCTTAAAAATGAACTGACAGGCATTGGAGAACGCACAGATGCCTTGGAGAAGAAAGTTGATGAGTTGGTTCAAAACTATAACTTAATGGCTGATGAGCACGAACAAACACAAACTGATATTAAATCCCTCCGCCTGGCTCAGGAAGATCACGAGAACAGGGACAGGAGGCAAAACCTTAGGATTAGGGGGGTTCCTAATACAGTTCAAGCAGCTGACATCCGACCATATTTGGTGGACCTGTTTAACTTTTTAGTACCTGATCAAGAACCTGAAACGTGGCGAATGGACAGGGCTCACAGAGCCTTAGGTTCCGCACTTCGAAACTCACAAGCACCAAAGGATATAGTTCTCCGTATGCATTACTTTGAGTCTAAAGAGTTGATCACCACTGCCACACGGAATCAACATTTAATATCTTTCCAAGGAGACTCGCTTTCAATTTACAATGATCTATCTCCAATCACGTTAGCAAAGAGGAGAAATCTGCGGCAGGTTACTCAGGCCCTCAGAGAAGCGGGACTTATGTATAAATGGGGCTTCCACTTTAAACTTATTGTGACTAAAGCTGGCCGTACTTTTGTACTACAAGATATTGACGAGGCAGACGCCTTTTTAAAATCTCTAGGTCTTCAAGCAGCTGCTCTCCCATCTCCTCGGGGAGACGCAACTGTATCTGAGTTAGCTGCATCACCCAAGCCCCACGTAATAGGCATACAACTGAATGGGAAACGGTGCCCCAAAAACCGCCTTCACACCCTAGAAGCCAAAACTCCTCCCCTCTATGGAGCAGCTCTCCCCGGGAGGATAGGCCTTCCTGATCCTCTCTGATCTTCGCAATGAGAATGTAAATGGTCCGGGCGGGACTGTTCCCCTTGGACTTTTGGACCTTGGTCTACGGCATGGTACCCCTCTTATGGAGACCACCCCGCTGCCCAGCTGAGACTCTGGGCGGGACTATCTTTTTTTTATTTTTGTTGTTTCTTTGTGCGATAATTTTCTTGGTCTCTCCATGACTTGGTATGATGGTGATAAACCCCAGTCATGGCCTACTGGTTTCCAGATGGTTACCCCAGAAAGGGGTTTCTGGTTCTTGTTCCTGTTTTGGTTTATTGTTCTACCGTTTGGGTGTTACTAACTTTTATTTTCACAGGCTTGGCTTGGGACATTCTGTCCCCCCTAACCCCTTAGATATAATATTCTATAGCAGGACCCCACCCCCAATCTCTAAATGGTCTGTATAGTATAAGTGAATGTTAAGGGCCTCAATACCCCCCGTAAACGGCACTTATTGCAACGAGAGGCCAAACGATTAAACGCAGATGTGATTCTGGTGCAAGAGACACATTTCAAAGCTTCAGATCATCCGTCCTTGTCATCTCAGACTTATCCACAGGTGTTTTATGCATCAGCTCCGACCAAGAGGGCGGATGTGGCTATATTGATCCATCATAACGCCCCAGTACAAATCCTCACCTCAGTTATTGACCCTCGGGGACACTATATTTTATTACATGTTCGGATTCAGGGGATGGAACTTATATTGGGAAATGTGTATGCCCCTAATACCGATCAAATATTTTTTTTCCGCAGGGTTCTTACTAAGGCGGAATCTATGTCTAGCCTGCCCTGGTTGTTGGGAGGTGATTACAACATGGTAATGTCTCCTTGTGTAGATAGATCCGCACCGGCGGCAGACATATCTCAACGTAAAATAAACTCCCTATCTCGCCTCTTTCGACACATTTCACTGGGCGAGGTTACACTTTCTATTCATCCCCACATTCAGTATATACAAGAATAGACAATTTTTTGGGTAGTAGATTAGTGTTGGGTGAACAGTGTTCGCCACTGTTCGGGTTCTGCAGAACATCACCCTGTTCGGGTGATGTTCGAGTTCGACCGAACACCTAATGGTGTTCGGCCAAACCGTTCGGCCATATGGCCGAACTAAGAGCGCATGGCCGAACGTTCCCCGAACATTCAGCTAGCGCTGTGATTGGCCGAACGGGTCACGTTGTTCGGACCCGAACGCGCTCTGATTGGCCGAACGGGTCACGTGGTTCGGGTAAATAAATACCCGATCCACGTCATTTCTCCACCATTTGTCTGTGGGTTTAGCTTTGGGTAGGCAGGCAGGGTAGTTCTCTCTCCTGCCAGGCTAGCCAGGGTCCCCCCAGTCATTGTGTCGCTGCTGGGAACAGTAGTACACCGCTCACCCACACCATATAGCATTGTGTTTACTGCCACTCTGTGTACACCGCTCACCCACCACTGTATAGCATTGTGTTTACTGCCACTCTGTGTCTCTGCTGGGAACAGTAGTACACCGCTCACCCGCCACTGTATAGCATTGTGCTCTGTGTCGCTGCTGGGAATAGTAGTACACCGCTCACCCACCACTGTATAGCATTGTGCTCTGTGTCTCTGCTGGGAATAGTAGTACACCGCTCACCCACCACTGTATAGCATTGTGCTCTGTGTCGCTGCTGGGAATAATAGTACACCGCTCACCCACCACTGTATAGCATTGTGCTCTGTGTCGCTGCTGGGAACAGTAGTACACCGCTCACCCACCACTGTATAGCATTGTGCTCTGTGTTGCTGCTGGGAATAGTAGTACAGCGCTCACCCACCACTGTATAGCATTGTGCTCTGTGTCGCTGCTGGGAACAGTAGTACACCGCTCACCCACCACTGTATAGCATTGTGCTCTGTGTCGCTGCTGGGAATAGTAGTACACCGCTCACCCACCACTGTATAGCATTGTGCTCTCTGTCACTGCTGGGAATAGTCGTACACCGCTCACCCACCACTGTATAGCATTGTGCTCTGTGTCGCTGCTAGGAATTGTAGTACACCGCTCACCCACCACTGTATAGCATTGTGCTCTGTGTCGCTGCTGGGAACAGTAGTACACCGCTCACCCACCACTGTATAGCATTGTGCTCTGTGTCGCTGCTGGGAATAGTAGTACACCGCTCACCCACCACTGTATAGCATTGTGCTCTGTGTCGCTGCTGGGAATAGTAGTACACCGCTCACCCACCACTGTATAGCATTGTGCTCTGTGTCGCTGCTGGGAATAGTAGTACACCGCTCACCCACCACTGTATAGCATTGTGCTCTGTGTCGCTGCTGGGAATAGTAGTACACCGCTCACCCACCACTATATAGCATTTCTGTACTGCCACTGTACTGCTGCCAGTCAGCGTGTACTTTAAGGATAAGTGAAATGAAGAAGAAATCCTGTGAAAGAGGGAGGGGCAAGGGAAGAGGTGTTTCCCCTGACGGTTCACGTACAGGCCACAGTGGAGCACCGAAGAAAACCCACTCAATACCGCCCATGTTGTCCAGGAAATCAACCCTCACAAATCCAAAAGAACAGGACCAGATAATTAATTGGATGACCTCTTAAGCGTCCAGCAGTGGGTTAAGCAGCACCAGCACATCATGCACGAGGTCCGAGTCCTCAGCCAGTTACAAGGAGCCAGTGGGCACAAAGCTGACACAACCGGCAGCGACACCACGCACACAACTGCCAAATAACCAGTCCGAAGAATTTCCTCAGGACACAATGGGGTATTCGCAGGAGCTATTCCCAGCCCAACAAACTTCCACCTTTCAAAGGTCAATGGAACAGCCAGAAAAGTTGTGCCCGGATTCACAACCATTTACTGTGGGAAATGCACCGCGCACTGAAATGCAAGGCGAGTCCGAGGACTTTGAAACCCAAATCCCAGAGCAAGTTGGGCAGGAGGGGTTTCAATTGCAGGAGGTCGGCCGAGAAGACCTGGAAGACGACGTTGGAGTGAGCTGCGCAGAGGTTGTTCTGGGGAGCTCTACTCCATGGCGGCGGCCCACAACCACATATGACGAGTTTGAGGAGATGGAAGAGGAGGGTTTGGACAATGTGGACACAGACCCAGATTTTGTATGTGAAGGAGAACATCGCCGTCGTAGCAGCACAGATGAGTCTGTTGAAGAACCCACTGCTGCACGAGTTCGCCTTGTGCCACAAGGTAGGCGGCGCGAAATTTCAGGCACCACAAGCATGGAAGTTCAAGTGAGACGCAAAAGAGGCGCAAACAGAAATCGCCAGCAAGGCAGGTGCTCCAAAGTCTGGCCTTTCTTTGAAGACTGCAGTGAGGATGGTACCATGGTGATTTGCAAGGTGTGCAAGACCCGCCTGAGCAGGGGGAAAAATATTAACAACCTCTCCACCACCAGCATGACCCGCCACATGGTATCCAAACATCCCACTCTGTGGGCAAACGCGACAGGACAGGGTACCAGCAACACTGCCTCCCTTGGGGTCACCAGACTCACCACCAGACCCTCCTCAGCAGCAGCAGTAGCCCAGCCATTGCGTGGTTCACAACAACATTCACAAACATCAGACGACGCTGACACTGTCACTTTCCGGAATAGTGCTCTTGAGGTCTCCCAGTCTTCATCAAACACAACAACCAACAGCCCTTCAGTGTGCAGCCCTACGGTTCAGTTGTCTGTCTCGGAGATGTTTGAGCGCAAGAGGAAATTGCCAGCAACTGACCCCCGGGCCGTGGCACTAACAGCCAGCATAGCCAAGCTTCTGGCCTGCGAAATGCTGCCATATCGAGTGGTGGAGACAAACAGCTTCAAGGGCATGATGTCAGTGGCCATCCCACGTTACGTGGTTCCCAGCCGCTACCACTTTGCGCGCTCTGCAGTGCCTGAGTTGCATGAGCACGTGGTCAGCAAAATAACCCGAAGCTTGAAGAATGCCGTTGCCTGCAAGGTTCACCTCACCACTGACACCTGGACGAGTGCGTTCGGCCAGGGTCGATACATCTCCCTTACCGCGCACTGGGTAAACCTTGTGGAGCCTGGCAGCGATTCCCTGCGCCGCCCTCCTCCTGTTCCATCACGTGTGCTGCTGGGTTAGCATTACCGGTCCCTTTTCCTGGAACCTCTTATCTGTATTACATTTATGACTGCATGGCAACAAAAAGCATGTTACCTGTGCAAAGAAATGAATATATAAAGTCAGCGCAGGTCTATAGTAATACAGCTTTCATCATTTTTTGGTATACAGGATCTTCGAACAAAAGGGTAAAGAAGCAAGGCTTACCAGATTCCAACAACCCACATTATAAGGTTGTAAACGAGTTTGATAGGTGGTCCGCAGAACTTTCAAATGGTGTCGTTTCACCAGCGATGTTGCACACTACAGATTCCTCCGGAATATAGTAGATATCCTGAGATCGCAGAGACTCACCAAAGGGGAGTCCAGTAGGGTAGTGACATGAAAGAGATGTACGGCACATCTAAGTGTAAACCGTCTTTATTACATAACAAGTAAAACAATTAAAAACAAGGATAAAGGAAAACTCACATACGGGGCCCGTGCACTGGGAACCCCGAAAAAGTAGCGCGCATAAAATGGTCAATAGAAGACCTCAAATAAAATGGTGCCGCCTGTCGCCTTCCCGACCGGTTTCGCAATCTTGCGTCATCAGGGGAGAAAGGCGACCAGGCGGCCAGCACCAACTTTATAACATTTTTGAATTAAAAAGTGGGAGTGGTTAGGCTAACCTAACCACTCCCACTTTTTAATTCAAAAATGTTATAACATTTTTGAATTAAAAAGTGGGAGTGGTTAGGCTAACCTAACCACTCCTATCCTATCCTATATCAAAAATGGATGCAATATCCTATATCATGGATAGGACGTATATATGCCCTAAAAATGAATTCCTTACCAAAACTTCTATATCTATTCCAGACCTTACCAGTACAGGTCCCTTTAACGCTCCTTCGACTCTTACAAACAGATTTTTTTCGCTTTATTTGGAGGAATAAAAAGCCTAGAGTATCCCGTAAGGTAATGATGGCAGACAGAGAAAGGGGGGGATTAGGGGTACCCGATCTGAAGGCATATTACTTAGCGTCCCACCTCAGACAAATTGTAGAATGGACTAAACGTCCTTCGCATGCGAGATGGGTTTCCCTAGAAAAAGCAGCTATACACCCTTACTCCCCCTTAGCTTTTATATGGAGACACCCACATCAGATAAACCCTTCTTCTCGTACCTTTTTATCATCTGTAAAATTAAACTATGGCAGCTGTATATGCCAGACGTAAATTGGTCATCAAGGCCTTCTTTACTAACCCCAGTGATGGGTTCTTGTAACGATCGGTGTAACACAGGTCTGATTATTGGTGATCTGCAGTATCACCAAGAATACAGATATATACCCGATTATTGATGATCTGCAGTATCACCGATAATCAGATATATTAGTAACCTCTGGACACCTGAGAGATATGAGTGTTTGGTGCAACAGTAATACTTTGAGAACAATACCAGGAGGACAGGTACAAGGCAGTAAGGAATACTGCTGGAGTAGTATCTTTCCACAGCCTGTGACTCTCCCGTGGGGAGGAGTCAGACTGGGAGAGGGAAGAAACAGAGCGTGAGTGACACCAATAGAAGGATGCCACTGACTGATCTGTGAACTATCTCTTAACTGGGGAGATAGCTCTCAAGGTCGGACAAGCCAGGTCGGCAACATACTTACATACAAGGTACAAAGACAGGAGGCTAATTTGGTAATCCTAAGGCAAGCAGGGTTTGGCAACAGAGTATCAGATATAGCGAAGTACCAAATCAGTGAACAGAAGAGTGGTCAGGAAAGCAGAAAGTCATAACAGATAATAGACAATGCCTAGTCTTGGGTGTGAGTTCCGTGATCATCAACACCCTGGAACTAGTCTGAAGTATAACAGAATGGTAACACAAGTCCCTAATCTTTGGGTGTGAGGTCCTTGATCATCAACACCCTGGAACTAGTCTGAAGTATAACAGAATGATAACACAGATTCCTAATGTTTGGGTGTGAGGTCCTTGATCATCAACACCCTGGGACTAGTCTGAAGTATAACAGAATGATAACACAGATTCCTAATCTTTGGGTGTGAGGTCCTTGATCATCAACACCCTGGGACTAGTCTGAAGTATAACAGAATGATAACACAGATTCCTAATCTTTGGGTGTGAGCAGAGGCGGGACAAGGTCCTTCAGCACCCAAGGCTGAGACACCAAAGTGCACCCCCCCATCCCTCCCACCCCAGCCGTCACACACTGATTGCTATTAGACTAATAGGTGCCCCAAGGCCCCCAACCTCCCCAACACCTTAATCTCTAGTTATCTGGCTTGCAGTCACTGTCATGTATCCCCTTTTCTTATTTCTTTCTGCTTCAAACACAATTGGGAATGATAGCTGAATGACTTGTGCGCCCCCTCCTACACTGCGCCCTGAGGCTGGAGCCTCTCCAGCCTCTGCCTCGGCCCGGCCCTGGGTGTGAGGTCCTTGATCATCAACACCCTGGGACTAGTCTGAAGTATAAAAGAATGATAACACAGATTCTGACAATAAGGTCTGAGTGCTTCCACGTAGTGATCGCAACGGCAGACAACCAGAGAATGACCAGCACCAAGTATATATAGCAAAGCGCTCTCCAGCGCCTCCCCTAAGTGCTGGACCAATGAGAAGTGGTTGGATCGTCAGCTGACCGGCTTGTCCGACCTTGAGAGCTATCTCCACAGTTAAGAGATAGTTCACAGATCAGTCAGTGGCATCCTTCTATTGGTGTCACTCACGCTCTGGTCCTTCCCTCCAAGATCGCTACAAGATCCCAGGGGATAAATTGTTTGACTATCTACAACTTAGGCATTATGCCCTTAGTCTTTCTCGCACCTTGACATTTCCTCCCCCAACGTTTTTTGAACACTTATCCAGAGCTACGGAGAGGCAGAAGGGCATGATTTCCCTACTATATGAGCTTCTCCATGGTATTTTCCCAACTGTATCAGATAGATGCTGGAGAGGCTGTGGTCACAAAGGCTCAATAGAGCATATATTTTGGTTCTGTCCTAAAATTGAGAACTTTTGGCTTTCAGTCCATAAACTAGTGTGCCAAACCATACGCCAAGAGATCCCATATGATCCCTGGACTTTACTGTTAGGCCTCCCTATATTAAACACTCGGACATCCACGCAGAAAATGGCTAACATTATTTTGGTTGCGGCAAGGTTATCTATTGCAGCTCTCTGGAGGTCTACAGCCTCTCCAACATTAGACAGAGTTCGATCTAAGATTGAGTTTCTTAGGAACATGGACTACCTAACAGCTACTAAAAATAACACAATGCCCGCTTTTGAGAAGGTGTGGGATTTCTGGGATATCAATATTGTTATGGCAGAAGCAATCACTTGAGTTGACCTTACTTCTTTTTGGATAGATCTGGTTGGTTGGATGGGTTTAGATGGGATAGGGGGAGAATTTTTCTTGGGGTTGAGGGGAGGAGAGAGGAGGGGAAACGCCTGATAATGCCTGTGCGAAATAGCTACTTATCCAACAGAATTAGTGTAGTGTTAAGGTTTATGTTACAACATGTTAATGGTACTTATGTGCATATGTATACTATTGCTTACCATCTGATTTTATTCTTCAAAAAAAAGAAAAAACTCTGTTGAGGATATTACTACTTTGGACTTCTGTTTGTCTTGAATATATGTACGCTCTTACTGTATTCTTCTGTATCGCAATTTCCTCAATAAAAATTTTAAGTACCAAAAAAAAAAAGAGTCAGGCTTGCCTGTTCCTTCCTATCACACTCCCATTGCCTCATCTTCACCATCCCATTAACTCCCCTTACTGGAGGGAACTGTGCAGCAAGACTGTTTCTACCTGTCTGAAACTGTGACTTAAGCCAAAGGTCAAATTGTTCAAGGGGTGATTACACAGACAGGGATAAACTAAGAAAGGAATAGACATCGCACAGAGGTATGTGGATCTAGCATGAACATACCTCTTTACTTACCTTAGGCAGCTTTGTCTTAGATTGGGTACAATTTAACATACAGGAATATGCATTGTATCAGAAAATGCACATGTTTACCTGTTACCAACTGTGAAGTGACCAAGTGCCTTAGTGCTCGTGTACACAGGCCTTTATAATGTTTTTCTAAAGAACAAAGTTTAAATATGCTGCATGTTACTTGTATTTGTCCTGCTTCACTTTGAGTTCTGTTTATTAACTTGTTGTCATCTTTCCAAATGGTTAAATTAATTTACATTTACATATTCGATTCTTAAAACTTTTTCTAATCAATAGTTATGTAATAATGATGTGGAATTTAAAACATTGTTCTCAGAATTACATAACATTGCCCAATATGGCCTTATCATTTTAGCAAATGCTATACGATCAGTACTTGTAACTCAACTTAGCAAACCTATAAAAGAGGTAGAAAATAAATGCTCGTTTTCAGAAGTGACAAAAACACTGTCATTTTCTAGTCAGCATTTGGTACATGCCACAGTTTAATCCAGACTTCATATATGGCCTTTATACCAATATCACACATCAGAGTATATATCAGAGTATATCTAAGGAGCAGAAACACAAAGTGAGTTGAAGGCATCAGTGGGGTGAAACCATCAAAAGTTAATTATGCCCTGACATGTTTCCAGTAAAGTGTAGCTACAGTAAAATATTACTGTGCTAAAAGTTACTGCTGCTTTAAATTTATTGTTGGTGTTAGTAGTGCCTTATTAACGTGAATATAATGGGAGGATCAGAGTTCAATTACAACCACTAACCTTCCAATTCTTCCCAACACTTGGATATAGGTCGCAACTAGCTGCTCACTTTTATTCTACAGAGTAAGGTGATGGCCATGTGGCGGATAGACCAGTTGCTTCAGGAAAATATGCCATTTAGAGCTGATTTTATTATTTACAGTGGGAAGCAAAAGTTTGGGCAACCTTGTTAATCGGCATGATTTTCCTGTATAAATCGTTGGTTGTCACATTAAAAAATGTCAGTTAAATATATCATATAGGAGACACACACAGTGATATTTGAGAAGTGAAATAAAGTTTATTGGATTTACAGAAAGTGCGCAATAATTGTTTAAATACAAATAGGCAGGTGCATAAATGTGGGCACTGTTGCCATTTTATTGATTCCAAAAGATTTAGAACTAATTATTGGAACTCAAATTGGCTTGGTAAGCTCAGTGACCCCTGACCTACATACACAGGTGAATCCAATTATGAAAAAGACTATTTAAGGGGGTCAATTGTACGTTTCCCTCCTCTTTTAATTTCCTCTGAAGAGTAGCAACATGGGGGTCTCAAAACAACTATCAAATGACTTGAAGACAAAGATTGTTCACCATCATGGTTTAGAGGAAGGATACAGAAAGCTGTCTCAGAGATTTCAGCTGTCTGTTTCCACAGTTAGGAACATATTGAGGAAATGGAAGACCACAGGCTCAGTTCAACATCATCTTGCTGCAGATGGAGTCACTGTGCATCGTTCAACTATTCGGCACACTTTACACAAGGACATGCAAGAGGAAGCCTTTTCTCCACCCACAACACAAACAGAGCCGCTCGAGGTATGCTAAAGCACATTTGGACAAGCCAGCTTCATTTTGGAATAAGGTGCCGTGGACTGATGAAACTGAAATTGAGTTATTTGGGCATAACAAGGGGCGTTATGCATGGAGGAAAAAGAACACAGCATTCCAAGAAAAACACCTGCTACCTACAGTAAAATATGGTGGTGGTTCCATCATGCTGTGGGGCTGTGTGGCCAGTGTAGGGACTGGGAATCTTGTCAAAGTTGAGGGATGCATGGATTTCACTCAGTATCAGAAGATTCTGGAGAGCAATATCCAGGAATCAGTACCAAAGCTGAAGCTGCGCCGGGACTGGATCTTTCAATAAGACAACAACCCTAAATACTGCTCAAAATCCAGTAAGGCATTCATGCAGAGGAACAAGTACAACATTCTGGAATGGCCATCACAGTCCCCAGACCTGAATATAATTGAAAATCTGTGGTGAGAGTTAAAGAGAGCTGTCCATGCTCAGAAGCCATCAAACCTGAATGAACTAGAGATGTGTTGTAAAGAAGAATTGTCCAAAATACCTTCAACCAGAATTCAGACTCTCATTGGAACCTACAGGAAGGGTTTAGAGGCTGTAATTTCCGCAAAAGGAGGATCTATTAAATGATTTCATTTCTTTTTTGTGGGGTCCAAATTTATGCACCTGCCTAATTTTGTTTAAACAATTATTGCACACGTTCTGTAAATCCAATAAACTTAATTTCACTTCTCAAATATCACTGTGTGTCTCCTATATGATATATTAAACCAACATTTTTTATCGTAACAACCAACGATATATACAGGAAAATCATGACAATTAACAAGGTTGCCCAAACTTTTGCATCCCACTGTATGTCTAACATGTGACAGTAGAGGAGCAGAAATACAATGTCATTGTGATTTAAAGAAAATCTGAGTAAATATGTAGGTGACCACTTCTGATTTCCTTCTGAAACATTTTGCTATATTAATCGATTGGCTTCAATAGTCAGACCAGAAGAAGCATTTGCTGAGTGATGTCAGACTTCTTTCAGATCTGTAGTGTGTTCTGGGTCAGTAACTCAGAAAGCATTAAGACCAGTGGATAAACATGACAGCCAGGCAATTAGTATTTCCAGATATTGAGATTAGCAATAACAATAGCAATATTTCTTCAAGTACAGTTATCCTTGAAACTAAGATCTGTCTTTAACCTTCCTGGCGGTAAGCCCGAGCCGAGCTCGGGCTATGCCATGCAGGAAGATATCTCAGCCCCTGGTGGGGCGATTTTCTTCATTTAAAATGCTGTACGCGCAGCTAGCACTTTGCCAGCGATCGCCCGCACGCAGCGGCGCAAGAGGGCCCCCCCCCCGCCAGAGCCCTGCGCTGCCCGGACCAATGAGTTCCGGGCAGCGCTATGGGCTGGATCGGAGGTGTCTGACGTCAGGACGTCGGCTGACGTCCATGACGTCATTCCGATCGTCGCCATGGCGACAGGAGAAGCCAAACAGGGGAACGCGTTAATTACGCATTCCCCTGTTTGCTATTGATGCCGGCGACGATCGCACTAGAGGGACACATGCGCCCTCTAGTGGTGTTTCATGTAGCTACCACTCTGGTAGCTTTACATGAAACAAAAAAAAAGAAATAAAAAAAAAAAGGATTTTTGCCTTTTTGGCAAAAACAATTAACCGCCAGGAGGGTTAAAGTGAATTCAACTTTTATTGAGAAAAACTCTGCTCTTTCATTTTGGCTCTGTACTTTGCAAGGACTGAGAGCAAATGTTATTTTAGTTTCATCATTTGATTCATATGTGTATAGGTGACAGTTACTCCATTATGCTTCAAACAAAAACTGGCAGAAAGAACCTGTCAAATTTTGCTGCTAGTCAATGGATTTGTCTAGGTTCTGAAATTGAGAAGCAAGAGAAACAAGGCTTTTTTCCTGGGCAACTATTCACTCCTGCAGGAGACATGCTGCAAACAATGTACTGTAGTCAAGGTTGCATAATTTTCACTTACAGTCAATTTTGAAAATTTTAAACCAGCTGCCAGACTTAAATGGAAAGATAGTTTTGATTAAAAAAAAAAAAACCTTGTTCTGCACCAACTTATGTTTATGGCAATTTTAGAAAATGGGATTTACCTTCATTATTTGAAAATAACAGTAAGGCACATTTTAATATCTTACCTACAATCATGTGGTTGCATACATCACAAAAAGTGGGCTTTTTAAAGACGTGCTCCTGGAAAATATGTGCCCTACTGTCCAGCGGCTGTATAACTTTGGTAGGAGTTGATGACTGAGTTTCAGAGCTTTTAGTCTGTCTGATGTGAGTTGGGCTGTCTTCTGGCTCAAAATCTACTTGGAATTTCAGGTCACTGTTAGTTCTTTGGAAGAAATTGTCAGCACTTTTACTTCGTATGCTCTTCGTCTTGAAGGAAAGAGATTTCTTAAGTTTCTGGAGCTATAAAAAAATAAAGAATTTTGCTGTAAAAATCCTATTTCGCAGCAACAATTTTTAACCAATTGGATAATTTTCAAAGTGTATTAAAAACAGGAATAACAAAAAGCACTAAAATTCATGAAGTCTATCCTGAGCTACTGTACATACAGACTGTAAGGGAGCACAGTTCCAGAATTGTTTATTTATTTCTGACATTCAGCATTCTTGCCTCAGGTTTACAACCATATGGACATACTGTATACTAGAGAAAGAAAAATACATAAGAGTGATTTACTAAAGGAAATGTTAATGGCAATGTACAATGTGTATGGGGCTTTTAAAAATGCTTACAGCTGCCTCATTTAAAGTGAACTTCCGGACTAAAAATCTACTCAGCAGAACTGAAAAGGCTTGGTGTTTCTTTAACAGTTTCACAGCATCAGAACTTTGTTTTTCTTACCAAAGCATCAATTTTAGCTGCATTTTTAGCTAAGCTCCACCCATCAAAGAAAACTGCCCGGGCTTTTTTTCCGCTGATGCTGTGCAAAGCATGATGGAATTTCCTATGTTGTTATTTACGTTGCCTAGCAACAGGGAGGGGTGATCAGCGCACAGGACAGTTAGAAAGTGCTCCCTGGCTCATGCTCCCTGTCACCTCCTTTCAACCAAAAAGATGGCTGCCCTCATGAAATCAAACATTTGCCTGTTCTTTTAAAACAGGGTGGGTAAGAGATTATATTACCTATCTATTTTAATTAACATAACTAATGTAACTTAATGACAGTATGTTTGTTTAGGCTGAAGTTCCTCTTTAACTGTCCTGTTTTCATAACTTGAGTTGACTTAGTTATAGTAAAAAGAGACTCAGACATACTGTTTGCCAACTTCATCTATCTATATTTAATTCTATGCAAGTAGCTGGATGGAGATTTACCTTGATCAAATGAACCTTGTGCTCCCAGCCAACTGTGGAAAAAATGAACAACTCACATATGTCATGAATGGTGACTAAGACATTAACATGACATTAATTATACAATGAATATGAGATTTTACTCACATCTGTAATTTAGCAGTGCTGTAAAAGCACTGTCCAGGGAATGGAAGCACTGGTTTCCTACCTAAGTTCTTCAGCTGTTTATCCCAACAATGGCTTATGCACTCTGAGGAAAATATATGCATAGTCTGTGTTCTGATGACTTCAGATAGTGAAACCCCTCACCAGTACACACCCATATCTACTTAACTCATCTCCTGGCCACTGCAGGTTTGGTCAGGTAGCACTTTCGGGCTTATGTTTCTTAACTCCCTGTATAGTGTTAATTATTTTGCAAATCCACTTTATAGAGCAACCAGTTAAGCCATGGCAAAGTAAAGCCACTAGAATCTTGTAAGGGACTAAAAAAACCTAACAGCATTGTTTGAAAAAAAAAAAGCTACACTAAATATTAATTTGACTTTGCTTAAAGTGAACCCGAGGTGAGAGTTATATGGAGGCTGCCATATTTCTTTTCTTTTAAGCAATACCAGTTGCCTGGCAGTCCTGCTGATCCTTTGCCTCTAATACTTTAAGCCATAGACCCTGAACAAGCATGCAGCAGATCAGGTGTTTCTAACAATATTGTCAGAACTGACAGGATTAGCTGCATGCTTGCTTTTGATGTACTTCAGTCACTACTGCAGACAAAGTGCCAAACTAACTACAGACAACTGGCATTGTTTCAAAGTAAACCAATATGACAGCCTCCATATACCTCTCACCTCGGGTTCCCTTTAAAGAGTTAAGCAGTGAAATTGTGGTGCTAGCATGACTTAGGATGCCTGAAACCATTATTATAATGCACTTTTCTTATGTGGGTCCTGTAAGTACAACTTTTTTTTAACAATTTATATATTTTATTTGCGATTATTCAGGTTGGAGTGAGCTCTGAGTTGTCCCACACTGCAATATGCAAATCATCTCTTTATTGTCCGGATAGCTAAACACACCTCTAGAACTGCTGGAATGCACTGATGTGTCAGCTTGTTAATATTACAGAGCCAAACTAATCCAACATGCATGCAGACTGTTTTGGATTGGTTGTGTAAAGGGCTAAAAAAGACCAAAAAGCCTTTTTACTAAAATGCAGTGATGCACTGTGGGACAGTTCAGAGCTCACTCCAACCTGAATAATCGCAAATACCTCTGTTTTAAGAAGGCAAACTTCTGTTTTGCATAGCATTTTAGTAGGGAGGCATTTTTGGTCTCTTTCAGCCCCTTACACACTCCCAGGAGTTCTGGTTCACCATAAGCTAGCTAGCAATCGGTAACTCTGGGTGTTTTAAGTCCTACCCCCTAGAACCATATTAATCTATGCCATGCACCGATGAGGATCAACCAATCTGAAACAGTCTGTTTGCATGTTGGATTAGTTTGGCCCTGTAATATTAACAAGCTGACACATCATATCATCCCAGTGGCTTGGAGGTGTAGGGACAACAAAGAGATGATTTGCATATTCAGCAGTGATGCACTGTGGGACACCTTAGAGCTCACCTTAACCTGAATAATTGCAAATACCTTCTGTTTTAAGAAGGCACACTTCTGTTTTGCACTTCACATCAGTGTGCAGTAATTAGGGCCTTTGACATGTGTAGTTATTGAACACAGAATATGCTGATATTTACACTGAAGTTCATAACTCTTTGTTGGCACAAACTGATTGGATGGAGACGGTGTCTTCTTCTACGTGACTAAGTGAAATGTAATATTGAATTTTTATATAATTCAATTGTTTAATATTCATTCCTTATTCGATTTTTTACATAGAAATTGTGAGAACACAGAGGTGTTTTTAACAGTTGATTATAGGGTTGCCACAGTATGCCGGTATGACGGTATACCACAGTTCAATGCGACGCAGCGGCAGGGATGCAACGTAGCGGCGAGCACATGAACAATGAACAACGGCGGGGATAAATAAATACTCACTTGCCGGCGGGCCCTGCGCGTGCGAATTACTTACTTCCACCTCCTTCTGGTTCTTGCGTTCCTTTTCCCTGAAACAGCGCCCGCTGGAACAGGAAGAAGAAGCCAGTACACGCATACATGTCCTGCTGGCAAGTGAGTATCTGTACCTCCCTCCTCCCCCCGGCACTCTATACTGCGGGCACCTATCTTGGCTACACCTATCCCTGGCTACCTATGCTGTGGTCACCTATTACTGGCTACACCTATCCCTGACTACCTATGCTGTGGCCACCTAATACTGGCTACAACTATCCCTGTCTAACTATGCAGCGGCCACCTATTACTGGCTACACCTATCTCTGGCTACCTATGCTGTGGTCACCTAATACTGGCTACAACTATCCCTGTCTACCTATGCTGCGGCCACCTAATACTGGCTACACCTATCCTGGATTCCTATGCTGTGGTCACCTAATACTGGCTATACCTATCCCTGGCTACCTATGCTTTGGTCACCTAATACTGGCTATACCTATCCCTGGCTACCTATGCTGTGTTCACCTAATACTGGCTACACCTATCCCTGGCTACCTATGCTGCGGCCACCTAATACTGGCTACACCTATCCCTGTCTAACTATGCAGCGGCCACCTATTACTGGCTACACCTATCTCTGGCTACCTATGCTGTGGCCACCTATTATTTGCTACACCTATCCCTGGCTACCTATGCTGCGGCCACCTATTGTTGGCTACACCTATCCCTGGCTACCTATGCTGCGGCCACCTAGTACTGGCTACACCTATCTCTAACACCACCAGGTCTTTTGCAGGATCAGGGTGAGACTTTTTACAGTTTTACCCAAATCTTCTGGTGGCTTAATCATATGTATGCTGAGGGAGTGGGGCACCCACACTGGGGGTGGGGGGGGCACATTATTTAATGTAAGGGGGGCCGGGTCAAAATAATTGTATAATACCATATACCGTAATACTGTCATACCGTGGTATTTCTTTAGATGTGTATCATACTGTGGAATTTCATACCATTGAAATCTTAGTTGATTTATGTGAGTAAGATGTTACAAATCATAGAAGGTAGGAAAGCGCATCCAAGTACATAAAATTAATTCCTGTTTCTTATATAGGTTAATTGGGAAACTTGTCTGCCTGTTGCTGCAGAAAATCAGAGAGGTGAAAATTTGTAAAGGTTACATTTGATAGGCACAACTCTTAGCCGAGGAAGAGAGGCAAAGGAACCAATTTATGAAGTGTCATCAAAGATGTAAATATACATTTACTACTCTAGTTTGTTTTTCCAATAAAACGGTAACTGGTACATGTTTAGCACTATCTTGCAACATATACTTGGAACAGTTTTATTAAAAAAAAAATTCACTGAACAGAAGTGGCACAGTCCAACTGTTCGGTTAAAGTGCACATGGATCGGCGGGTTGACTGGCATCTTTATATGGGTAGTACATTTGAAAAGAATAAAAGGAAACTGAGAACCCTCCATGAGGGGATGTAAAAAGCCATAAGTAAGAAGTTAAGACCCATCACCTACTGAAGCTCAGGCCCAGACGGAGTGTCAGCAAGTATGCTTGAAAACATGTGCGCACCAGTTAGCCCATGTCCTCTCCTCCATATATAACAGGTCCCTAGCGGAAGGCAAAGTCCCATCGTGCCTCAAAAGATCTACGATCATCACGGTTCCCAAAAAGCCTGGCATCACGGTACTTAACAACTTCAGACCTGTAGACCTCACTCCAACCATGAAGACCTTTGAGCAACTGGTCCTTGATCATTTGAAGCATTCCACCAACACCCTCCTTGACCCACACCAATTTGCCTACAGGGCTAACAAGTCCGTGGACAATGCCATTAATGTCAGCCAAGCGTACATCACAGAACACCTGGACAGACCCGACTCCTACGTCAGAATCCTGGTTCTGGATTTCAGCTTGCCCTTCAACACCATCTGCCCAGCCATCCTACTCGACAACCTTGGGACACTCGGGATAGATGCCACTTTGTGCGCATGGATCAGAGGCTTCCTAACAGGCACGACGCAGAGAGTTAAGCTCAGAAGCTGCTCATCTGATGTGAGAACCACCAACATAGGAGCTCCGCAAGGGTGTGTTCTGTCCCCACTCCTGTTCTCCCTGTATACAAACCTGTGTAACTCATCCAAGGACTCTGTCAAGGTTATAAAGTTTGCAGATGACACAACCATCATCGACCTCATTGATGACAACAGGGAGAGCGCCTATTGCTGCGAGATTGGCAGAATAAGCAGCTGGTGCAGGGACAACAAGCTCGTCCTTAACGCGTCAAAAACAGTCAAGCTAATCATAGACTTCCGGAGACAACCCTCCACACTCCACCCCATTCTCATCAATGGGCAGCACGGTGGTGTAGTGGTTAGCACTCTTGCCTTGCAGCGCTGGGTCCCTGGTTCGAATTCCAGCCAGGGCACTATCTGCAAAGAGTTTGTATGTTCTCTCCGTGTCTGCGTGGGTTTCCTCTGGGCACTCCGGTTTCCTCCCACATTTCAAAAACATACAGATAAGTTAATTGGCTCCCACAAAAAAAAATTGGCCCTAGACTACAGTACTTACACTACATAATATAGACATATGACAATGGTAGGGATTAGATTGTCAGCTCCTTTGAGGGACAGTTAGTGACAAGATATATATATATATATATATATATATATATATATATATATATATACACTATACAGCGCTGCGTAATATGTCGGCGCTATATAAATACTAAATAATAATAAATAATAATAATAATAATCGATGGGACAGAAGTGTTAAGAGTATCAGACGTACGTTTCCTCAGCAAACCATTTCTGCTAATTTAAAATGGTGGCATAACACCACTAAGATACAGAAGAGGGCACCGCAAAGGCTATTCTTCCTGCGACAGCTGAAGAAATGCGGGATGCCACATGAGCTGCTCACCAGCTTCTACACCGCTACCCTAGAGTCAATCCTCTGCTCGTCCATCATAGTGTGGTATACAGGCGCCACCGCCAGTGACAGGTACAAGCTCCAAGAGTGACTGGCACTGCGGAAAAAGTCTTGAATCGACCCTGCCACCCCTCATCCTCCTCCACTCGACTAGGATGGAGACAAGAGCCACAAGACCCCTCTCACCTAAGCATCCGGTTCTTTGAGCTCAACCCATTGGGCCACTGCTCAGGATCATCCCCTGTAGAACCACCAGGTGCACACTCCTCCGGCTGGACTCAGGCTGAACTCCAGCCCTCCCTCCCTTACACAGAACCCCATCAACAGAATAACAAAGTCTCCCCTGAGCTCACCCTGACCCTCCAAGTGCCGTTCGGGTGCAGCACTCTTCTTCAACACTCTCCGAATTTCTCCTGTTGGGATTTTTTTTACAATGATGGTAAAACTTGCTCTGCGGAGGCGGCGCCAGTGGTTGGAAGGTGGTTTGAGGTGATCACACTTCTAGCAGCTCCTGCATAACCCGGCTGTTGGGAGGCTTAGGCAAAAACAAACAAAAACGGAAGAGGAGGAGTGCTCCGTGGTGTGATAACGTTTATTAAAACAAAGTGTGCGATAAAAGATACACTTACTGGACAATCATAAAAATGAGCATGTAGCTGGGCGTATAGCCCTTCAATCTTTCCCAGGTGGGTGCAGCCTCAAACTGCCATGGCCATCGGTGTTGAGCGGATCAGGTGGATGCAGATCCTGAGTGCCCCTTCGTCAGATAACGCCTAGGGATTTTTTTTACTGCTATCCCAACTGCAGTCCCTGCAGAAGCTGTGAATGACTACTTGCATGTACTAGTTGCTTACTCCTAATGCTATTGCATTAGTGTCCTGTCTCTATTGTGTTGATGTCTTGTCTCTGTTTTTGCCTTTTTGTATTGCTTGTTCTGTTGCCAATGCCATGTATACCGCAACCAATCCCAGGTATGACAACCACAGTACTCGGCGAATAAAAAATTTCTGATTCTGAGTTCTGAGTCTGAAAAAGTCATTTTGGGCCTTTTCACATTACAGTCTGTGTTCACATTAACGCAAATTTTTGTCTCAGTGTATTGATGTGCGTTTTTGTGTATATCTTGCAAGTGTAAAGACACACAGTGGAGAGGCACCCAGGAGTATAAAATAATTAAAACATGTAAAACAAAAAATTAGGTAGCTTCCCTCATTCACGACACCGCTTATGTTACAGTAAAAAATAGTTTATTTAGCACAAGGCATCGCGTTTCGTGAGATCCAACTAACATAATCAATCCAATAATTGTGCCTATAAATTAACAGATACACTCAATTGCAACACCCATACTATTTGCATGATCATACGCTGTACCATATGTGGTGTTGTGAATGAGGTATGCTACCTCATTTTTTGTTTTTAATTTTTTTCATTATTTTATACTTTTGGGCACCTCTTCACTGTGTGTCTTTCCATATATACAACCCCCCCCTCCAGAGAGGTGTCCTCCTCGGGCCCCTGGCTCCAGGTCTTTTTCTGCAGAAAGAAACCTGTACAGGCAGTGACCTGTACCCGTTTGGGTCCGTTAGTTAGAGTTAGAGTTAATGGTTGCTTATCTTGCAACCCTTCTCTGTGAGTACCCCATTTCCTATTGATTTGATCTCTACACCCTCGGAACATACTACACCATCTGGGCTCCAGGTGTCTGTGTTTTTTCCTTTAAGGTTCTCCTTATCTACTCCAATATCTTGGAGGTGTGTTTGATCATGTTTGTATTTTTGTCCATTTCTGATAACATTAAAATTCATGTGTGCACACAAATTGCTGCATGCTGCACTTTCAAAAATGCACTGCAATATGTAGAAATGCGCACATTCAAGTCTGAAGCTCTGAAGTGCAATTCTAAATTCTAAAAGCACATGATGCAAAAAGGGCTTTGCAGGGCATTTTACTGTGGGGTACATGGGAGTACACACATGTATTTTCAATTTTTTGATTGTTGTCATACTTGTTATTTAAGTGCAGTACAGTGTTTGAATTTACCATCCTATCAATAGCTGACAATAAAGGGTGGCTTGAATCCTGTATACTGTGATGCAGCTAAACCTGAGGAAATACATTAATTCTATTTATGCTATACATATGATCAAAGCTTCTGAACCCCATATGTAACTATGCATCTCCCAACAACCAACACTTTTCATATTTCTTCCACCAGTAATCTATGGAGTGTAACACCACATATTCCACACTAATCCAAATGGAGAACGTATCTTTATAAAGCTCAGTATATTTTTGTGGTTATCCACATACATGGTATGTGTTGAGATTTTATTCATCTATACAACTTGAATTTATGTAAACCTGTAGTAACTGCAGTGTAAATTACAGCCATCACTCATGTGGATTTGGCCATATTGCCCAAAGTAGCTCACTTATAGAAGTACTTGCAAAGGGTTAATGACCTAACAGTCATGAGAAAAAGAAGTAAACTGTGTTTCAGTTATAAAATTGTACATGTCAGGACATTATAAAAATGTATCTATTCTTTGTTGTTGAACTCTAAACTCAGCTGTAAAACAACATACAACAAAATTCCACCATGACATTATTTATTTGACAAAATTAAAGCCATCATGGAAAAGCTATATGTGAAAAACTAAGTATACCACATAATTTACTAGTGTGTAGATGTTTCTTTAGCAGCAATAATTAAAGTTATCATTTTCTGTTTAACATTCTCAGTCTCTCACATTGTTTAGAGGATATTTGGCCCATTCATCTTTACATAATTAATTCAGTTCATTGAGATTTGAGGCAAATATTTATAATTAATTCTCATGGCAAAATATTGGCCAAAGTACTAGGCCTAAGACAAAATATTGGTACATGGAAGAATTGCAGTGCACCTGCGCTCCTGGAGTAATGGTCCCAGCAAAGAGAAGTGCAGCGAGCTATAGTTAGTGCAGGGCACAAACTGAAGCACATTGGTACATGGAAGAATTGCTGTGCACCTTGCTCTTGTATTGCTTTTATTGGAATCTTCTACCAACAGCCAGCGTACATGACATAGAAAACAAAGATTGTCAAACCTGGGTCCACGGAGGTGCGGAGGTGAGTAGGGGAGAGGTGACCAGGGGATGTATGAACGGCACTACAGCCGTTTCACGCCGTCTGGCGCTTGCTCACGTGCATACGTCCTGAATGGAGCAGCGCTGAACGGCTTCCTTCATAGGTTCTTTAAGCCGCGCCCCCAGCGCTGCCCCATTGGTGTAGAGTGTTGGGAGTGGAGGTCGGGGGTGAAGGGGCGGAGACTCGCCGCGCAGCGGCGAGAAACAAGCGCCTGGCTTGCATTGTGATGCTTGGGTGAGCTATATAGTCAATTGTGTGTAAATAGTGCATTCAAATTTAGTTGTGCATCCATCATCAAGTGTGACATTTAGTCACGTGAAACATCTATTTGTGTAACATACAAAAATGCAAAAAATTGTGTTACATTTTTCAAAAGTGCTACAGTGCATAAAACGTGTCTACTAAACGCTGACATTATGGCATAGCCCAACCACACCCTTTCGCCCTATGTTAAAAAATATACATATTTAATTGATAACATATTCCATAAAAGGGATCACCCCACTAGACCTAACTTGGAGGGGCTCCCATTAAAAAAGACTAGGAGGTAAAATTATGAGAAACGAGACTTAATGGGGCGTATTCGCCTCCAGAATTGCATATGCCCATTCCCCTGATTTATTCGCATTAAATCCGCAAACTGCGGAATCAGGGAAAGGGGGGTTCAAGGCGATCCACACCATGAACAGGAGCCCAACTGTTGGGCCGTGCAATAGAGGAAGGAGAAGGGGGAGGAAAACAGGAACAGGGAGCACCCGTGGTCCTGCCTATCAAGAAGGACCAGTTAAACCCAGAGCAGCTGAAAAATGGAAAAAGCCAGGTAAGCAGAAAAGACCCAGAGTCCCCCGATGGGGGTGGCCCCTGCAGACCCAAGAAAAGCTTCCGAAAGGGACCCATATAACCTTAATCAGGTGGTAGGAAAAGGCCCGGTCCACCATTGGGAGCCCGGCTGTGCATATTGCATCTGATAATCCCTACCTGGGGTCAGTTTCTTGGAAGCCAGTCCATACGGGGTACAGGGACAGAGACACGCCCCGCCGTGCCCAAAAGTGGAGGAAAAAGGATGGTGACATTAAGTCCAAAGCGGTGGAGTTGGGGGTTCACATGACAATGTGGGAGAGAGGGGGGGCAGACAAAAGGGCCACATTGGCCTGCCCAGTTATCAGGGGTCCAAGAAGCACGCCAACTCTAGTCTGTCATTTAGACCCAGTGGCCCCATAGCCTCCGCCCGTAATATAACTCGTGATTCCCGTCTAGTGAGTTCTCGATCACGGTCCCCACCCCTGCGTGATGGAGCAACATGTAAAAGGCCTGCAAATCTCAAACACCTGGCTCTACCTCCATGTGCCTCCCTTACATGTTCTATCAATCTTGGGCAACCTTTGCCCGACTTGATTGATTTGAAATGTTCCCCCAACCTTTCCCTCAAGGGGCGGGTGGTTTTGCCCACGTAGTAGAAGAGGCAAGGACAATAAATCACATAGGAAACGAACTTAGTTTGACACGTGATGAAGGCTCTCACCTCCCACTGTAAACCACCCAATCTGTAACTGGTACCTTCCCACATGTTCCCACAGTAATTACAATTACCACATCTGTAGTTCCCTTTGGGACGTCTACTTGACTATTTGGCCGACACGCTCGATACGATCAATTTGGTCGAGAGCGTGGCGTGGAAACCGGGCTATAGACTGGCCACAGTTGATGTGGAGAGCCTGTATAGCAGGATACCCCACGAGGAGGGACTAAGGGCGGTCCGGAGGTTCTTGGACAGGACCAATAAGGATGAAGGCTACAAAGACTTAATCTGTGAATGTTTGAGGTTCATTCTAACACATAATGCGTTCTTGTTCGATGGAAGGTGGTACCATCAGACCTCCGGGACGGCCATGGGGACCTCTGTGGCATGTACCTATGCGGGCCTCTTTCTAGGAGCATGGGAGGAAGACTATGTGGCGAACCCCGGGAACCCATACAAATGCAATATCAAGGTCTGGGTTCGATATGTGGACGATGTGCTGGTCGTGTGGCAGGGAAACACGGAGAGGTTTGAAGCCTTCATGAGCTACCTTAATGACAATCGAGTCAATATGCGCTTCACCTCTGAGGTGGGTGAGGAGTCTATCAGTTTCCTAGACCTCAGGATAAGGCCAGATGGAGAGAACCTGGTGTGTGAGGGATTTAGGAAAGCCACAGCTGTGAATTCCCTGTTACACAGGAATAGTTTCCACCCTAAGCATGTTAAAGCCTCCCTGCCATACGGCCAGTATTTACATCTAAGACGGAACAACTCCAGCCTTGATACCTTTGAACTACAGGCACAGGACCTGACCGCACGTTTGGAGGCCAGAAAGTATGACAAACGCTCCCTTGCTATGGCCCATGACAGGGCGAGAAGAGCAGATAGGAATTCACTCCTTACCAGAAGCTCTGATAGCCGAGAGAGAAATACTTTCACCTTTACCTTCGACTACACTCCAATGTCCAGGGATCTGACCAAAATCATTAAGAAAAACTGGGGGATAGTAATGAGGGACCCCACCCTCCAGAGGGTTTTCCCCAACCCCCCCAGAGTAGCTTTTAGGAGAGCCCCAACATTGGGTGACACTTTAATACGGAGTGAATTCCGCTCCCCCCCTGTTCACAACTGATGTCAAGTAGACGTCCCAAAGGGAACTACAGATGTGGCAATTGTAATTACTGTGGGAACATGTGGGAAGGTACCAGTTACAGATTGGGTGGTTTACAGTGGGAGGTGAGAGCCTTCATCACGTGTCAAACTAAGTTCGTTTCCTATGTGATTTATTGTCCTTGCCTCTTCTACTACGTGGGCAAAACCACCCGCCCCTTGAGAGAAAGGGTGGGGGAACATTTCAAATCAATCAAGTCGGGCAACGGTTGCCCAAGATTGATAGAACATGTAAGGGAGGCACATGGAGGTAGAGCCAGGTGTTTGAGATTTGCAGGCCTTTTACATGTTGCTCCATCACGCAGGGGTGGGGACCGTGATCGAGAACTCACTAGACAGGAATCAGGAGTTATATTACGGGCGGAGGCTATGGGGCCACTGGGTCTAAATGACAGACTAGAGTTAGCGTGCTTCTTGGACCCCTGATAACTGGGCAGGCCAATGTGGCCCTTTTGTCTGCCCCCCCTCTCTCCCACATTGTCATGTGAACCCCCAACTCCACCGCTTTGGACTTAATGTCACCATCCTTTTTCCTCCACTTTTAGGCACGGCGGGGCGTGTCTCTGTCCCTGTACCCCGTATGGACTGGCTTCCAAGAAACTGACCCCAGGTAGGGATTATCAGATGCAATATGCACAGCCGGGCTCCCAATGGTGGACCGGGCCTTTTCCTACCACCTGATTAAGGTTATATGGGTCCCTTTCGGAAGCTTTTCTTGGGTCTGCAGGGGCCACCCCCATCGGGGGACTCTGGGTCTTTTCTGCTTACCTGGCTTTTTCCATTTTTCAGCTGCTCTGGGTTTAACTGGTCCTTCTTGATAGGCAGGACCACGGGTGCTCCCTGTTCCTGTTTTCCTCCCCCTTCTCCTTCCTCTATTGCACGACCCAACAGTTGGGCTCCTGTTCATGGTGTGGATCGCCTTGAACCCCCCTTTCCCTGATTCCGCAGTTTGCGGATTTAATGCGAATAAATCAGGGGAATGGGCATATGCAATTCTGGAGGCGAATACGCCCCATTAAGTCTCGTTTCTCATAATTTTACCTCCTAGTCTTTTTTAATGGGAGCCCCTCCAGGTTAGGTCTAGTGGGGTGATCCCTTTTATGGAATATGTTATCAATTAAATATGTATATTTTTTAACATAGGGCGACAGGATGTGGTTGGGCTATGCCATAATGTCAGCGTTTAGTAGACACGTTTTATGCACTGTAGCACTTTTGAAAAATGTAACACAATTTTTTGCATTTTTGTATGTTACACAAATAGATGTTTCACGTGGCTAAATGTCACACTTGATGATGGATGCACAACTAAATTTGAATGCACTATTTACACACAATTGACTATATAGCTCACCCAAGCATCACAATGCAAGCCAGGCGCTTGTTTCTCGCCGATGCGCGGCGAGTCTCCGCTGCGCGGCGAGTCTCCGCCCCTTCACCCCCGACCTCCACTCCCAACACTCTACACCAATGGGGCAGCGCTGGGGGCGCGGCTTAAAGATCCTATGAAGGAAGCCGTTCAGCGCTGCTCCGTTCAGGACGTATGCACGTGAGCAAGCGCCAGACGGCGTGAAACGGCTGTAGTGCCGTCCATACATCCCCTGGTCACCTCTCCCCTACTCACCTCCGCACCTCCGTGGACCCAGGTTTGACAATCTTTGTTTTCTATGTCATGTACGCTGGCTGTTGGTAGAAGATTCCAATAAAAGCAATACAAGAGCAAGGTGCACAGCAATTCTTCCATGTACCAATGTGCTTCAGTTTGTGCCCTGCACTAACTATAGCTTGCTGCACTTCTCTTTGCTGGGACCATTACTCCAGGAGTGCAGGTGCAAACATATGGGGTGAAGCTTTTGCAGATTTATAGGAACTCGCTCTACCCCCTGTTCATTCAGCAGAGTGCCAAGTGACTTTTTTCTTCTCAAGTGTACCTAAGACAAAATATATTTATACTATTTCTGATATCTTGACTAGGCTGGGATCATCATAAATCAATCCACAAAGTCTATATACAATACCCACATGACAACTTGGGCAAAAAGCATTTGACTCTAAAGAATGTCTACTGGTGCAGGCCAAATTTGACTTTGGTCTGAACTTCATCAGACAGGTCCAAGTATTTTACAAAAGCTTGACTGCCAAAATAAAAGTACAGTGAAACCTGTATAATTCGTTCCGGAAACATGCTTGTAATCCAAAGTACTCTTACTTCAAAGTGAATTTCCACATAGAAATTAATGGGAGATCAACTGATGATTATTCTCACTTCACAGAAGGAAAGTAAAAAACTTCCCACATTGATTCACCTTGCCAGCAGTAAAGATGCCAGCATCACTGATATATTTCATAATGTTAATCCGGGTGAGGTAAGATAGGCCAGCATTAACAAAATTATGTATAAATAGGCACGCATTGACTAAAATATGTACAAATTAATATTGTAAAAATAACAATGTTGTATTAAGTTGTATTCAGTAAAGTTCATCTTCCACATTTTTCTACAATGTCTAAAGCATGAATTGATGTCTGCATTTATGTAAATGTAATCAAAATTTTAAAAAACAGGCACCTCCCTTTTGTGTAACTTTGTAAGTTATTTATGGTATGAAATTATAATAGTACCTGCCTTTTTATTCTGTTACTACTTTATATTTTTCAATTAACTGGCCCAGATTTAGGATTATTTTCCCAGTATAAACTTGTTCAATTGTGTTAAGCTTCTTAAATCCCTGCAGACATAATCCTTTGGCTTTAGCTCCTTTAAACTGTCTTGACTATGTAATTTATTACAGGGTCCCTGTTACAAAGCAAAACACCTGTGTGACTGATTAAACTCTCTTCAAAGAAGCCATTCTCAAATTCCTCTTTCTGAATAAGGTGAACCGCAGTAGCATAAAACTAGTATGTGACATTGAAGTTGGGAAAGTCTTTATCAAAGCCTAATCACCAAGGTGTTCCAACCATGTACAAGTAACTTAGGAATTGATTCACAAAGTAGTGGTATGTTGTTTCATATGGATTTACGCATGTTGTTTCACTCAGGTAGAAATTTACTTTTTAATTTACTTTATGCTTTTTTTTGTACCAACTCAACAGCCCTGCATCTTGCATCGGTTCTGCTCATTTGTCCATTGTTATATAGTTCACATACATACATAATGTTTTAAGTGGTAAGACTTAACGCACGTAAGCTTTTACTTTCATAAAACAATGTGTGTAAATCCATGCATTTCAGCATAATCCTTTGTGAATTAAACCATGTCAACAAAAGCTGTTAACTGTCTAATAAGTAGTAGCAGTAGGGTATTGTACCGTGTTAGCCATCAGTAAAAGCAAGAAGTTTTAAATCAGGATGATACCATTTATTGGCTAACTAAAAATAATATTTATTGGCTAACTAAAAATAATAAAAATAAGCAAGCTTTCTTCTTTGCAGCCTTCGTCGGGCTTAAATCCTGTTTGCTTGCAGGCTGATGGTACAGACAGCTTTATACATGCAACATCAAAAGGGGATACATAGATTTTTTTCAAGCATAAATACATGTCATTAAGATGCCTTAAGTGAAACAGAACATCTAAATGGGGTGGGAGGTTGTTAGATGAGATAAGAATCCTTGTTTACACCATGCTCACAGACCTGGGAGTTGGACTATCACAGAGGCATCGTAAATTCTGAGTTCACAAGTTTAGCTATATAGGCTGAGAAAGAGTTTTGGCATTAAATATCAACAGCCTCATACCAATATAAAAAGTTTTTGTCCTTATTAAAGCCTTTGTCCACCGCTTTGAACCAATTTATAGATTTTGTTTCTGCTATTAATCGATCATTTGACGTTTTGAAGCCACCCTTCAGGGCAGTGACACGAAGATCATGCATGCTGTGTCCGTTGGGACGAAAGTGTGTAGCAAATGGGAGTTCAGATTTGGTATCGTTAATAGTGTGCCTGTGTCCATTCATACGTTTGCTACTACTATGCTTGAAGTTACCGCAATGTACCGAACTTTCCTGGAACTAAAGAAAGACCTGAAGAAACTTGCACAACTACATGTAACTGCTCTGGCACTGATAGTTGCCTCTGATAGTTGAAATCAATTTCTATATGCATACATTTGTTTGAATGCTGTTAATTATTTATTTTTTGATTCTCATTATACAATGTTGTCTGTAGTATTTGTTAAAGGTAGAATTATGTTTTGATATGCTGTTAGTGCTGTGGCATTAAAGAGAACCAGAGAGACAATGAAAAGAAAAATATTTTATACATACCTGGGGCTTCGTCCAGTCCCATACGCATGGATCGCTCCCACGCCACCATCCCCCGCTGCCCGCAACATCGAGAACCTGCCCCCCGCTCTTCCGTCAGTTGGAGCCAGTCTAGCATAGGAGCAGTGCACTCTTTGCGTATCTCTCCAGCAGCAGCTGGAGAGATACGTATAGGGTGCACCTCTCCTGCCTAGCCTGGCTCCGATGACGTCAGTGACGGGAGTCGGTTCTCGTAGTTGCAGGCAGCGGTGGATGGCGGCCTGGGAGCGATCCGTGCATATGGGGCTGGAGGAAGTCCCAGGTATGTATAAAATCTTTTCTTTAAGATTGTCTCTGGTTCCCTTTAAGCGCCTTGTCTGATAATTGTAGGCACTGCTATTTGGCCTGAGGAAGTGGGTATGCACCCACGAAACACGTTGCCAGTGCAATCAAATTCTATTTATACGTGAATTTGTCTTCATTGAGGTAAGCCACCTCACTTTTTCGATTTTATTTGTTTTTAATGCATTTTATCTTCTCTGGGCGCCTCTTTCCCCTTTATCTTTCATCTTGCACAACTAGACAGCAACATCTTTTTTCTTGACTACATGCAAAAAGGAAAAACTTATACCTCAAGGACTAAGGATACAGAATCCCACCTTGCATACATACAATAGCAGGTTTTTCGAGGAAATCTGCAGGAGAAACTCGGAGAGAATACGGAATAACTTTGTAAAAGTCTGCTTTAACTGTAAGAGGATTACAAAGATAAAGAGCCTGAAACTGTCTCTGAATTGAACTGAAATCTAAGTGCAAAGACTGAGAATTGTGTCAAAGTTGAGGGAAGCATGGATTCCACTCAGTATCAGCTGATTCTGGAGACCAATGTTCAGGAATCAGTGACAAAGCTGAAGCTGCGCCAGGGCTGGATCTTTCAACAAGACAACGACCCTAAACACTGCTCAAAATCCACTAAGGCATTCATGCAGAGGAACAAGTACAACGTTCTGGAATGGCCATCTGTAGTGTGAGTTAAAGAGAGCTGTCCATGCTCGGTAGCCATCAAACCTAAATGAACAACAGATGTTTTGTAAAGAGTAATGGTCCAAAATACCTTCAACCAGAATCCAGACTCTCATTGGAACCTACAGGAAGTGTTTAGAGGCTGTAATTTCTGCAAAGGGAGGATTTACTAAATATTGATTTCATTTCTTTTTTTGTGGTGCCCAAATTTATGCACCTGCCTAATTTTGTTTAAACAATTATTGTACACTTTCTGTAAATCTAATAAACTTTATTCCACTTCTCAAATATCATTATGTGTGTCTCCTGTAGGATATCTTTAACTGATATTATTTTATCGTAACAACCAACGATTTATACAGGGAAATCATGACGATTAACAAGGTTGTCCAAACTTTCGCATCCCACTGTATATAACTTTAAGCCAGCGAGCCTAGCCTACGGTGCTCTAGGAATACAGATCATTTGTAAATTATCTTGCACGCCTGGCATATCATTAAAACAGGCAGCTACTAGTAGAAAAAGCAACAACACATTTGCAGATGTGTGTACACAACCATACTGAGAACTTTCTAGGCTTCCCTGAGTTTACTTTAGAAAACAACAATAGGTGCATTAACTTAACCAGTTCGGCCTTTCTGGACGAGCTTTCTCGTCCAGAAAGGCACTGCTGTGTTCCCTGCGTGGTGCGCGCGATCGGGCGCGCCCGCGCGCGCACCCACCGCCCGCCGCTAGCCCCCCGATCAGTGAATGGGAATATAATTCCCATTCACCGATCTGACTTCCCCGCAGAAATACCGACGCTTTCTCTCCAGAGAGCGTGGTATTTCTGCCCCCCAGGAAACAACTCCTCTGAATTTTAGTTCCTGGATGCGACATAGTTCGCATCCAGGACTTTGCTCACTGTGGCCATCTTGTGGCCAAATAGTAAACTGCACCCACATACATTTTTAATAAAACAATTACATTATTTTACATTAGAAAATAGCAGTTTCCCTCCCACCCAAAAATTACCCACATACATTTTTTTATTTAAAAAAAACAAAAAAAAAAATACAATAAAAAAAAACAAAAACAACATAAATAGTTACCCAAGGGTCTGAACTTTTTAAATATGCATGTCAAGAGAGTATGTTATTATATTATTTAAAATTATAAGCCTATAAATAGCGATGGACGCAAATTGAAAAAATGCACCTTTATTTCTAAATGAAATATCGGCACTATAAATTGTGATAGGGACATCGTTTAAACGGTGAAATAACCGCGACAGATAGGCAAACAAAATAAATGAGTTTTAATTACGGTAGCGTATATTAATTTCAAACTATAATGGCCAAAAACTGAGAAATAATGATTTTTTTTCATTTCTTTCTTAATCTTCCTGTTAAAATGGATTTAGAAAAAAATAATTCTTAGCAAAATGTACTACCCAAAGAAAGCCTAATTAGTGGCGGAAAAAACAAGATATAGATCAATTCATTGTGATAAGTAGCAATAAAGTTATAGGCGAATGAATGGGAGGTGAACGTTGCTCGGATGCATGAGATTTTCGGCACTGCGGCGCTGAACCGGTTATAGTGGACCCAAATTAAAAATACAAGATTTCAGAAATAAAATCTATTTTCTAAATTATAATAATAAATGGCAGCCTTTTTTCAGCTGCATGATGACAAATATAAAATATTTTACATTTATTGGAGGAACCCCTCCCTTCCTTTCAAATTGCCGGGATTTTTCCGGCAAACTGGTGGAGTAGATGGTGTCTGGCAATGGAGGAATTGCTAATGGCTGCCCCCAGTATAACCCTAGCTATGAAAAGAAAAGGGCGAAAAGCATGCACTGAAATGCTCATAGGTTTGAAGGAGTGTTCATTTATCTTTGTATGTGTCAGAGTGGTGAAACGAAATATTTTTAATTAAAAAAATGTTTGGTTTGGGTCCGCTTTAATAGCAGCTACACAACTGATAGTTTCTTAACCTTTCAGCAACCCTTGTTATATTTTGGTATGACCCAGGCAATGTGCATCCCTGCTACTGCTACTGCCAATAAAGTGCACCATAGTGGCTGCAGCTCTGGCGCTTTGAGTCCGCCAGGAGAAATGTGCAATACACAATGTTCTGTGTCTTGTCTTTTATTACCAAATTTTTAATAAAACAAGTTCATGTTTATTTTCTCCAATAATGTTCAGCCCAAGAGAACCTTAGTAAATTAAGCCCAGTCCCAATTAGACACAAGAAGGAGGTAGTCTAAAAGTGGAGTAGGGTTCATGGGGTGGGATGCAACACTAGGTGTAGGGGTTCACATAACCGCTTAGGTTCAAGACCTAGACAACTACAGGGCTTGCGAGTAACATAAATGTTTTTCTTTTTGTATCCTAACCGTGTTAGGAGACTTAAAATGCAAGTTTTAAGGTGCTAGTATATCAGGCGCATAGTTAAAAATCCTTTAAGAATGTTAAAGGATTTCTATTCCTGTTGCAGTAAAAGTGTTTATCCTTACATGAAGCTCTGGTGAAAGTAAACAAGCTGGGAAACATCCTAGCTATGGAAGCTGCAGGTCATGCCTCTGTAGCCAAGCCTCTTTCCATTTAAAACAAATCTGAATGGATTAAAAAAAAACAAATACTCACCTATGGAGAGAGAAGGCTCTGGGTCCTGGAATCGCTGGTGATTCCAAAAGCATGGCTGAAACAGATCCTATGGATCACAGCCTTAAATGCTCTGCTGTTGGTTGAGATAGCTTATGGGTCACAGACTGGTTATCAGAGGCGCTCGGCCACGCTACAGACTTTCTGGAGGTTCTCCAATTATTGCCTGATGAAGTGGGATTGTGCCTGCGAAACACGTTGCAAAGTGGAGTTTTTAGAATAAATGTTATTTTTCATAAAAAATAACGAATCCCTATCTGTATTTCCTTGAGGGAGGTAAGTCCTCCACTTCCCCCTTTTAAACTGTTTTTAGACGTTTTTATCCTATCTTGGCGCCTCTGTTCAAAATTTTCAACATTGTCTAGGCCACCCCGGGTGGAGGGGTGTTACCCCGCCATTCTTCCTATCTACAGAGAGCGACTTCTTAACCACTTCCCGACCGCCTAACGCACAGAGGCGGCCGGAAAGTGGACCCCGCAAGGACCAGCTCATGCCCAAAGGCGGCGGTCCTTGTAGGTGCAAGGGCGGCGCGAGCGCGTCATTCGTGAAGCGATCGGCCGCCGGGGACTGGCTCCACCCACCTCGCACTATAACCCGCCGGTCGTTCGGAGGCGCCGGCGGGTTACTAGCACCCGGATCGCCGCATACAAAGTGTATAATACACTTTGTAATGTATACAAAGTGTATTATATAGGCTGTCTCCTGCCCTGGTGGTCCCAGTGTCCGAGTGACCACCAGGGCAGGCTGCAGCCACCCTAGTCTGCACCCAAGCACACTGATTTCCCCCCCCCCCTGCCCCCTGATCTCCCACAGCACCCCTCAGACCCCCCCCCTGCCCACTCCCCAGAACACTGTTTGCACCCAATCACCCCCCCTAATCACCCATCAATCACTCTCTGTCAACGCTATTTTTTTTAATTCCCTAAACTGCCCCCTGCTCCCTCCTGATCACCCCCCACCCCTCAGATTCTCCCCAGACCCCCCCCCAGACACCCCCCCCCGTGTACTGTATGCATCTATCCTCCTGATCACCTGTCAATTACCTGTCAATCACCTATCAATCACCTGTCAATCACCCATCAATCACCGCCTGTCACTGCCACCCATCAATCAGCCCCTAACCTGCCCCTTGCGGGCAATCTGATCACCCACCCACACCAATAGATCGCCCGCAGATCCGACGTCAGATCACCTCCCAAGTGCAGTGTTTACATCTGTTCTCTACCCTAAACACCCACTAATTACCCATCAATCACCCCCTATCACCACCTGTCACTGTTACCCATCAGATCAGACCCTAATCTGCCCCTTGCGGGCACCCAATCACCCGCCTACACGCTCAGATTGCCCTCAGACCCCCCTTATCAATTCGCCAGTGCAATATTTACATCTGTTCTTCCCTGTAATAACCCACTGATCACCTGTCAATCACCTGTCAATCACCCATCAATCACCCCCTGTCACTGCCACCCATCAATCACCCCCTGTCACTGCCACCCATCAATCAGACCCTAACCTGCCCCTTGCGGGCAATCTGATTACCCACCCACACCAATAGATCGCCCGCAGATCCGACGTCAGATCACCTCCCAAGTGTGGTGTTTACATCTGTTCTCTACCCTAAACACCCACTAATTACCCATCAATCACCCATCAATCACCCCCTATCACCACTTGTCACTGTTACCCATCAGATCGGACCCTAATCTGCCCCTTGCGGGCACCCAATCACCCGCCTACACGCTCAGATTGCCCTCAGACCCCCCCTTATCAATTCGCCAGCGCAATATTTACATCTGTTCTTCCCTGTAATAACCCACTGATCACCTGTCAATCACCTGTCAATCACACATCAATCCCCCCCTGTCACTGCCACCCATCAATCACCCCCTGTTACTGCCACCCATCAATCAGACCCTAACCTGCCCCTTGCGGGCAATCTGATTACCCACCCACACCAATAGATCGCCCACAGATCCGACGTCAGATCACCTCCCAAGTGTGGTGTTTACATCTGTTCTCTACCCTAAACACCCACTAATTACCCATCAATCACCCATCAATCACCCCCTATCACCACTTGTCACTGTTACCCATCAGATCAGACCCTAATCTGCCCCTTGCGGGCACCCAATCACCCGCCTACACGCTCAGATTGCCCTCAGACCCCCCCTTATCAATTCGCCAGCGCAATATTTACATCTGTTCTTCCCTGTAATAACCCACTGATCACCTGTCAATCACCTGTCAATCACACATCAATCACCCCCTGTCACTGCCACCCATTAATCACCCCCTGTCACTGCCACCCATCAATCAGCCCCTAACCTGCCCCTTGCGGGCAATCTGATCACCCACCCACACCAATAGATCACCCGCAGATCCGACGTCCGATCACCTCCCAAGTGCAGTGTTTATATCTGTTCTCTACCCTAAACACCCACTAATTACCCATCAATCACCCCCTGTCACTGCTACCTATCAGATTAGACCCCTATCTGTCCCTAGGGCACTCAATCACCCGCCCACACCCTCAGAACGCCCTCAGACCCCAGCCCTGATCACCTCGCCAGTGCATTGCTTGCATCTATTCCCCCCTCTAATCACACCTTGAGACACCCATCAATCACCTCCCGTCACCCCCTAGCACACCTACCCATCAGATCAGGCCCTAATTTGCCCCGTGTGGGCTCCTGATCACTCGGCCAAACCCTCAGATCCCCCTCAGACCCCCTTCCAATCACCTCCCCAGTGCATTGATTGCATCTATTTTCCCCTCTAACCACCCCCTGAGACACCCATCAATCACCTCCTGACACCCCCCTAGCACTCCTATCCATCAGATCAGGCCCAATACAACCTGTCCTCTAAAAGGCCACCCTGCTCATGACCGGTTCCACAAAATTCGCCCCCTCATAGACCACCTGTCATCAAAATTTGCAGATGCTTATACCCCTTAACAGTCATTTTGAGACATTTGGTTTCCAGACTACTCACTGTTTTGGGCCCCTATATGCCAGGGCGGTATAGGAACCCCACAAGTGACCTCATTTTAGAAAAAAAGATCCCAAGGTATTCTGTTAGGTGTATGACAAGTTCATAGAAGATTTTATATTTTGTCAAAAGTTAGCGGAAATTGATTTTTATTGTTTTTGTTTTCACAAAGTGTCATTTTTCACTAACTTGTGACAAAGAATAAAATCTTCTATGAACTCGCCATACACCTAACGGAATACCTTGGGGTGTCTTCTTTCTAAAATGGGGTCACTTGTGGGGTTCCTATACTGCCCTGGCATTTTAGGGGCCCTAAACCGTGAGGAGTAGTCTAGAAAACAAATGCCTCAAAATGACCTGTGAATAGGACGTTGGGCCCCTTAGCGCACCTAGGCTGCAAAAAAGCAGGGCCGGAGCTACCATAGAAAAAAATAGGCAGCTGCCCCAGGGCCCCAGAGCCTGTAGGGGCCCCCAAGTTGTCCCTCCCCATCTTAACTGTTGCTCCCCAGGGACTCTGCAGAGTCTGTTAAGTTGGGAGGTGATTGGGGGAGGGTCAGCAGCCAGCTCAGGGGCCCAGGAGGGAAATTTAGCTGCAACAAAGCGCCTCTAATGACGCTTTTTGGTCGGGGGGTGTCTGTTGGGGGGCCCCCAGGCTAATCTTGCCCTAGGGCCCCATTGTTACTTGAACCGGCCCTGCAAAAAAGTGTCACACATGTGGTACCGCCGTACTCAGGTAAAGTAGTATAATGTGTTTTGGAGTGTATTTTTACACATACCCATGCTGGGTGGGAGAAATCTCTCTGTAAATGGAGAATTGTGTGTAAAAAAATTCAAACAATTGTCATTTACAGAGATATTTCTCCCACCCAGCATGGGTATGTGTAAAAATACACCCCAAAACACATTATACTACTTCTCCTGAGTACGGCAGTACCACATGTGTGGCACTTTTTTTACACCCTAAGTATGCTAAGGGGCCCAAAGTCCAATGAGTACCTTTAGGATTTCACAGGTCATTTTGCGACATTTGGTTTCAAGACTACTCCTCACGGTTTAGGGCCCCTAAAATGCCAGGGCAGTATAGGAACCCCACAAATGACCCCATTCTAGAAAGAAGACACCCAAAGGTATTCCGTTAGGAGTATGGTGAGTTCATAGAAGATTTTATTGTTTGTCACAAGTTAGCGGAAAATGACACTTTGTGAAAAAAAAACAATTAAAATCAATTTCCGCTAACTTGTGACAAAAAAATAAAATCTTCTATGAACTCACCATACTCCTAACGGAATACCTTGGGGTGTCTTCTTTCTAAAATGGGGTCATTAGTGGGGTTCCTATACTGCCCTGGAATTTTAGGGGCCCTCAACCGTGAGGAGTAGTCTTGAAACAAAAATGACCTGTGAAATCCTAAAGGTACTCATTGGACTTTGGGCCCCTTAGCGCAGTTAGGGTGCAAAAAAGTGCCACACATGTGGTATTGCCATACTCAGGAGAAGTAGTATAATGTGTTTTGGGGTGTATTTTTACACATACCCATGCTGAGTGGGAGAAATCTCTCTGTAAATGGACAATTGTGTGTAAAAAAAAATCAAACAATTGTCATTTACAGAGATATTTCTCCCACCCAGGGTATGTGTAAAAATACACCCCAAAACACATTATACTACTTCTCCTGAGTATGGCAATACCACATGTGTGGCACTTTTTTGCAGCCTAACTGCGCTAAGGGGCCCAAAGTCCAATGAGCAACTTTAGGCTTTACAGGGGTGCTTACAATTTAGCACCCCCAAAATGTCAGGACAGTAAACACACCCCACAAATGACCCCATTTTGGAAAGTAGACACTTCAAGGTATTCAGAGAGGAGCATAGTGAGTCCGTTGCAAATTTCATTTTTTTTTGTCGCAAGTTAGAAGAAATGGAAACTTTTTTTTTTTTGTCACAAAGTGTCATTTTCCACTTACTTGTGACAAAAAAATAATATCTTCTATGAACTCACTATGCCTCTCAGTGAATACTTTGGGATGTCTTCTTTTCAAAATGGGGTCATTTGGGGGGTATTTATACTATCCTGGAATTCTAGCCCCTCATGAAACATGTCAGGTGGTCAGAAAAGGCAGAGATGCTGGAAAATGGGCACCATAGTTTGTAAACACTATAACTTTTACCCAAACCAATAAATATAGGCTGAATGGGTTGTTTTTTTTTATCAAAAACATGTTTGTCCACATTTTTCGCGCTACATGTATAAAGAAATTTTACTTTATTTGAAAAGTGCCAGCACAGAAAGTTAAAAAAAATCATTTTTTTGCCAAAATTCATGTCTTTTTTGATTAATATAATAAAAAGTAAAAATCGCAGCAGCAATCAAATAGCACCAAAAGAAAGCTTTATTAATGACAAGAAAAGAAGCCAAAATTCATTTAGGTGGTAGGTTGTATGAGCGAGCAATAAACCGTGAAAGCTGCAGTGGTCTGAATGGAAAAAAAGTGCCTGGTCCTTAAGGGGGGTAAAGCCCGCGGTCCTCAAGTGGTTAAACCTGAGTGGGTCAGGTAACAATTCTCCCCACCTGCGATTACAATGGTTGCCTATGTGGTAACCCGTGTTTGTGAGTATAATTTCACATTCTTAATAATAATTTCTGAATATCGAAGGTACTACACTCGACTCTCGGTTTTTACATTATCTATTCTTACATAGTTATCAGATATGGCTCTTTAAGAATGGCATCCAAATCTAATACTTTAACTTTGGAGTTAATGCCAAAAACAAATGTCATGAATTTTCTTTTTTTTTTATTTTTTCCCATTATCTATAAAATTCCGGGAACTTTTTAGCAAGGATAAAGAAAAAAGAAATTAAATAAGCTTTGATGATACTTTTGCAAATAGTTTATATTTTATTTTTTGCTTGTTAAACGCTAGATGTTAGAAGGTTTTGTATGGTATATAGATACAAGTGAAAATAAATAGTTTATTTAAGATAACTGTGAATTAACCTTAGTTTCTTAATAACATAGTATAATTGTACAAAACTATTATTTTTATACCAACAGCTGCGTTTGTCTATTGAGAAAGCTACAAATCTTTTTTTCAGCCTCCTAATTCACCAGTGCGGCTAATTAGCTTGGAAACCTAAATAAGGGGCAGTCTTTTTTCTAATTACAAGATGGAGATTTACTGACACATATCACATGATGTAAACAAGGCACCATGTTCACATGCCATCAGTCAACATGCTAGATGCGTTGGGCTGAAAATGCAATTTTTTTACAAAAAAATAAAAAGACAGAGATTAAAGCCTAAAGAGATAAAATAATGCCACCTTTAAGATTTATCAGCTTAAAAACTCACTATAATGTTTTAAGATATTAGCCATTTTGGTCAGCAACCATCATTTGCATGCAATAAGAAACTGTACTAACAGGTGAATGATAACACATGAAAACTAGAAAAGCAATCATCCTTAACCTGATTACTAATGATGGATGAACATGTTCGCTGGCAGCCAGTTTGCAGCAAATAATGACCATTCGATGTTCGCATTTAACGCAAACTTTATGCGAAATTTGCTTTTGCCCTATACTTTCGCCCTATACATTTTTTGACACTCCACCCTTTAGTCAGGTGGTACAGGACAGCCAATTTAGCATTTTTACCACATGCCCCCCCCCCTCCTTCCCCCAAAGGAAACAAACCTGGCAGCCAGACTGATTGGAGTCAGAGTAGGGAGATCTGTGCTGCTGGTTGAGGGACAGATAGACAGCAGTTCTGTGGTATCCATTGCTATATAGCTGCTTCCATAGGTGTTCTGCTCCTTCTGTTTTTTTGTGGTGTGTAGCTAACTTATAGTACCCCACCCATGTAGTATAGTGTATTGTACGGCTGCATCACTGTTACAGCCCGTCGCTCCACTACAATAAAGTTATTGAATGACCGCATTGTAAAAATTTGTCACACAAAGCATTTACGTAACATCACTGTCTTTGTAGAGCAGTGTTAGGCCCAGCCCCACACTGTGCAAACAGCATATTTTGGGAATGCATTGTACTTTAGAAATATTGTATCACCTCTCCAGACATTTTTACACAAAGAAAAAGTCCGAAGGTAGAGTTGGCACACCATCAACAGTCTTCATAAAGTGGTATAGGCAGAACCACCTGTCAAATGTGAACAGCAAGTATCATCAGCACACCAACTTTGCGATTTATAGCACACTTTATATTGTGCAAGTACCCACAAAAAATTGTTTTGGGGGCCACAGGGTCCCCCTTTGTCAAGGCATATGGTTTATCAATTGTTATACAAGTGTTTCACACCACTGCTAAGTTTGTAGTGCAGTGTTAGGCTCACACTACGCAACCAGTGATTTTCCACATTTCCACATTAAAAGAAGCCTCTGCGTAGAATGCATATTTGGGGGGCGGTTTGCCACTGATCTCTCTCCGACATGTCACTGCCCATGTTTTTGGACAGCTTTGGTACCTTTTTCAAAGAAATTGTGGCTGCAAAGGTGCCCTGAAGGTTTTCAAAGTTCACCTGCTATTAAAGTCAATGGGGTCTGCTGCAAACGTTCAGTTTGCAAACTTCCATGGGAACGTTTGTTTCCCAATCTATTTTAATGCATTATTCCCTTTATGTCTTATACATGTACCATTACAAGCCTTTATTTGAACAATGAAGTAAGAAGCAAAAGAACAGAATGAAACAGAAACAGCATATTTCCTCATGAACATCATCCTTAATAAATAATACAACTATTGCCCAGAGTTGACAGCTGTGAGTCACCTTTTCTTTGCTACTAAAATGGGTTTCCTAATGGCTTAGCAGGGGATGTAGCAATCAAACCTCATTAGTACATCTAAAGAGAGAAAATTATAGAATCATGAGGTGTCTAGAACGACATTCATTATTGATTTGACATGTAATTTATAAGGTTTGCACCAAGCCAATTACATCTTTTATCTCATTTTACCTAGACACCAACTAGAGAAAAAAATATTTTTAATCATTCTTCATAATCAACATATTATATTTACCTCAAAGGTATTGAGATAATAACTATGGAAAGCATTCCGAGTCCCTTTTTTCACAAAAGACTTCATGAGAGAGAGTGAGATAAATCAATGTGATGTGCAGTATTTAGGCTGTGGGATTTCTCATACAACTCACTGTATAATGTTGTGCAGAAAGATTTAATGATCGTTTGTATTCTGCTTCTCAGAATGTGAATTGGAATTTGCAGCACTAATTACATCCTGCGCTATTTTTTTTCCTAATTTTCTCAATGTAAGTTAGGTTAATACACATATCAAACAATCCCAGGACAAAAATGTGTGGTTTTATAACAATGAAGCTTAGAAACATATTCTATGAAAAGAACAAAATACAAAATCAGCTTTAATGGCTGTTTGTATTTAAACTGGTAGATCTACTGTACATTTATATATATATATATATATATATATATATATATATATATATATATATATATACATATACAGGCTATGAATATTTTACCAAAAGAGGTTCACTACAGTCTGTCCAGGATATGCAGTTTTCCAGATATATCAGAAACCTTTTGTGATTTCAATATGAGGCAGCCAGGTAGGAAAATCAGCCGAGAAGATGCCTTTGACTCATTTCCGACTCTTTTAAGGACTAAATTTACACTGATCTAGCATAAGGAAGCAATGCTTTCATATGCTAGATATGCAATCCCTCTAGATTGTAAGCCTTCGGACAGGGTCTTCCTCCTTTTGTGTCCTACCTGATCATGCACCTCCATTACTGTGCACCCATGCTATGCATTTGAGGGAAATCAACTTGCCTAATCTCCATGCTCCCATCCAGTGACTGACTAAGCATTACCTTGTACTCCTACTGTGCTGCGTGATCTGGTTTTTCTTGTATTCCTGTATTGTCGTATTGCTGTATGTCACCCTAAATATTGCTTGTAACCTAAACTAATGACCAGCGCTGTGTAATATATTGGCGCTTTATAAACACAATAAATAAATAAATGCTAGCTAGCAAATGAGAGCTACCATTTGCTGAACAATTAACTGGCAGATAATGTACTAGTGAGGTTTCCATTTCAAGGATTTTTTGTTCACTTTTATGAAGAACTTTCTTGGTCATTTATCTCTTAATATGTTCAACACTTGTTCAGCTGCTTCCAGTACATCATTCAAAGAACAATATTCACATGGCAAAAACCCTATACACAGTCGCTGGCAATAGCTTTAAAGATAGCAAAATCTCAAAGCTACTGCAAGATCACATATCACTTACATTCCCTATCGATATTTTGGCTGCAGTGTTTACAGCAAACTAAAAGAGGGGTTTTTTTGTATATAAATTCAATTTAGCCTGTGTCTTTAGTAGTGTGCATAGTGAATGTTTCTTTGCCATAGTTACATAGTTATCTAGGTTGAAGAAGGACATGTGTCCATCCAAATTATTTCTCTCCATGGTAAGATATTCCATGTTTTAACCACTCTAGGACTAAGGTTTCCCACACACACACATTTGGATGCGGAATTAAAGCCCACTGAAATCAATAAACTGCTTCCAAATTTGTGTGCGGGGAAAAACAAAACGGAGTGTGTGCTGGAGTTTTTTGAACATCGCATCTGCATCCCCATAGCCATGCATTGGCATGGCTATTGGATCCAGATTGCCATTTATCTTTTATGGTGCTTTACCATTGGCACGTCCAAGACATTTATCAATATTAGATTTAATCTGAATTAGGCCTACCTATATAGTCATGCTGTCAAGATCTTGTAATATATTGCTATCCTGCTTAGGCTATCATTCATAAAAGGCTGTGCAAAAATCTGGTCAGGAAAATACCGCATTCGGTATTTAAACTTTGGTGTGCTAATTCATATACATTTTCTACAGCTGCAATAGAAATGCGGCGTTTTACCGAAGCCCAACTGTCAGTAACATTGTTACAACATTGCTATATTCACATTGCTACATTCCTGTTCACCGTGCAGAGACATCATTACAATAAAAGAGGCATTCCCAACTTCCCTTTAAATGTGCATCTTTTGTTATACTGCCCCTGCTTGCCCTGAATCTGCTCTGTATCTGTCTATTAGTCTTTCTTAAGGTAGCCATACACTGGTCGATTTGCCATCAGATTCGACCAACAGATAGATCCCTCTCTGATCGAATCTGATCAGAGAGGGATCGTATGGCTACCTTTACTGCAAACAGATTGTGAACCGATTTCAGCCTGAAACCGTTCACAATCTGTTGTGGTGGTGGTGCTGCTACCGCCGCTCCCCTCCCCCGCCGCATACATTACCTGCTCCGCCGGCGTGACTGCCCCCGGTCACCGCTGCTTCGTCTCCGCTCTGGTCTCCGGCCACGGCATGCTTTACTTCTTCCTGCCCAGCAGGAAGTTTAAACAGTAGAGCGCCCTCTACTGCCCTCTACTGTTTAAACTTCCTGCCGGGCAGGAGGAACTGAAGCATGCCGGAGACCAGCGCGGACACGGAGCAGCGGTAACCGGGGGTAGTTGTGCCGGCGGAGCAGGTAATGTATGCGGCTCTATTGCGTCGGGTACTCGAACGCCGCTAGCGACGCGCTCCCTACCCGTGGGCGATCGACGGTTATTTTCCGCACGGAGCGATCGACGGGATCGGACGAAATGGATCGAAATTCGGCGTGTAACGTGAACGATTGGCACCAGATTCGATCCCAGTGATCGAATCTGCTGTCGAAACGGCGGCAAATCGGGCCAGTGTATGGCCAGCTTTAACAATCTATTTAATTGCCACAGTGTAGAAGAATTTCAAGAAACTTTACACATGGCAGGCTTTCTGATGTGAAATACACATCTTAGAAGCAGGAACCCAAGAGGTTAAACACACAGCCTAAGGTATTTAGGGGAAGCCTTGTTTGTTCCACTCTCGCTGCTTCTGCCTGGGGGAGATCTCACTGCTTCTCCATTAACTTTGCTCTTTTATCACCTCTTCCAAGCAGGCGGTATTATTTGCATGCCATTACTGCCTGCTCTAATCTTTATGAATTGGCATTTACTGACATGTGTTGAGGTAATTACTGCATAAGTCGGTAAAGTACCTCACTGCTCGTGAATTTCAGTTTTTCATGCGGTAACTGCTTTTACGAATTGACATTTTGCTAAGTGCTCGGTAAAGTCAGCTGTTTTCAGCATTACCGCATGCGGTAACGCTTTATGAATGTTAGCCTTAGTGTTGGTAATTCTTCATAATTTTGTATCATTGATTCTACATAATTTTGTATCATCTGTGAAGATGGCAACAGTACTCTGTTTTCCATCACCTAGGCCATTAATAAATAATTTAAAAGAGTTGAACCTAGTACTAACCCTTATGGAACCCACTGGTATCAGTTTTCCATTGTAAGTATGATCTGTTCACCACCACTAAAGATCACCACTGATCTGTTCACCACTTTATAAAGTTTGATTAGCTGAATATGCTGGACAGACAACCCCAGTGTTCAGTAAACCCATGCTATAATACCTTAAATGAATTGATTGCTATTATTTTTACTTGCTAAACTGATTATGAGTTGGAGAATCACACCATATTACTCCACAAAACAAAACACAATCAATAAATACCTGATTACCTTTCTTAGTAGTAGAAACACCAGAATATGTGTAAGTACTGTTTATATTAGTTCTAGTGGTTACATTTTTACTAGCTCAGAGACAAATATTGTATAGGACAAAATAATAAATGTAAAGTAGATTAGACACTATGGCCTCAATTCAGTAAGCATTACCACATTCATTAATGCAGAAAACAGCTGATTTTACCGCTCACCTTGCTAAATGCCAATTCACAAAACCTATTACTGCACTCAAAAGTAAAACTACAGACTATTTGATGGGTGGGGAGATGGGTGTTTATGGGATGGGGGCGGGGACACATCTAGGTGCCCTCCACCCCGCGCCCCATGAAGTGGATATGGTTGCAGTGGGTTATGATGCACATTTTTGCGTAGTTCTGATTTCTTGAATGGAAGTAGGGAGGTGGATCGGCGGGAAGGGATGAGGCACAGGTGGGGGTGGAGAGTGGGAGGGAAGGGGAGTGGATTGAGGGTGCGCCTTGGTGCTTCCCGATCCCCTCCCCGAGGGGATGGGGGGTATGGGGGTTGAGGGTAAAAACGTATATCAGAAGGTTTAATTCAAGTGCACGAGGGGTTACTATTGGAGGCTTGATGTATGGTGATTTGATGGAGGGGTGTCGGGAGAGGTGGGGAGAGGGAGGGAAGGGGTGTGGATTGGGGGCACACTTCGGTGCCCCCTCGACCCACACCCTGAGGGGGAGGGGGGAGGGGAATGGGGTTTGAGGTAAAAAAAAAAACTATATAAGCAGATTCAATGTATGTGCATGTGGGGCTATTGTACGAGTTTTGATATATGGGGAAGCTCTTATTTGCATGGTTTAATGATGTATCACGAATGAGACTCAACGCTAGTGAAGGAGCTTAACCTTCCTGGCAGTGTTTGGGGTAAGCCGTGCAGGAGGCTTTCTCAGGCCCTGCTGGGCCGATTTGCAAATTTTTTATTTTTTTGCAACACGCAGCTAGCACCTTGCACTCTGATCGCTGGCGCTTGACGCGCCCCCCCCGACGACGTGTGCTGCCTGGCCAATCAGTGCCAGGCAACACTGAGGGGTGGATCGGGACTCCCAATGACGTCACGACGTCGATGACGTCGGTGACGTCATCCCGCCCGTCGCCGTGGCGACGGGGGAAGCCCTCCTGATCGGAGATCGCCGGAGGCGATCGAAGTGGGCGGGGGGATGCCGCTGCACAGCGGCTATCATGTAGCGAGCCCTGGGCTCGCTACATGGTTTAAAAAAAATTGAAAAAAAGCTGCTGCTCTGCCCCCTGGCGGTTTTTAATAGACTGCCAGGAGGGTTAAGTCATACAGTAGAAGTCGATCAATATTTATGACAAGGGGATTACTATAAATGGTGAAGCATGACTCTCCTCCCTGGACCTGAATGTATTATCAAGACCCTGGGTGAGATAATGAAGAACAGGGTAATGGCTAGGGGCTAGAAGGAAAGAGCAGACCCGGGATGTGGGATAGGTGACTAGAATCTGGTTGTGATGACTTGACTCTGACCTCAGGTTGGGCAAGATGCTCACAAAGAGGGGGGTAGAAAACCTCACCAATTGAGAAGAATTCTCAAAAATCCCCAAGAGGGGATGAGTGGACGACAACCACTACAATACAAAAGGCAGGTCCTTATGACTTTTTTTTATTCTTTATCTTGACTTTCCACTGAGTTTCTCTTCTTTCCTCTTCTCTCCTTCCCCTTTGATTGTCCCTCGTGCCCCTGGTAGGGGGGCAGGGGAAGAAGGCTATGGATGGCAGTAAAGGTGCAAGGTAAGTATAGTACATGATGTCCCAATTTAATTTATTTTCCCTTAACGTCCATGGGCTAAACGTCCCGGAAAAGAGATCGATATTGTTACATCATCTACATAAATCACAAGCTCAGATAGCTTTCTTACAAGAAACACACTTCAGGGAGGATCAGCACCCAAAGATCACAAATAGGAGATTTCCGGTAGCATTGTATAGTAATAACCCAGATTCTAAAAGTAAAGGAGTAGCAATAGTGTTTGTGTGAAGAAACGCGGAAAAGCCGCCGCTTCTCAGGGTGAGGCGGCTGTTTCCGCGTCCAGCATGGCGTCACAACGCGGAAAAACCGCCACATGCCGCGTAGGCAGAGCGGCGGAATCCGCATTGGGAGCGGCGGAATCCGCATTGGCAGCGGCGGAATCCGCATTGGAGACGGCGGACTTGCCGCATGGCAGTGTCCCTGACAAGGGGGCTGAGCGTGGGGAAGCCGCCGCTGGTGTAGTGAGCGGTGCGGCGGCTCCCACGCCCGGTCCAATGGATACATTGCAAGACAGTACTGGTGTGGCTGGGACTGATAGTCCACCAAGATTCAGAGTGACACGCGCGCGCGCACAGAGGCAGAGCTTATATAACAGCCAGAAGTGAGTCAGCTGACCAGGCCGGTCAGCTGACAGTTGTTACACCTCTCATTGGTCCAGCACTTTAGGGAGGGGCCTGGAGAGTGTTCTGGTATATATACTGCTGGCTGTTCAGTTTCTGGTTGTCTGGCATTGCAATCACTACGTGGTAGCACGCAGACCTGAGTCAGATCCGAAAGTGTGCCGGGACCAGCTGGAGCTGTAATCCTACACTTAGCTAGATTCTGTTGATAGTTTAAAGTACTAGTTTGATTGTGATTATCTATTATGACCTTCTGCCTGCCTGACCATTCTCCTGAACTCTGATCCTGTACTTTGTCATTCTGATCCTCTATTGCCGAACCCCAGCTCGTCCATAGACTCTGCATCTGCCTTCTGATTTTGTACCTCGATATTTCTGATACCCTGTTGCTGAACCCTGCCTGTACTTTAGTCTCCTCTTTTGCCTTCTGAATCTGTACCTTGTCTGTCCGTGTGGTTACGACCTGATCTGTCCGACCTCGAGAACCGACCTTACTGTTAGAGGCGGTTCCCAGTCCTGATAGTGACACTTCCTCTAGAGTGTCACTCTCGTTCTGTCACTCCTTCTCTCAGCCTGACTCCTCCCTCCGGGAGAGTCCAGAAGGAATTGTGCAGTACTCCTTACTGCTCTGAGGCCCAGTCCTCTCATTATTACTGTTTGCACCAAACACTCTACTCAGGTGTCCAGAGGTTAGCTTGTATATCTGATTATCGGTGATACTGCAGATCATCAATAATCAGGTATATATCTGTATTTCCAGTGATACTGCAGATCACCGGTAATCAGATCCTCTCTGTGTTACACCGATCGTTACAGTTTGCTGGCAGCGTCAAGATGGAAGAAATAGAGGTAAGTAAGGATGTACAGGAAAGATTCCCAATGGTCAAGGGGCTTTTTAATTCACGTAGGATGACCTTGGAAATTATATAGGCACCAAATACGGGACAAGTAGGGTTCCTGGAACAATTCCTGAATAGACTAGACAAATTCTCAGAGGGGGCAGTGGCAGTGGCAGGAGACTTAAATTTAGTGATGGATCCTTCCCTGGATTCCTCCACGGGGAGCTCTTCCCTTCCCGGGAGAGTTATTCAGAGGATTAAACGAGCCCTGATGAAACGGCAGTAAACCGATATATGGCATATCCAGCACTCGTCAACAAGGTACTATACGTTCTACTCACACTCCCATAACTCCTACACACGCATAGACTACTTCTTAATATCGCATCATCTTCTGTCGGAAGAAATTAATACTAAAATAGAACCATCTTTGATATCTGACCATTCACCCATTAAGCTACACATTGGGTACAAAGTAGAAAAGCATGGCCCGTGGAATTGGAAATTGAACGATTCCCTATTAAGAAATGATGAGATAGCAGAAAGAATATTAACCACTTCAGGACCACAGTGCTAAACCCCCCTAGACCAGGCTGTTTTTTTATTAATTGGCCACTGCAGCATTAAGGCCAAGCTGCAGGGCCACACAACACAGCACACGAGTGACCCTCCCCCTTTTCCCCCCACCAACAGAGCTCTCTGTTGGTGGGGTCTGATCGCTCCACAGTTGTTAATTTTTTTTTTACATAAATATTTATTTTATTCTTTTTTTTTTTTATAAATTTTGCTTTTTTTTTTATTTATTTTCCCCTGCTCCCTCCCTCCCCCCGCCAGCCAATCAGGGTGATCAGTTGTCATAGGCTTCGGCTTCAGCCTATGACATCCGATCACTGCCCAGCCTATGGAGGGGACAGCCGTGTCACACTGTCCCCAGTATAGCGCTGCTGCCGATCGCAGCACTGTACATGTAAATAGACGGCGACTATGGCGTCTAACAGAAGACTGAAGGGGGGGGCGGAGATCCGCCCCCCAAGCAGGAGATGCGCACGCATCCTGTGCGTGATCTCATGCAAACTGCAGCCAGAGGACTTGACGCCAATCGGCGTTAGGCGGTCCTGGGGCTGACGCCGTGGCCACGCCCATGGGCGTGGAGCAGTCTTAAGGTAGTTAAGGGACTTAAAGACTTATTTTGAAGAAAATGCTAAGAATGGAACTTCACAAGTAGTGGTATGCCAGGCACATAAATCAGTGATAAGAGGGTCCCTGATAAGGGAAGGTAGTAGGTTAAAAAAGGAACGGGACAAGGAGATTAAGAACTGTATAGTAGATATTGAAAGACTAGAGCTCCAACATAAAAATACACTGTCCAGGGATATACTGGAAGAACAAACTCTGAATAGGGAGAGGCTTAAAAGTATCCTCTTTGCAAAGGCAAAATATGCTGCCACTAGATGTAAAAGGAACTTCTACGAGTTTGGAAATAAGGGAGGTAGACTATTAGCTAGAACATTAAAGCAACAACAGAGGGCTAATTATGTCACATTCCTGTGTGACTCCCAAGGTCGGAAGCATTATAGAAATGAGTCCCTGTCCCGGATGTTTAGTACTTTCCATGGAAAGTTGTATAAGATAGAGGAAGACCCTCGGGGGGACGAGGAGAGAATGGAGGAGTGTGTAGCAGCCTCGGGCATGGGTAGACTGGACCCTTTAGAAACAACTAGTATGGAGAAAATTATAAAGAAGGAGGAACTAACAGGGGCAGTGGGACAAATGTTGGGGGGAAAAGCATCGGTGCCCGATGGTTTTTCACTTGAGTACTATAGAAAATATAAAGATATTCTAGACCCCTATTGGTGAGATGCTCTGAATTCGTTAAATGGTAAAATTATGGGTAGCAGGGGATTGGGACAAGAATCTTTGGTGTCCCATATCTCCAGAGTACTAAAAGAAGGGAAGGATCCTGCCTCCTGTACGGGATATAGACCTATATCCCTATTAAATATAGACCTAAAGGTGTTTGCAAAAATACTGGCTAACAGGATGGCTTGGAGCATGAGAAAACTAGTGCATTACGACCAGGTGGGGTTCATACAAGGGAGAGAAGCTCAGGACAATACGATTAGATCGGTGGACATAATTCAGTGAGCGGGATCCTCACCTGGCCCTGTGGTATTATTGTCAACAGATCCTGAGAAGGCATTTGACAGGGTCAGGTGGGGATTCATTGGAGTGGTATTAAGACATATAGGCCTTGGGGAGAACATGTGCTCATGGATTCTGGCCCTGTTTAGAGATCTGACGGCCAGGATTAAAGTGAACGGGATGCTATCACAATCCATCAAAATAAAAAATGGCACCCGACAGGGATGCCCCTTGTCCCCTCTTTTGTTTGCCCTTACTCAGGAACCATTCTTGAGAACGATCCGGAAAAATATAGATATTGCAGGGGTGAAGATAGGACCGCTAGAGCAGGGCTTTTCAACCTTTCCACTAATTGTACCACTTTTATTGCTTGAAAACTTTCAAGTACCACCAGTGTGCCTGCACAGTAGATTGGATGCGATCGGGCTTGGCTGTTTCTGCTGGAGCCTGAATGGAGAACTACTGTGCATGCGCACACCAATGAGGAGAACTATGGGGCTCCCAGCACTGGATCCCGTCTACTGAAGAGAAAGGGGGAAACCTCTTTAGGATACAAAGGCCTCCCCTTCCCTGAGGTAAGTACCCCCCGGGGCACTTTTTTCTTACAAGGTACACTTTAAGAAAAAAAGGCATTTGGGAGGGGAAAAGTAGGAGGCATTGGTGGGGAAAAAACTACAATTAGATTGCTAGCCTACATATTGTCAGTATTGCCAATCTAGAGGTAGATTGCCAAAATAGGTAGCCATACAAGTTCCACCCCCCACGCGCTTAATTATAGGTAGCCTGGCCCCACCACCTGAGAGCTAGGTAGTGACTCACCACAAAGTTCGGATCCCCCCTTGCTCACTTCTTGCTGAGCTAGCCTGCGGAATAGTTCACACCTCATGTCACAGTCACTAACCTGGTTTGGCGGCAGGTACACACGGGGGTCCAGCGCGTGCATGTGTGTGAGTGTGTTGACATGCTCTCCTTCCAGGGGGGGGGGGTGTGGATGCACATCGCGTCTGCTGGCGCATGCGTGTGGAGGTCCGCGTTGGACGCGGATTCTTTGTGCGCGTGCGCTGGCGTGATGTGAAAGCACGTCGCGTCTGCTGGCGCATGCGTATGGGGGTCCGCGTTGGACGCGGATTCTTTGTGCGCGTGCGCTGGCATGATGCGTAAGCACGTACGTGCATGCGTACACCATTTGGTGCCTAGAGGCCTATATAAACCAGGAAGCAGCACTCACAACTTGCTGTAGTATTGCAGCTTGTGTTGTTTCGTGACCTGATCATTCTCTGCCCTGATTCCTGAATCCTGTTGATGACCCTGGCTTGTATGACTATCCGCTCTGTTGCCGATCTCTGCCTTGTCCGACTTCCCGCTTTGGTGTTGACCCCACCTCGTCTGAGAACCCGATCTGTTGCCGACCTCTGCTCCGTCCGACTTCCCGCTCCGGTACCGACTCTGGCTTGTCTGAGGATTCGCTTTGCTGTTAACCTTTGCTGTGTCCAAGTTCCTGATCTGTTGCCGACCTCAGCTACGCCCACCGACCAAGAGCTGTCCCGGAGACCTTCCGTTCAGTCATTAAGACTTCCTGGTGCTGGTTCAGTCTGCCTACCATTCCTGCATCAAAGATATACTTCATCAGCCACTGAAGTACACGGATCATTATCTGCATCTCCGGCTCTCCTGCCCTTCGCTGCCTTGCGCTTCCTGTTCCAACCTCAGGGGCAATTGGCAGTGACCTGCAAGGGACGCTGTCCTCCACGTCTCGGTATCTGAAGACTCAGGTACGTGAGTGTAACAAACCTGACAGAATACTACAGCCGTAAAATGGATACCGCGGAGGCAGTTTCCATCCTGTCAACTTTGTGCACTCAAGTTACAGCCCTCACAGACTCCATTAAGCAATTACAAACGGGATATACTCATCTAGAAGGTCGTCTGGACTCTCTTGCTTCCACCGCTTCAGTTCCTCCAGCGAATCCTCCTCCTGCACCAGTAGTTCCAGCCCCACCTGCTGCAACTCCGTTACTACTTCCTGCACCTGAGCCACGTGTTCCGTTACCTGAACGTTTTTCTGGGGATCGTGCCAAGTACAGAGCTTTTAAGAATGCTTGCCAGTTGTTCTTCTCCTTACAACCCAGAACATTTGCATCTGAAGAAACTCGAGTAGGATTTATTATCTCATTATTATTAGAGGAACCTCAGGCTTGGGCTCACAATCTCATGGAATGAAAAGATCCTGCTCTGATCTCAGTAGCCGAGTTTTTCAAAGCTATGTCCACCTTGTATGATGATCCCCAGAAAGAAATCACAGCAGAGAGTACATTAAGACATCTTCGCCAGGGCCGTAGGCTGGTTGAGGAATACACGGCAGAATTGGGCTATTGACACTACATGGAATGACTCTGCCCTTCGCTATCAGTATCGTATGGGACTATCTGAGAGTTTAAAGGATGAGATAGCTCGGGTTGGAATACCAGAGACATTGGAAGGCCTGATTCAGTTATCAGTTCAGATAGACCGGAGGTTCCGTGAACGCCAACTTGAAAAGGCGGGGTTTTCCCGTCCACCCTGGTTCTCTGCTGCCAGTACCAACTCAGCTAGTTCTCCCACCCAGACCCATCAAGGTGCTTCTGCTGATTCCAGTGAACCAATGCAGTTAGGAATGATGCGTCCATCCCTCTCTCCGGATGAAAGAAACCGTCGCAGAAGGGAAAATCTCTGCATGTACTGTGGAAATCCTGGGCATTATGTGAGAACATGCCCTGTAAAAACATCAGGTAAGAAAACAACCTCATCAAGTGAACTCTTTGTTCCGGTCCCTAGCAGTGATAATAACTTTACTCTTCCTATTACCTTACAGTTCCCAGGAGGGATCGTTAAGACATCTGCCATCTTGGACTCTGGCGCCTGCAGTTGTTTTTTTGACTCCACTTTTGCCGCCTCTCATCAGATTCCTCTTCAGCACCGCTCCGCTCCATTACATATCCATCTTGCAGATGGTTTATCAATTAGCTCTGGACCAGTCACATCCGAAACCATTCCAATCCTCTCTACCCTACAAACACAGCATTCAGAATTTCTAAAATTTGATGTCGTCTCCTCACCAATATATCCTGTTATTCTGGGACTGCCTTGGTTTAAAGCACACAACCCCGTTATCAACTGGTCCACCAAACAAGTTACCTTCTCTTCAGACTATTGTCATAGACACTGCATCCAATCTAACAGTTCAAATCCAGTCAACATTTTGGTAAATGTTTCGGATATCTCAGCTCTGGTTCCGATCAGTTATCACGAATATCTGGATGTATTCGACAAACAGAAAGCTGAACAGCTGCCTCCTCATCGTCCATACGATTGTCCAATTGACTTACTTCCGGGATCTCCAATTCCGTATGGTCGTACCTTTTCTCTTTCTGAACCTGAGGAAAAAGCATTAAAGAATTATATTACTGAGAATCTAGCCAAAGGATTCATCCAGCCTTCTTCATCTCCGGTAGGTGCTGGGATTTTTTTTGTTGAGAGGAAAGACAAGACTCTCAGACCATGTATAGATTACATAGACTTGAATAAAATCACAGTCAAGAACCGCTACCCGTTACCTTTGATGTCAGATCTTTTTCAGAAATTACGGGGAGCCAAAAAATTTTCAAAACGATCTACGGGTAGCAAATAATCTCATACGGATCCGGGCAGGAGATGAGTGGAAAACAGCCTTCAGGTCGAATTTTGGACACTTTGAATATCTGGTCATGCCGTTCGGCCTTTGTAACGCTCCTGCCACCTTTCAGCATTTTATGAATGATGTCCTCAAAGACTTTATCGATTATTTCGTTATTGTTTACTTAGATGATATTCTGATCTTTTCTAATAATTTGGAGAATCATCGAAATCAAGTAGTACAGGTTTTGGAACGATTACGGCTGCACAAGTTGTACGTCAAGGCAGAAAAATGTGAATTTGAGAAGCATAGTATTCAGTTTCTAGGCCTTGTCATTTCTTCTCAGGGTATCGCAATGGATCCACAGAAAGTCAAGGCAGTTCTGGACTGGCCTCCTCCAAGTGATAAGAAAGGTGTGCAAAGATTTGTAGGGTTTGCAAATATCTACAGGAAATGTATTAAAGGATTCTCGGCTATTATCCTTCCTATCACACAGCGTACCCGTCAACAAATAAAGTTTGTATGGTCTGTAGAGGCACAACAAGCATTCGAAAAATTAAAAGTGGCTTTCACAACGGCACCCATCCTTAAACATCCAGATCCGTTACTACCATATATCCTGGAAGTTGATGCATCTGAATCAGCAGTGGGAGCACTTCTCTCACAAAGGCAGGGAGGGAAATCATTATTACATCCTGTTGCATTCTTTTCCAAGAAATTAAGTGAGTCTGAAAGGAATTATGACGTTGGGGATCGAGAACTACTGGCCATCAAGGAAGCCTTAGAAGAATGGAGGTATTTGTTGGAGGGAGCAAGCCAACCAATATTGATATATACGGATCATAAGAACCTGGAGTATTTAAAGACCGCTAAAAGACTGAATCCTCGGCAGGCAAGATGGGCACTTTTTTTTTCCAAGTTCAATTTCCACATCACTTTCCGTCCTGGCTCAAAGAACGTGAAGGCCGATGCCTTATCTCGCATGTTTTCGGAAGAATCTCAACCTCAGAAATCTGATACAATCCTCAAAGAGAACAACTTTTTGTTAATACAAGCAGATTTGATTGGGAGACTTAAGGCTGAATCAGCATCTCCGCCAGAAGAGGCGGAAAGATTTCTATTTAGAGATGGATTATATTTTTTCCAGAACAAAATATTTGTTCCTAAGAAATGTCATGTAGAAGTACTTCAGATCTTGCATGATCATCCATTAGCAGGACATTTTGGGGTAAGGAAGACTATGGAGTTAGTCAAAAGATCATTCTGATGGCCTGGAATGATTCCTGACTGCAAGAATTATGTAGATACTTGTGTTACTTGTAACCGAAGTTAAAACTCACAAAATAAGCCTTGGGGGTTGTTGAATCCGTTACCTATTCCGGAGAGACCCTGGAGCTCTATATCTATGGACTTTATTGTTGAGTTACCACCATCTGAAGGGTTCACAACCATCTTCGTGGTGGTTGATCGACTATCCAAGATGGCCCATTTCATTCCTATGAAGGGCACTCCATCTGCTTTGTCCACAGCTAATATGTTTATTAAAGACATTGTTAGGCTACATGGAGTTCCCGGTGATATTATCTCAGACAGGGGAGTACAATTCACTTCAAGATTTTGGAAGGAATTATGCAAAGCCTTAAATATTAAACTTCAGTATTCTTCAGCCTATCATCCACAAACCAATGGTCAAACAGAATGCACTAACCAATTTCTGGAACAATATCTCCGTTGCTTTTCATCATTTACACAGGACAATTGGGCTTCTCTCCTTCCGCTTGCAGAATTTGCTTATAACAATTCAGTTCACTCTTCTACCAACCAAGCACCGTTCTTCTCCAATTATGGGTTTCATCCAACCTTTCTACCAGACATGATTATTGAAGCCACAGTACCCGCAGTTGAAGATAAGAGGAGGTTTTGGGAAGAAAATAATAGACTGTTGCAAGATACTATGGCCTTGGCCCAGGAGAGGTTTAAGCATTATGCAGACATCCACAGAAGAGAAGATCTTAAATTAAAGGTGGGAGATCTAGTCTGGCTGGCAACCAAAAACCTGAAACTATCTTGTCCATCCAAGAAGCTAGGACCAAGATTCATTGGTCCTTTCCCTGTGAAGAGAAATATTAATCCTGTAACTTTTGAACTGTCGCTACCTAAGAAATATAGGATTCATCCTGTATTCCATGTATCCTTATTGAAACCAGCACTGAATAACCAGTTTCCAGAACTTTCATCTGCGGTACCCAGGTAAACCAGCCCCAAGGGGCATCCGGAGGCTGCCCTTAAGGGGGGGCACTGTCACAGTCACTAACCTGGTTTGGCGGCAGGTACACACGGGGGTCCAGTGCGTGCGTGTGTGTGAGTGGGTTGACATGCTCTCCTTCCGGGCGGTGTGTGGATGCACATCGCGTCTGCTGGCGCATGCGTGTGGAGGTCCGGGTTGGACGCGGATTCTTTGTGCGCGTGCGCTGGCGTGACGCGAAAGCACGTCGCGTCTGCTGGCGCATGCATATGGGGGTCCGCGTTGGACGCGGATTCTTTGTGCGCGTGCGCTGGCGTGATGCGTAAGCACGTACGCGCATGCGTACACCATTTGGCGCCTAGAGGCCTATATAAACCAGGAAGCAGCACTCACAACTTGCTGTAGTATTGCAGCTTGTGTTGTTTCGTGACCAGATCATTCTCTGCCCTGATTCCTGAATCCTGTTGATGACCCTGGCTTGTATGACTATCCGCTCTGTTGCCGACCTCTGCCTTGTCCGACTTCCCGCTCTGGTGTTGACCCCGCCTCGTCTGAGAACCTGATCTGTTGCCGACCTCTGCTCCGTCCGACTTCCCGCTCCGGTACCGACTCTGGCTTGTCTGAGGATTCGCTTTGCTGTTAACCTTTGCTGTGTCCAAGTTCCTGATCTGTTGCCGACCTCAGCTACGCCCACCGACCAAGAGCTGTCCCGGAGACCTTCCGTTCAGTCATTAAGACTTCCTGGTGCTGGTTCAGTCTGCCTACCGTTCCTGCATCAGAGATATACTTCATCAGCCACTGAAGTACACGGATCATTATCTGCATCTCCGGCTCTCCTGCCCTTCGCTGCCTTGCGCTTCCTGTTCCAACCTCAGGGGCAATTGGCAGTGACCTGCAAGGGACGCTGTCCTCCATGTCTCGGTATCCGAAGACTCAGGTACGTGAGTGTAACAAACCTGACACCTCAGAACATTGGTAACCCAGCCGCAGTGAAGAGACAGCCAGGCAAGCAATGCACAGTGATGGCGTGTATACTTCAAATGAGCAGTGATGTCACTTTCTGTATCTGCGCCATCACTGTGCACCATTGGCCTGGCTGTCCCCTCCACACTAATCTGAGGTCTGAAGTATGCTGCAGAGCAGCACAGCAAGGAGCGAGGGAGAGGGAGCCAAACTTTATGGAGGCATGACAGGACCAGGACAAGTGGCAGGTGGCCAAAAAAGTGTCAGGCAAATCTGGTGTGTACCACCTAGCCAACAGCAAAGTACCACCGGTGGCAAGGGTACCACAGGTGCAAGCCCTGGTGTAGAGAGATTAGCCTGTCTAATTAGGCCTTATCAACAAGTAAACAGCAAGTGTAATTAGGGCTGTCAGGTGTGCCACTCTATGCCATAGTTTGGGCTAATATGTAAACACAGGAGGTTAACCCTTTTGTGTTCCTAAGATACCAGAAAGTAAACACTGCAGGGTTTTTGTAAAATTTCTGTAAGTTGTAACAAAGAAATGTTTTTCTTTAAAGTTATGATGCTGTTGCTTATCTCCTTAGAGCAGAGAGGAAGCTCTCAGTTTAGGTCCGCTTCAAAAGCTGACAGAACCAACAGGTTTTGGATTAGTCCATCTCCTCACGATGGAGTCTCAGGGTTTCCCTTTGTTTTCAAAAGCATTTGCTGAACGGCCATTGTTAAGTCTGACTGCTAAAATAGTGTGCGAGTAGGGACGCTGGCTGGTCCTATTTTGGCAGGTAGACTTAGCAACTGCCATTTTGGAAATTATTTTAAGAAACACAGAAAACCCTTTGTATCCCCAATGAGGAACTCGACTAGTCCAAAACATATTGGTTCTGAAAGATTTTAACTGCTTACTTTTTCACTATAGTGGTCCTTTAAAATGGTAATTTGATAACAACCGGGAAGGTCAGGATGTACTGCTGCATTGCTGAGCTTATTTCAGTCATATCTCAGACTCTCATGTGCTGTGCAGCAGTGTGTTCTGACAATAAACTGCTGCGTGCATTTCTGTGCCAACACACTGCTGTCTCATTTCAATTAATACTGCAACGCAGAGCAACACACGTGCCATACATTTTTGTAAAGAGAAGTAAATGGTTGGCACTCCAAAAAATTGGTACAGAAAGATCTGTAAATTCATGCTGCAATTAATATAATCCAACGTTTCAAAGCAACAAAGTACCTCTTTATCAAGAAAAAACAGTGCAAGTTCATCAGAAAAACAACTCTGCAACAATAAATCACCACAATGTACAATAAACAAATACATTTGAAGTAGCCCAAGAAAAAGAGGGTCACCATCATGGAAGAACACAAGTACCAAACACTAAGGTACAGAATGTGTGGACAAGTTTCAAAGGTGGCTAAAAGTGCAAGCCAGGAAAGAGAACCACTGCGAAAGTTGAAGCCAATAAATGGGTCATTAGACTGGGAGCAAGATAGGAAGATAAAACACCAACATAGGCTTTTTCCTCCACTCCCTCTCTACAGTTATCCATATAATAACTTTTTTGTATAGCGCTTTTCTCCTGCTTTTCTCCTGTCGGACTCAAAACGCTTGCGAGGCAGCCACTACAGCGTACTCAGTAGGCAGTAGCAGTGTTAGAGTGTCTTGCCCAAAGAACTCCTTATGGAATAGGTGCTGGCTTACTGAATAGCAAGAGCCAAGATTTGAACCCAGGTCTCCTTTGTCAGAGGCAGAGCCCTTAACCATTGCACTATCCAGCTACCATATCTGACACCTGTCACTGTTAGAGATAGCCAGTTTTAAATTGTGCAAATCGTGATGCAAATCTAGCCCCCAAAACACAAAATGAGGTGGCAAATCAACATTCAACACTGAGGATCTCAAGGCTTGTGTTTGCAAAATAAATAAAATAGGAAAGGAAGAAGGAAACAATTGGAAAAGGATAGTCGAAAAATGACAGTTGGAAAATAATGGCAGTCGAAAAACAGTTGAAATTTGGCTGTGGAAAATGACAGTTAAGAAATGGCAGTTTAAAAATGACAGTTGAAAAACAACAGTTGGAAAATGACAGTTGAAAAATGGCAGTTAAAATGTGACAGTTGAAAAATGACAGTTAGAAAATGGCAGTTGGAAAATAACAGTTGTAAAAAAGCAGTTGAAAAATGTCAGTTGAAAAATGACAGTTGGAAAATGGCAGTTAAAATGTGACAGTTGAAAAATGACAGTTAGAAAATGGCAGTTGGAAAATGGCAGTTGGAGAATGGCAGTTAAAATTTGACAGTTGGAAAATGACAGTTACAAAATGGCAGTGGAAAATGACAGTTGGAAAATGGCAGTTCAAATTTGACAGTTGGAAAATGGCAGTTAAAATTTGACAGTTGAAAAATGGCAGTTAGAAAATAGCAGTTGGAAAATGACAGTTGAAATTTGACAGTTGGAAAAGGACAGTTGAAAAATGACAGTTGGAAAATGGCAGTTAAAATTTGACAGTTGGAAAATGGCAGTTGAAAAATGGCAGTTGAAAAATGACAGTTGGAAAATGACAGTTGAAAAATGACAGTTGAAAAATGAACTTTTAACTGCCATTTTCCAACTGTCATTTTTCAACTGCTATTTTCCAACTGCTATTTTCCAACTGGCGTTTTCTAACTGCCCTTTTCTAACTGTCAAATTTTAACTGCTATTTTCCAACTGTCATTTTTCAACTGACATTTTCAACTGCCCTTTTCTAACTGTCTTATTTAAACTGTCATTTTCCAACTGTCAAATTTCAACTGTTTAAAGGACCACTACAGTGAAAAAAGTGAGCAGTTGAAGGAGAAATTAAGTGAGAGGCATATTGAGGCTGTCACATTTATTTCCTTTTAAGCAATGCCAGTTACCTAGCTGTCATGCTCATCCTCTGCCTCTAATACTTTTAGCCACAGCTCATGAACAAGCACATGCAGATCAGGTGTCTGACTTTATTGTCAGATCTCACAAGGTTAGCTGCATGCTTGTTTCTGGTGTGATTCAGACACTTCTGCAGAGACATAGATCAGCAGGGCTGCCAGTCAACTCATATAGTTTAAGGCCTCTTTCACACCAAGATCGCATAACGTGCCCCTAACGCAAAGCATGGTGGTGTTGAAGTTGGACATCAGATTGAGGGGCGTTATGAGGCTCTTGACGCTATCCTAGGAAGTCCCGATCTTTTCAATGATTCGGATGATTCGAATCGGATGATTGAAAAGATCCGGATCTTTGAACCGAATCTTTGAATCATTTTACTAGGGAAGCAGGATGGTGCAGCAGAGTGAGAGGTGCAGAAGAATGAAGGCACATTGAGGGTGCTAATGGGGAAGTGAGAGATGCAGCAGGAAGATTGTGCTTGTGCACAGAAGTTCCTGTTTCTTCCAGACATCCACTGTGAACCGAATCCTTCATTGTGATGATCCGGATGATTTGACTCACAAAAAAGAGCCGGATCAAAGATCCGAATCGTTCATGATCTGGACAACAGTGCAGTGAATATTAATTAGCCATGTGGCTAGGAACAATAGAGGACTCTCACCTTACTGATCATGTGCAAACAGTCTAACGCAGCTAAAACCACATATAACGCACAGCATGCTGCACTTTCTTTGAACGTCCAGCGTTACACTGTAACGCAACGTGGGCACTGTGAACAGCCCATTGATTTTTCATTACTGTGAGTTGGGCTGCGTTACAGGCTGCTCTAACGTGCGCCTGTAACGTCCCACTGTGAAAGCAGCCTAAAAGGAAATGAATATAGCAGCCACCGTATTCTTCTCACTTAAAAGGAGTTCTTTTACATCCTAAGAATCAAACAAGCTGACACTTACCTGGGGATTCTATCGACCCCCTGCCATGGTAATGTCCCAAGGCGTCCTCTTCCAATGTTCCGTTCCCAGTGTAATCACACGAGTTATTACACTGCGGCTGTGCAGTAAGCTCCCGATGACGCAGGCAGGAGCAAACATTATTCGTCTGTTTAGATGAATATTAAACCAGGACCGGCGGCGGGAAACGGAGCATCGTAGGAGGTCGTCACGGGACATTACAGCTACAGGGGGCCGATAGAAGCCCCAGACAAGTGTCAGCTTGTTTGATTGATTTTTAGAATCCCACAGAACCTCTTTAAAGAAGACCTAAACTCAAGCACTGCAGTCAAGGAAAACAAATACTACTGCGTATGCGCACACACCGACAAGGAGAACTTTGGGGCTCCCAGAGCTGGATCCCTTCTACTGTGGAGGAAGGGGAAAACCTCTTTAGGATACAAAGGCCTCCCCTTCCCTGAGGTAAGTACCCCCCGGGCACTTTTTTCTTACAGGTACACTTTAAGAAAAGAAAAGGGTATATGGGAGGAAAAAAGTAAGGGGCATTGGTGGGGAAAACGACTACAATTAGATTGCAAGCCTACATATTGTCAGTATTGGCAATCTGTAGGTAGATTGCCAATATAGGTAGCCTTGCAAGTTCCTCTCTCCCCTCCCCCCCCACGCATACATCTGAACTGGCCGCTGGGAGACTTGGGCGCATGATAAAGCTGGTATACGGCGATTGCTGGAAGCCGAATTGCAGTGTTTTAAAAGCAACTTCAGCACTGTCTTCTGATGGCGCAGAAGTTACTGACGGTGCGCCGCTATAGACGTAATTCCTATTTCGGCCTATGATGGTGCCGGCTGCGCCCAAATCTCCTGCACTGTTATTACAGTGCTGGCCCCCCTTCCCCTGCATAATTATAGGTAGCCTAGTCCCACCATCAGAGAGCTGAGAGCTAGGCAGTGACTCACCACAAAGTTCGGCTCCCATCTTGCTCACTCCTTGCTGTGCTGCCCTGCGGAATAGTTCACACCTCAGATCATCGGTAAGCCAGTCGCAGAGAAGTGACAGTCAGGCAAATGGTGCATGGTGACGGCGCGTATACTTAAAATACAGGAAGTGAGCAGTGATGTCCCTTTCTGTATCTGCGCTATTACTGTACACTATTTGCCTGGCTGTCTCTTCCCCACTGATCTGAGGTCTGAAGTATGCTGCAGAGCAGCACAGCAAGGAGTGAGGGAGGAGGAGCCAAACTTTGTGGAGGCAGGACAGGACCAGTACAAGTGGCATGTGGGCAATAAAGTGACCGGTCAAACCTGGTGTGTACCACCTGGCCAACAGCAAAGTACCACCGGTGGTACGTGTACCACCGGTTAAAAAGCCTTGCGCTATCGCACAAGGTGGCCGCATATGTGGATGATCTCCTGTTCTACATAACAAAGCCAAGATTGACATTGCCTAATCTCCTCAAGGCTTTTGACGAGTATGGGAGGATTTCTAACTTAAAAATAAACTGGGATAAATGCGAGGCAATGCCAATTGGGCTGAAAAATTAAGATATAGAGGGCCTGAAGGAAAGTTTTCCATTCAGGTGGGCCAAGAATTCATTAACCTCCTTAGCGGTAACCCCGTGCTGGACACGGGGTAAGCCGCCGCGGAGGATTTCTCAGGCCCTGCTGGGCCGATTTGAATAATTTTTTTTTTTAAACACGCAGCTAGCACTTTGCTAGCTGTGTGTTTGGTGTGATTGCCGCTGCCCGCCGCCGATGCGCCGCTACCCGCCGCGATACAGGGCCCCCCCGCATACCCCTTGCGCAGCCTGGCCAATCGCCACCAGGCTGCGCTATGGGGTGGATTGAGATTCCCTGTGACGTCACGACACCATGGTGACCGGGGAAGCCCTCAAGGAAATCCCATTCAGAACGGAATTTCCTTATGGGCAAGCGGCGCCGGCGGCGATCGGTGAGTACGGGGGATGCCGCAGGGAGGGGGAAGCATGTAGCTAGCGCTCGGCTAGCTACTTGCTAAAAAAAAAAAAAAAGGTGGAAAAAACCCTCCCGCAGCCGCACAGCCGCACATATCATACCGCCAGGGAGGTTAAAATATCTGGGTATAAGACTGGCTGTTAGCATCTCAGAAATAGTTACATTCAACTATATACCATTAATGAGCACTCTTAACAAGGATCTAGAAAAGTGGAGTAAGCTGAAACTCTCGTGGTTTGGAAGGATTAATGCCCTGAAGAATATTATGCCGAGGCTGCTGTATCTCTTCCAGACTATCCCTGTCACACCCCCCAAAGGATACTTGGATGAAGCATGTAGAGCTTTCATGAGCTTTGTGTGGCAGTCAAGAAAAGCAAGAATAAAACACACTCTTTTGACCCAACCGAAAGATAAAGGCGGGTTGGCGGTCCCGGACCCCCAAAGGTATTATTAAGCTGCAGTCCTCACTCGAATATTAGACTGGAATAGGAATAGAAAAGCTAAGTAGTGGGTATCCCTGGAACAAGAATTTATTAAGGATCCCATAGAGAACATATCCTGGTTGCCGTATATTCCTAAATGTCATTCCCTAGCTGGGGTACTGGTTGAACATACACTTAAAGTTCTCAAAATGTTGAATTAAAAAAAGTGACATATCACCATGCCCTTCCCCTTTGATGCCGATCCTAGGGAATCAGAAATTCATGCTGGGATGTCAAAGAGGAAATTACAGACAATGGAGGAAAGGAGAGAGACTGCAAATTGATACCCTGATTTCAAATAAAATATTGAAAAATGAGAATGAGGTAGCAAAACTATTGCATATTGAGAAGCAAATACATGGAGCTTGAACCAGTTCAGACACTTCCTCCTTACACTAGGCACCAAAGAGCAACTCTCAAGGGACTTAACCCAATTTGAGAAACTCTGCTTAGACAAAGGTCAAACAAAGGGCACTCTGGCAAGAATATACTCTTACCTGGGGAGGGAATAGATTTGACACAGACATATAGAAACAGCTGGGAGAGGGACCTGGGCAGAGAATTGACTCCTGTCCAATGGGATAGGATAATTAAAATGACCCATGGGGCTTCTGTATCAACAAGGATACAAGAATCAGGTTATAAGATTACAATGCGATGGTACTATACCCCGGAAAGATTAAATAGGATATGTGGTGCTGACCCCCTCTGCTGGAGATGCGGCGAAGAAAGAGGAGAACTTTTACATATACTATGGAATTGTAGGAAACTCCATCCCTTTTGGAAGGTAGTTAAACACTATATATGGAAGATAGCAGATATTCCAGTTTCTGAGGACGCAAGCATACATCTGTGAAATCTTAATGGTAAAGACCTGAAAAAGTATAGAGGTTCCCTAGGGATGCACTTGAAAACTGGAAGACACAGTCAGTTCCCTCTACGTTGGAGTGGCTAAACGAAATAGAATATATCCAAAAAATGAAAGATCTATCTAGTATAATGTATGGAAGGGAGAAGGGGAGATGGGACAGATGGATTGAATTTAAGAGCTCACTGGAATATAAGGGACTCGGAGTGAGAAAATTGGAAGAATTAATTGGCTCGCTGGCCATGGGCAGGGAATAATAGGTTAGACAGTGGAAATAGGAAGATGAGGGCATTAGAGGAGATGGTTGCCAATCATTAAAAGAGGGCTCAGAGGGGCAGGAATCCTTTTTCTTTTTCTCATTCACTCTTTCGGTTTTTCTCATTCTTCTGTTCCTTCTTTTTCTTATTTCTCGCTTTTCTCTCTTTTTTCCTTCTACTTCGTGCTCTTTGCATCCGGGGTGAGGTGTCCGTGGGAGGATGTTTCCGCGGGGGCCCCGTTGCAAGGATGGTAGTTAGCTCCCAGGAAAAAAGTATAAATTATCTTTTTGATATATATATATATATATATATATATATATATATATATATATATATATATATATATATATATATATATATATATATATATATATAAAATACTGACTATTGAGGTAAATTACCGACTAGTGAGGTTAATTACCAACTTGAGCAGTAAACGCCTCAAAAAATGTCAAGAAATTGAAATTCACAAGAGTAAAGCATTCAATAAATCAAGTGAAAAGTGTTTGGTATTTATCTGTGACCAGCTGGTAACTCCAAATGGTAAAAGTTGACAGATGTAGCAGACAGGCAGACAGGCAATAGGGAGAGCCAGACAGCCTATAAGTAGCCACACAGCCCTGCTTCTCATCCCATTTGATTTGATACTCTGGTGGGCTTCAAAATGGCAGAGCAGGAGAAGGAGACGTTTAACCACTTCAGCCTACAGTGTTGTTAACTTTATGCATCCGAGCAACTTTCACCTCCCATTCATTTGCCAATAACTTTATCACTACTTGTAACAATTAATTGATCTATATCTTGTTTTTTCCGCCACTAATTAGGCTTTCTTGAAGTGGTAGATTTTGCTAAGAATTATTTTTTTCTAAATCCATTTTAACAGTAAGATTAAGAAAGAAATGGAAAAAAAATCATTATTTCTAAGTTTTTAGCCATTATAGTTTGAAATTAATACATGTTACCGTAATTAAAACCCATGAATTTTATTTGCCCATTTGTCCCGCTTAGTACACCATTTAAATTATGTCCCTATCACAATGTATGGTGCCGATATTTTATTTGGAAATGAAGGTGCATTTTTTCAATTTGCATCCATCATTATTTACAAGCCTATAATTTAAAAAATTAAATTAATATACTCCTTTGACATGCATATTTAAAAAGTTCAGACCCTTAGGTAACTACTATGTTTGTTTTGTTTTGTTTTTTCATTAAAAGTTTTATTTGGGTAATTTTTGGTGTAGGAGGTAAACAGCTAATTTTAAATCTAAAATAATGTATTTATTTAATAAAAAATGGATGTGGGTGTAGTTTTACTATTTGGCCACAAAATGGCCACAGTCAAAAAGACCTGGAAGCGATTGATCACGCTTCCAGGAACTAGAATGAAGATGGCAAACTTTTTTTATGCAGAAAGACCACGGCCACTGATGAGAACCGTCGGCTTTTCTGCGGGGGACTTAAATTGATGAATGGGAATTATATTCCCATTCATTGATCTGTGGGCTAATGGCAGGTGGCGAGAACGCACGTGGAAGCGCTCGCGATTGTGCGCCTCAGGCAGCCGCAGCAGCACAGCCTATCTAGACTAACATATTTGTCCAGATAGGCTCAAGTGGTTAAAAAGGCTTTTTTGTATGCCTTTAGATGTACATACATGTATACTGATACACAAAAGAGCTCCCTCTAGTTAGCAAAGATGAACATCTAAAGGGATGTCAGGGATGCAATGGACAGAAAATAGAATGGCTAATCCACCGACTTGTAAGAGAAGACTGATAGCTTGCTGCCTGACCTGCTCCACAGCTGGTAAGACTACCGAACAGGGATTAGTAAACTGAAGCATGTTTTTTCAGTATATTACCAAGCGTCTACCTAATGCGGGAAATATTAGTGAATTTGGAAGAAAAAAAAAGACCTAAATTAGTTTACCGAACTGCACTTAAGGGAATTGAGGCCAATGTGGGATTAACTGCATGTATGCTAGTGCCTAAAAGTCAACCCAATTTGTGCCAGGTACTGAATAATTAAGTCATGTTCAGTTTATTCATTTATAGTCTATAAATGATCTAAGCTTTATAAAATGATAGACCAGTGAAGTCCCAGAACAGGGAAAATGTCATATGTGAGTCTCTACAGTAAAATCAGCTGTTTGCCTCATACGCAGCTACTCACACAGAAACTGTGAAAATGTAATCCAGTGCCTGAAAATTATTACTATCCTAACATGTAAATAACTAAAATTTCCTGTAATTTCCGATTAGCTGTATCTGCTGTTCCAAGACAATTACTGTTGTAAATTATTAAATACAATTTAGTGTGGTTAGTTCACACCATGGGAACACTTATAATATCACTTACACTGTAAACAGACAGTATCAAAAAAACTTACAGACAAAAACAAATTCCATAGAGGAATTATATGCTTTAGTGCTAAAATAATAATTAGAATTCTAATGTAAGAGAGCCTAGTTTTATTCTCATCAATGCCATTCATGGTATCTCTATTATATCTGCACTTGTAAAACAGTACTTAATACATGCTTCAATCTTGTGCACTATAGAAAACACATACAACACTTTACAGCTGAGTGCCTCTTTATATAGAAACACTAAACACTTGCGCTAATTTGTTGTCTACATTGCCAGCAAAGCTACTAACATGTTTTTCCCCCTAAATTACGGTACACCATTGATCTAAAAATAGCTTATTGTAAACCTAATCTATAAAAAACACAAACAGAAATATATATATAATATATATATATATATATATATATATATATATATATATATATATATATATATATATATATATATATATATATATATATATATACACACACACACACACACACACACCACACACACACAAACACACATGTCCTTTACCATGTCGTTAGTTAGCAACCTATAAGTTTATTTCCATTATTTCCAGGAGAAAAGAAACTTTATATTTTCCCACATTTTTACATTGCTGAGTAAACACTTTTGTCATCACATTTAACCACTTCACCACTAAGGGGTTTTTACCCTAACAGACCAGAGTAATTTTCACCTGTCAGCGCTCCTCACTTACATTCGCCAATAACTTTATCGCTACTTATCACAACGACATGATCTATAACTTGTCTCTTTCACAACAAATTAGGCTTTTTGGGGTTGTTTTTGTTTTCAGTAATTACTTTACTTTCTATTCATTTTAAAGAGGAAAACAAGGGAAAAAAGGGAAAAAAATAAACTATTTCTCCAATTCCACCCTTATATTTTTAAAATAAACAATGCTACTGTAAATAAAGCCAACACATTGTATTTGCCCATTTGTCCTAGTTATTATAACATTAAAATTATGTTGCTACTACAATGTATGGGAACATTTTTTAAATTTTGAAATAAAGGTGTAATTTTTCTGTTTTGTAATATTTCAATAACTACAAGCCCTTGTTTGCCAAAATAACAGTAACATACCCTCATGACATACACAGTAAAAAAGCTGATTCCCTAACTATTTATCTCAGCTATTTATGTATTTTTTTAAAATACTGTCCCTTTTTTCCAAGGTTTTTATTTTGGTAACTATGGGGGGCAGCGGAGGGGGGAAGGAGGTTCCAATTTATTTTAATTTAGATAGTGTAAAATGTGTATTTTTTTTGCAACTAGATCTCCCCACACACACACACTATTCTGTGTGCTCTGAACAGAATTCAAAATACACAAGCAGCGTTGTTACAGGAAAGATCATTGGTTTCTCATTGAAGGCATGATTTTTCCATTAGAGGCACTCTGATTGGCTCATAAAGCATACTGCAAAAGAAATCCCAAAAGACTGCACCACACCAAACGTCCCAAAAATATATCTTCTTGAGCTTTTATTAATGTATATGATTGTACAAGACTATAAAAACAATTAAAAACAAAGGTTCCAGGTGATACACAAATATAAGAATAAATATATAACAATTGATAAATGAATCAGCCCAAACCCTTCCTTCTAAAACCAATGTAAATGATAAGTAGATGCCCCAAAACACATTATACTACTTCTCCTGAGTACGGCGATACCACATGTGTGACACTTTTTTGCAGCCTAGGTGCGCTAAGGGGCCCAACGTCCTATTCACAGGTCATTTTGAGGCATTTGGTTTCTAGACTACTCCTCACGGTTTAGGGCCCCTAAAATGCAAGGGCAGTATAGGAACCCCACAAGTGACCCCATTTTAGAAAGAAGACGGATTGGCGGTTGCGTATTGTGTGGCATAACGGTTGGTCTCAGCCACAATTAAGTCGTAGAGACCAGCAGTGATCAGAAAAAAAAATTCGGTCACTGCGGTGGGACAGGTGAGGGTTTGGCTGGGTGATCAGAAGCCCGAAGGGGGCAGATTAGGGCCTGATCTGATGGATAGGAATGCTAGGGGGGTGACAGGAGGTGATTGATGGGTGTCTCAGGGGGTGATTAGAGGGGAAAATAGATGCAATCGATGCACTGGGGAGGTGATCGGAAGGGGGTCTGAGGGGGATCTGAGGTTTTGGCCGAGTGATCAGGAGCCCACACGGGGCAAATTAGGGCCTGCTCTGATGGGTAGGTGTGCTAGGGGGTGACAGGTGGTGACAGGAGGTGATTGATGGGTGTCTTAAGGTGTGATTAGAGGGGAAGAATAGATGCAAGCAATGCACTGACGAGGTGATCAGGGCTGGGGTCTGAGGGCGTTCTGAGGGTGTGGGCGGGTGATTGGGTGCCCAAGGGGCAGATTAGGGTCTGATTTGATGGGTAGCAGATACAGGGGGTGATTGATGGGTGATCAGTGGGTGATTAGATGGCAGAACAGATGTAAACAATGCACTTTGGAGGTGATCTGAGGGTTGGTCTGTGGGCAATCTGATGGTGTGGGTGGGTGATCAGATGCCCATAAGAGGCAGGTTAGGGTCTGATCTGATAGGTGGCAGTGACAGGCGATGATTGACGGGTGATTGACGGTACAGTACACGGGGGGGGGGGGGTCTGAGGAGGAGTTGAGAGTGTGGGGGGGGGTGATCAGAAGCCCCCAGGGGGTAGTTTAGGACATATACAAAAAAATAGCGTTAACAGATAGTGACAGGGAGTGATTGATGGGTGATTAGGGGGGTGATTGGGTACAAACAGGGATCCGGGGGGTGGGCAAGGGGGGGTCTGAAGGGTGCTGTGGGCGATCAGAGGGAAGGGGGCTAGATCAGTGTGCTTGGGTGCTTACCTGGGTGGCTGCAGCCTGCCCTGGTGGTCCCTCGATCACTGGGACCACCAGGGCAGGAGGCAGCCTGTATAATACTTTGTATACATTACAAAGCGTATTATACGCTTCTATAGCGGTGTTCAGGCAGCCACCCGCCGGCGCTTCCGAACGGCCGGCGGGTTACTGCACAAGGGGGGCGGAGCCTGTCACCGGCAGCTGATCGCTTCACGCATGACGTGATCGCTGCATCACCACGCCCACCAATGGGCGTAATGTGGTAGTTTGGGCCCAGCCCTTGCCGCCGCCCAACGGCTGTGGGCGGTCGGCAAGTGGTTAAAGAGGTCTATGAAAATTGTGGTGCAATCAAGAAGTTTGTGCAAGTTTAGTCAAGGTGGCTGAACACCCAGGGTATTTACCTTGATGGCACTGTGCACTTATCAAGGAGTGCCGCCGTATAAGGTTGTATACATATTTAAAGGGACCGTAAGCAGACCGTTAAAATGAAAATCTGCACTTACCTGAGGCTTCCTCCAGCCAGCCCCCCCCCCCGTAGCCTGCATAGTCCCTCGGCGTCCTCTGAGTCCCCTCCATGGACCTGCTGGTGGCCCCATAAGCCCAGCAACTTCGGGCAAAGTAGTGCACAACTGCACATGCGCAGTCTGTCCATGCATCCGGCTTAATCATGTGCCCGTTGCCGTAAGCATCATGAACGGTTCTTGAAAGACTCACAGGAGCGTGATTGCGTGATCGAGCTGAGGTTTTGAGTGTGGAATTCTGAGGAGAAAATGAATTTAATCCATTTTGGAATAAGGTAGTAACATAACAAAATGTGGAAAAAGTGATGCGCTGTGAATACTTTTTGGATGCACTATATTTTAAAGGAGTTGTGAGGTGAAAACATAAATGTACCTTTACTTACCTGGGGCTTCTTCCAGCCCCTACAAGTCTCTCTGGTCCCTTGCTGCTGCCCCGGTCTTCTCCTTGGTCCACAGGAGCCTCTGAACGAATTGCTGACTTATGCACATCTTCAGTGCAAGAACACGCCTACCTAGCTAGGAGCATACGGCACCGATGGGTCAGTGACTCTTCAAAGGCTCCTGCGTGACCCAGGAGAAGACCGGAGCTACAACGAGGGACCACAGAGACTTCTAGGGGCTGGAAGAAGCCCCAGGTATGTAAAGCTACATTTATGTTTTCACCTTACAACTCTGTACTTATGTTGATTGATTGAAATTGGATTCTCCCGTTGAAAAATGGGAAAACATCAGCTGTATTGACATTGGCCGGCTCAAAAGTAAATTACAGACAATAAGACAACATGGCCTATCAATAATTGGCCCACACTCCTTTAATACTCAGATATGGATGTTGTCTAGAATAGTTGCCTTATCTATCCTTACCAAGTTAACCAATTGCAGACATCAGTGAATGAAATCTTTGACCTGTTTTGGTGCTGTTATCGCTGCCAGGGTGTAGATTTCATTACCTGCCACCTGCACGCTCTCGCCATGATCACATGCACCCAAACGGGGAGATTAAGGTGTCATATGACAGCTGCCATCTCCCCTTGCTGATCAGGAGCCATGGCGATGCTCCTAAACACTTTGATTGCCGCTGATCGTAGTGATCACTGAAGTAGCTGCAGCGTGCAAGAGAAGACTGGCTCTCACCTCTCCTCGGTTCCCCCGGCAATCATCGTTCCTCTCTGCTCCACATGGCTTTCAGCATCACACTGCCCCTAGTGTCAGGTCCTGGCTTGATGACGTCATGAAGCCGGGACACGGTACTTAGCGGTAGTGCGGGCAGAGCTGCTCATCGCTGGACCTAGGGGAGGTGAGTAATAAGAATGCCTGACTACCTATACAGGGGACCCATGCCTGGCTACCTATACAGGGAGCACCTATTTATTTATTTATTGTATTTATAAAGCGCCAACATATTACGCAGCGCTGGCTACCTATGCTTGGCTACCTATACAGGGGGCACCTATGCCTGGCTATCTATACAGGTGGCACATATAGTTGGCTACCTATACAGGGGGTATCTATTCCTGGCTACCTATACTTGAGGCAGCTATAACTGGCTACCTATACTGGGGGCACCCATGCCTGGCTACCTATACTGGGGACACCTACGCCTGGCTACCCATACTAGGGGCACCTATAGCTGGCTACCTATACTGGGGGCACCTATGCTGGAGGGTCTACATTTGGCTACCTGGCCTGCCTTTCCAATTTCTCTTTTTTGGTGGTGGTGGTGGTGGGGGGGGGGGGGGGTAGGAGGGGGTTCCACCCATTCTAAGTTCAGCAGGGGGGGGCAGTGATTTCTTTTTGCACCCCTGCATGGAACCACCCACTAGACCACTAGAGAGTTAAAGGGACCCACTGGACCACCAAGGAAATCAAGTGTGCTCACATAAAAGCATTTATACTTACCTGGGTCATCCTCCAGCCCCATGGGCTCCCTTGAAGTCTTCCTGGGATGTTCGTATCCTCCTCTGGCTGGCACAGTCTCTCTCTCTAGTTGTCCCAAGGCGTTCTGTACTGCCCATGTGCATCATGGCCGCACGTAAACCCATTGCGCTCATAACCCCACCTACTTTTAAAACCATGCCCATTACATAATAAAATAGTTAATTAACCTTTCCCGTTCACCCTTTCCCTCTTATGTTTATTATTAAAAATACTTGTATTATTTTTTCAGTTCAAGGCAAAAAACAAATAAGCCTGTACAAAAACCCACTTTTATTTGAAATCAAATAGCATAAATTGGCACAGGAACAAAAGTTTTATGATAAAGGGAGAACTATAGCCCAAAACATTTTCTGTTTTTTATGTACAGTAGCACTTTTTATCTTTAAACTATAAAAGGTTAAAACTAAGGAATAATGTATTTTTTCAGTTTGTAACTTTTTTTTTGCTTTAAAAAGCATAAAAAATAAAATTATTCTTGAGAAAAAAAACTTCCCAAAGAAAGACTAGTTTGTTCGGAAAAAACAATATACAGGCTGGGCCATTTATATGGATATACCTTAATAAAATGGGAATGGTTGGTGATATTAACTTCCTGTCTGTGGCACATTAGTATATATGAGGGGGGAAACTTTTCCAGATGGGTGGTGACCATGGCGGCCATTTTAAAGTCAGCCATTTTGAATCCAACTTTTGTTTTTTGAAAAGAAAGAGGGTCAAGTGACACATCAAACTTTTTGGGAATTTCACAAGAAAAACAATGGTGTGCCTGGTTTTAACGTAACTTTATTCTTTCATGCATTATTTACAAATTTCTCTTTGTTTACAGCCATTGACATGTCACCGAGATTAACACATGAGGAGTGGATAGAAATTGTGTTGATGTCTGGTGAACGCAGTAACTGGGTAATTGCAGCAGATTTCAATGCAAGACACCATACAAGACCACCCATCTCCCATGCTACAGTTAGCAAAATGCTTGCTAAGTTTTGTGAAACTGGTTCAATGTTGGATTTGCCAAAATGTGGACGCATGAAATCTGTCACTAATGAAGAAACATCAGTGGCTGTCCTAGCTTCATTCAGCAAGAGCCCACAGCGTAGCACTCGCCGCATGTCACTGTAGAGTGGCATTAGTTGAACATCCCTTCGGCGGATATTAGCTACTCACAAATGGCACCCTTACAAACTCCAGCTACTGCAGCATCTTAACGAGGATGACCTGTATCGGCGCACTGAATTTGCAGAATGGGCAAAACAAAAATTGGAACAGGACCCTCAGTTTACGCAGAAGATTTTGTTCAGTGATGAGGCAAACTTTTATGTGAATGGTGAAGTTAACAAACAAAACCACTGCTATTGGTCTGACACTAACCCACATTGGATAGCTCCCTCCAAGACTGTTGTAACAAAAAAAATGATGGTATGGTGTGGTATATGAGGTACAAAGATAGTGGGGCCATTCTTCATCAATGGAAACCTCAAGGTCACTGGATATGCGAAAATTGCCTCATGATGATGTGTTTCCCTCTTTATGCACTGAAGCTGGCATGTTCCTTGAGTTTTTCCAGCAAGATGGTGCACCACCACATTATGGGTGTCAGGTCCGAGCATTCCTAGATGAACAGTTTCCTGGAAAGCGGATTGGCCATCGTGGGCCAGTTGAATGGCCCCCAAGGTCTCCCGATCTGACCCCCTTAGACTTTTATCTTTGGGGTCATCTGAAGGCAATTGTCTATGCTGTGAAGATACGAGATGTGCAGCACCTGAAACTAAGGGTACTGGAAGCCTGTGCTAGCATTTCTCTTGCAGTGTTGCTATCAGTGTGTGAAGAGTGGGAGAAGAGGGTTGCATTGACAATCCAACACAATGGGCAGCACATTGAACACATTTTATAAGTGGTCAGAAACTTGTAAATAACTCATGAAAGAATAAAGTTATGTTAAAACCAAGCACACCATTGTTTTTCTTGTGAAATTCCCAATAAGTTTGATGTGTCACATGACCCTCTTCCTATTGAAAAAAACAAAAAATGGATTTAAAATGGCCGACTTCAAAATCGCCACATGGTCACCACCCATCCTGAAAAGTTTCACCCTCACATATACTAATGTGCCACAAACAGGAAGTTAATATAACCAACCATTCCCATTTTATTAAGGTGCATCCATATAAAAGGCCCACCCTGTATATCACTTAGTAGTGTTAAAGGACAACTGAAGTGAGAGGTATATGGAAGCTGCTATATTTATTTCATTTTAAGCAATACCAGTTGCCTGGCTATCCTGCTGATCCTCTGCCTCTAATACTTTTAGCCATAGACCCTGAACAAGCATGCAGCAGATCAGGTGTTTCTGAAATTACTTTCAGATCTGACACAATTATCTGCATTCTTGTTTCTGGTGTTATTCAGACACTACTGCAGCCAAATAGATCAGAAGGGCTGCCAGGCAACTGTTATTGTATAAAAGGAAATAAATATGGCAGCCTCCATATTCATCTCACTACAGTTGTGCTTTAAGTAGTGGTAAAGTTATTACTGATTGCATAGGGACAAAGCTAAAATATAAAAACTGCTGTGGTTCTAAACTGGGTTTTATATGTCAGTGCTAAAGTGGTTAAGATCTGTTTCTGCTTTAACTTGGGGTTTAAGCTTCAAACAGATTTTCAAAGACTGAAAAAGTCTGACTTACAACCTTCTGCTTTATGCTGAAATAACACACAATGTTTAGAAAATCATACAGAACTATACCATTTCCACTTAAGACCCTCAAAAGTAAAAATTTCTCTGAACGACAATTTACTGTGGTAATGGCATCCCATTCAAATGTAGTACAGAACAAGAGACAACAGGCCTAATGCAAATGTCAGACTCGCCAGTGTTAAAACGCTGGTTAGTCCAATAATCAAGCGATAATAACGTTGTCTGATTTAACTGCACTTAGCCCTAGGCAGGGTGCTGTCAGACATGAGCATTAGCTTAGATCTGCATAAAGCAGGTTTAACGCCTGTCTTCCGCTGCTGCGTATGGGAAGTGTATGGGAATCTCCTTTAATACTGAGATCCACAGAGCTTTCCGTCGGTCCAGTGCTGAACTACCAATCTCCCCCCCAGAGCTGAGCTGGACACCCCCAAGTAACTCACCACGAAGCACCACCGAACATCTGCCACCACTCACCCCAACTCACGTCACTGTAATTGACTTTGAGCCCCGGCAAAGCATCTTAGAAGCTACAGCCACGGTCTTGACCAATGAGGATTTTCAAAGATGCTCTGCCGATGCTCAAAGTCAATTACAGCATCCGGAGTTGCGAGGAGGGGCAGCGAAAGTTTGGCGATAGGTACAGGCTTTTGCGATGGGTGCACGTGTATATCCTGGGAAAGCGAGGTAGTAGTGCCGTGGTGAAGAAAGGCAGCCCCACAATGCAAAACCTCACTTCCCATCACCAGGGATATGGGAGCATCACTCAGGCTTCCGCCTGAGTAATGCTCCCTAACAACTGGCAATTGCATGAGTGAAACCTGCAATAGGATTTGTCAGTAATTTTCATGCGGTGGCAAGATGATAAGCAGCTCACATGTGCAAGCTACTTATCACCTGGAATTGCATCAGGCCCAACATGTTTCAGTCTTCATGGTGACCTTATTCATGACAAAGCTGCCATTGCTAAATATACATAGCGTAAAAAAAAACACATAAATTAACAGACAGCTAAATCACAAAATCAACCCTCAAAAGGAGCAATAGATGAAACATGGAATGGAATAGTACACACCTACAAAATAATACAGAAGTTGTATACATTAGGGCTAGATTCACAGTGGGCTTTTGGTTCCATGTAAACGAAAAAACGCAATGTATCGGGAAAGCAGTGATGCGTGTCAGTGTCATATGCATGTTGTTTGGCATACAGTGAAGCATACAATGACAAGTATGCTTCATTGTAACTGTTAATAGGTGCATGTTGTGGCAACGAACTGAAGCCTACATGCAGTGCGTTATGCATGGCAATGAAGCTGCCGCACTGTATGCATTGGATAAGTGATGCATTTCAGTGTGGCAAGCCCCACTACAAATCTTCTGTTATGCCACACCACTGTGAACAAAGCCTAAACAGTATGGGAATTCACAGAAAGTGGGAACAAGAATTAGTCAAACACGAAGAACATGGGATAATACACTAAACCTCAGACAAAATAAAACACACAGTTTAGGCCTTATGCTAATCTGTGTCCTCCTGGAAAGAAAACATTTTTGTATCTGCAGGTTTCAGACTAGTAAATCAATACCCTTCCTATAGGAATGTATCCTCTCCTCATCACATATGAAGAGTTAACAGCAGATGAATTAGATGGATTTCTAAAATTCAAAAGCGTTCCGCTACTCATCATCTGAGGCTGCATATAGTACTGCCTACATGCTAGACTTGACACAAAGTCACCAAATAACTTACAAATTACAAATGTACTATTACAATAAAATTGTTCTATAGTGAAGATAGCCCAATAAAACAATAATGCACTGAAGATGAAGAATTGTAAACTCTAGAATAATGACAAGCTATCTATCCACATTATTAGGAGCCTACCTGGCATAACAACATGGACTCCGTAGAGGCTCTGTAATCTATTAACCTTTTGGGGACCACGGACGTTGAATCAACATCCAGCAGGTGGTGCTACGGTTATGACCGGACGTTGATTCAATGTCCGCGCTGACAAACCATCCTGACGCGATCGTGCGCACCAGAGAGGGGAGATTAAGCTGTCATATGACAGCTGGCATCTCCCCCAAGTGATCAGCAGCCATCGCGTATGGCTGCTGATCACGTGATCACTACGATCGCCGTCAGATCGTAGTGATCAATTTGACAGCTGCGGTGGTAGGGGGGAAAAGAAGAGGATCCACTCACCTCTGTGCCAATCCAGCGATGATCGGCGACCCCCTCTGCTCTGGCCGGCATCTCTGCTCCGTCTGACGTTAGCACCGGGTCCCGGCTTGATGACGTCATCAAGCCGCGACCCAGACCTGAGCATCATTTTGAGCGGAGATGCCAGCTGAAGAAGAGGTGGCTACTGCGGCTCATCGCTGGAGCCTGGAAGGTGAGTGATGGCTGCCAGCTACAGGGGGGACACCTGCCTCCATGGGGGACACTATGCCCAGCCAGCCACAGACAGGATCCGGCCGCCCGACCCCCCCAAACGCGCCCCCCCCCTTCCATGCAAATTGCCCTGGTCCTTAAGGGGGGGTTTGGCGGCAGGTCCTGAAGTGGTTAACAAACTAGGTGTTAAACATGAAGCCTATGAAGGTACTCTCTGACTCAAATACACAGCCAGCATCTATCATTTTTGTTTATCATCATGTAAAAATGGAATATGTAGAAGCTTTCCAGAGGCGCCAATAGAATAAAAGTCACTTAAACGAGCTTAAAACCGATGGGGCAGTGGTGGGCCTATCCCATCCATGCGGACAAAGCAAACAAAGGAAGGACTGTGGCATCAACAGTCAAACAACAATTTATTTATACTCCACAGTAAAAATAGGCAATGCGTTTCACGGGCTCAATCCCGCTTCATCAGGCCAATGAAAAAGGAGCATACAGCTGAAAACAAAGTGTCAGAGGACATAGTGTAAGGCAGGTTTTGTGAGTATCGCTCATGTTCACAAACAATTCAATGTCAAAACATAACTATATGAACATCAAAACATATTCAGAGGTACTTATTATGCAACACTCTTAAATCATGCAATTCTATGCAAAGTGATTTTATGCAGAACATTTTCATGTAGAAAACTCAGGATTTAGCCTATTAGCTCTACTGGCCACTGTATTCCTTTTGCTTTTCATGCAACAGTTATAAATAGAGGTACATTTGATCAGGTGAATAAATGCATGTAAATTAATATGTTCCTTAATGGGATCAAGTGGTATATAATAATAAATGGGAGCTACCTGTTGATTCAGTATTGTATCTAAATTTAAAGAAAGACGGGGAGGGCAAACGTGTCACCAAGAGAGGTAAAAACGTATTTACAGCTAAAAGGACAAAGAGTAAAAATATATAGAGTAAAAATATGGAGTAAAAATACAGAACAAAAATATAAAGTAAAAAATATATATATATACATATTATTATCTATAGAATATAGGGTAAACATATGTATTATTACCAGGATGAGGACGAGGTCAATCAAAGTATAATAGTACTAGAAATGGTAGTGATAATGATCTCTGTTAAACAATAAAACAATAGAACAATAAGACAATCAAACAACAGACCAGCGTTGCCTGAACACTGGCTTACCTTAACAGCATCAAAACCACACTGAGCGCCTCTGTAATCACATAGAATGCTCCAGTGTCTTAAGAAGGGGGAGTGTAAACTTTTCCACCAATCAGCAACTGCCATGTGGAACGTATGATGTCATTGCTGTGGGGCGGAGTAGAGATGGAAAAGTACCAAGTGTGAAAACTTACACACTGGCGTGATGGCTGCTGCCTATAGTGGCTACATAGTGTAATGGTCAAGGGCTCTGCCTCCAACACAGGCGACCCAGGTTCAAATCCCGGCACAGCAAGCCAGCACCCAATTTAGTTTTTGGACATCAGTAATAATGAGGTAAACAAACATTTTGGAGTGTGAGGGAGATAACGTGGTAATAAAAAGTTTATAAAAAATATGTGTAAATAATAATAATAATAATAATAATAATAATAAAAATGTATATATATATATATATATATATATAAAAATAATAATAATAATAAATAATAAAAATAAATAAATAAATAAATTTAAAATTAATAATACTAATAATAATAATAATAAAAAGAGAGCGACATTTAAAAACTATAGCGGCTATATGTGGATCCAACATTCAGTAAACCTTTTCCAGTACTTCATTCAGTCCTTCTGGAATAAGGGTTTTGAGTACTTGGATCCAATACATTTCTCTTTTTTTGAGATTTTCATGGGCGTTGGGTGTAGTCTCACCAATAGAGTCAATCAAGGTTATGGAGAAGGAGTCTGGGTTACTGTGGTGGTGTGAATGAAAATGCCTGGAGACACTGTGGAAGGGAAATTTATTTAAGATGTTTCTCTTGTGCTGTCCTATCCTGTTACGTGCCATTTGTGTTGTCCTGCCCACATACTGGAGACGACAGGCACAGGTTATGACGTAAATGATATATTTTGATAGGCAAGTGTTGTCATCCACATATAGCCGCTATAGTTTTTAAATGTCGCTCTCTTTTTATTATTATTATTATTAGTATTATTAATTTTAAATTTATTTATTTATTTATTTTTATTATTTATTATTATTATTTTTATATATATATATATACATTTTTATTATTATTATTATTATTATTATTATTTACACATATTTTTTATAAACTTTTTATTACCACGTTATCTCCCTCACACTCCAAAATGTTTGTTCACCTCATTATTACTGATGTCCAAAAACTAAATTGGGTGCTGGCTTGCTGTGCCGGGATTTGAACCTGGGTCGCCTGTGTTGGAGGCAGAGCCCTTGACCATTACACTATTTAGCCACTATAGGCAGCAGCCATCACGCCAGTGTGTAAGTTTTCACACTTGGTACTTTTCCATCTCTACTCCGCCCCACAGCAATGACATCATACGTTCCACATGGCAGTTGCTGATTGGTGGAAAAGCTTACACTCCCCCTTCTTAAGACACTGGAGCATTCTATGTGATTACAGAGGCGCTCAGTGTGGTTTTGATGCTGTTAAGGTAAGCCAGTGTTCAGGCAACGCTGGTCTGTTGTTTGATTGTCTTATTGTTCTATTGTTTTATTGTTTAACAGAGATCATTATCACTACCATTTCTAGTACTATTATACTTTGATTGACCTCGTCCTCATCCTGGTAATAATACATATGTTTACCCTATATTCTATAGATAATAATATGTATATATATATATTTTTTACTTTATATTTTTGTTCTGTATTTTTACTCCATATTTTTACTCTATATATTTTTACTCTTTGTCCTTTTAGCTGTAAATACGTTTTTACCTCTCTTGGTGACACGTTTGCCCTCCCCCGTCTTTCTTTAAATTTAGATACAATACTGAATCAACAGGTAGCTCCCATTTATTATTATATACCACTTGATCCCATTAAGGAACATATTAATTTACATGCATTTATTCACCTGATCAAATGTACCTCTATTTATAAGTGTTGCATGAAAAGCAAAAGGAATACAGTGGCCAGTAGAGCTAATAGGCTAAATCCTGAGTTTTCTACATGAAAATGTTCTGCATAAAATCACTTTGCATAGAATTGCATGATTTAAGAGTGTTGCATAATAAGTACCTCTGAATATGTTTTGATGTTCATATAGTTATGTTTTGACATTGAATTGTTTGTGAACATGAGCGATACTCACAAAACCTGCCTTACACTATGTCCTCTGACACTTTGTTTTCAGCTGTATGCTCCTTTTTCATTGGCCTGATGAAGCGGGATTGAGCCCGTGAAACGCGTTGCCTATTTTTACTGTGGAGTATAAATAAATTGTTGTTTGACTGTTGATGCCACAGTCCTTCCTTTGTTTGCTTTGTCCGCATGGATGGGATAGGCCCACCACTGCCCCATCGGTTTTAAGCTCGTTTAAGTGACTTTTATTCTATTGGCGCCTCTGGAAAGCTTCTACATATTGCTAAGTCCACCCTTGGTGGAGGGTTGTACCCATCTTCTTTCCATCTACAGAGAGCGACTTTTAATCCTGAGTGGGGTCAGGTTAATCTCCCCACCTGCCTTCACAGTGGTTGCCTAATGGTAACCCTGGTTTGTGAGTATTAAATTGTTATATTACTCATTATTAATTATCATCTATACAATATCACACTATTGGGCTCTTGGTGTCCCCCCTCCCTTTATGTAAAAATGGAAATTCATTTCTTTAACACAACTCACATAAATTCAAAAATCAACTATTATTTACTCACATGGAAAAACTAGCTTTACAGCTTACATTAAAATACCAGATCTCCTGGAACAAAACTAAAGAGCAAAGTTCAATGAATATGCCTGATTGTGTAGTATGTTTCTGTTTAGTGGATGTAGAAATTCCATGATATTTTTATATTGCCCCAATGGAACAAGACAGGCCTTTTCTCAGGTCTTTATTTAATTAACTATTTTTCCTAAGTTTTCTCATAGGAGATCATTTTTCATCTTCTGATTAAAAAAATGCTCAAGCCCTCTGCAATTTAAGCGACATTAAAAAAGGTGAAAAAGTTCTGTCAAAATTATCCTGAGTATTTTCTTACTTGCTGGTGGCTTAAAGGGTATTTAGGGATAAGGTGAGAAAATTTAGGAGAATAAATAAATGTAATAAGGACCTATGTATTCTGTGATTGTTATTCTTTGAACAAATGGTATGCCCTATCTTTTTAAAATGTAATGCCGCCTATAAATCACTAATTAAGTTTGATTAGTTATACATATACTTATTTAAATCAATGTAAGCTAATATTACACTTAAATAATTTAAAAAAAGTAAGTGTCATTTGCACACATTTTTTTAATCACATCTGTTAAGTGGAGTTTTTGGGGATTTCCAAGTAAAAAGAACACCTACAGCCATATACCAATGACAACCATAATATATGTATCGGGAGATTCAAGAGGGAGAATCACACAACACCCTTCAACAAGTTAGACAAGGGATGAAACATAAAGTGGTTCCCTCAAAGGGAATAAAAAGTGAAGCAGTGAACCCTAACGTGTTGTCTGAATTTTATCTGAACCTAGATGAAATTTCAAATATTTCTAGGGATTTGCCATTGACATTAACTTTTAATTTAGATATTTTTTTTACTTAGTTGGATGTGATAAATTTGCAAGTAAATTCATTTGGAATGTTCAGTGTACTAATGGTGGACTCTGAGGAGCTGGAGTACATTTGTTTTGTCTCTGTAATATATACCATTAAAAAAAAATCTTTGAATTTCATCTGAAGTGGGTAGAGTCATCCAAATCATTCATACCCATTGGGTCAATTCATGTATCCAGAACTGCCGATGTAATGCACAGAAAAAGTCTTAAATATACAGTAGGATTTAGGTAATTTGTGAAAATACCCCAACACTTTTAAAGTGGAATTAGGGCTGTTTTCCACTACATGCACTTGATCCATTTTTTGGATCACATGCATGCGTTTTATTTGAGTTTTAGTTCCCGATAACGGGGACTCTACCGTTATGTGAGGTGCCAATAGAAAGCTGTGTTGTTGTTATTGTAGTCAGCTCTCCCCACTGCCACAAGACTGTACTTTCATGAACAGAAAGCAAGCCATAAGACATGATAAGCAAACAGAGCATGGAACTTATCTACAGGACAGCAGCACTGGTCCAGAGCAGCAGACTGCTGCTTTTCTCAAGTGCCCAGCTTTCTCTGAACTGAAATTAATATGGCTGCTTCCAGTGCAGTGACATGGGAGAACTGTGAATTTTACACACTACATTACTTTGGGACAAGGGTATATGGGCATTACGAAGTTAGAATACAGGTTTTCATTGCAGAGTATGCTAAGCAAGATTGTAATCCCACTTGAGGATGGTATGTTTTTTTTTCTAATGGATAATTACACTAACTGTAAGGTGTGCTAAATGATAAGTCATGCAATAGAAGGCACTTGGTGACTACATTTAGTTACATGGCTTACAAACCACACATTACAAACACTGAGAGGGTAAATGGGGAAAACACCTGATATTATCCAATGGAAATCAACATGCCTCCCACAGAAGCAGGGACAAAAGCAAGAAGTTTTGAATCAGGATGATACCATTTATTGGCTAACTTAGAGATGGATAAACAGTGAGCTTTCGACTTATAAAAAGCCTTCGTCGGACTGGTTCCTGACCAAAACTGAAAAACACAGCTTATATACACTGACATACAGAGGAGAAACATTCTTTAGCAAACATAAATGTAATTAGATGCCTTAACTGTTACTGAGGAGGCTTTCCAAGGCATCCTATCTAAATTGATAAGATCAATAGAATCCTCAACATGACATAAAGCAGACTCTAGTGATGAAGAGACATCGTAAATTCCGAATTCAAATGGTAACAGGCCTGGTTACACGCACCATTAATTCTAAGCTTAAGAGAATTGTGGCATTTAAAGCCAGCACCTGAAAGCAAATAAAATGAATAGTGACAGTGAATTCCATCTTACACAGCATATGGCACAAAAATGAATGAAAAGATAGAAAAAATTAAAATTAAAAGAATTGTGGCATTTAAAACCCATCGTACCAGCACAAGAAGTTAGAGTCCTTGTTCAAACCATCTTCTACAGTTTTGAACCAATGTATACACTTAGTTTCTTGTGTTAGTCTCATGTTTCCCGATTTGAAGCCACCCATTAATACGGTGACGCGAAAATCGCTTAAACTGTGTCCAGGTAAACAAAAGTGTGTTGGTATTGGGAGATCAGTATATTTTGTAATATCCTTTTTCCTGCTGTTAATAGTGGATCTGTGGTGTGTCATGCGATCACGCAGTGGTTGACTTGTTTCTCCCACATAAATTCCTTTGGGGCATTTTGCACACATGATCACGTATACCACATTAGATGAGTCGCAGGAAAAAGTGCCTTGTACTTTGTATTCCTGTTGTGTACCTGGTATTAGTATCCTGTCAGTGGAATGGATGTGTTTACAGGTCCCGCACTTTTTCCCTCAGCAGAGGAATGTTCCATTCTGTTCTTGCCTATTTAAGGCACTCCTCACTATCATCTGCTTAAGATTGGGTGGCTGTCGGAACGCTAGGAGAGGAGGTTCAGGGAATATCTTTTTCAGTCTCTGATCCTTGTGTAGAACAGGATGAAGTTCTTTTGCAATCTTTCTTAAGATTTCCAGGCGTGGGTTGTAGGTTACTACCAGTGGGACACGGCTCTCTTCCTGGTTCTGCTTGTACTCCAGGAGCTGAGTCCTAGGGATGTTGTTAGCTTTCTTGATTTGGGTCTCAGCCATTAGAGGATTGTATCCCTGTTTTATGAAATTCTTCTTCAGGTAATCCAGGTGTTTGTCTTTGTCATCCTTGTCAGAACAGATCCGATTGCATCTTATTGCCTGGCTGTAAATTATGGAATTCTTTATATGTTTGGGGTGGAAACTGTCATACCTGAGGTATGTGGGACGATCCGTCGGTTTGCGGTACATGGACGTTTGTAAGCTGTTCTCTCTGATGTATATGGTGGTGTCAAGAAAGTTAATCTCCCTGTGAGAGTAGCTCAATTTCAGTTTGATTGTAGGATGGAAGGCATTGAAGTTCCTGTGAAATTGGATAAGATCCTCCTCACTTGCAGACCAGATGATCAAGATGTCATCGATAAAACGGAAGTAGGCCATGGGTTTTATATGACAAGTATTCAGGTATTCTTCTTCAATCTTTGCCATGAAGAGATTTGCGTACTGCGGTGCAAACCGTGAGCCCATTGCCACTCCCATTTGCTGTAAAGAGAGGTCCTCCCCAAAAGTGAAATAATTGTGGGTGAGAACGAATCTCATTAGTCCAGCAATTGAGTTTATAGGTGTGCCCAAACCTCGAAGATATTTGCGACAGGCCGCAATACCATCATTGTGGGGAATGTTGGTGTACAGAGATTCTACATCCATAGTGGCAAGAATGGTGCCTCCAGGCACTGGGCCAATGGCTGCCAGTTGGTTCAGGAGGTGTGTAGTATCCTGTATGTAGCTGGGTCTTTTACAGACTAGAGGCTTCAAAATGTTTTCCAACCACCCTGAGATATTCTCTGTGAGAGTTCCATTCCCTGAGATTATGGGCCTGCCTGGGTTCCCCTCTTTGTGGACTTTGGGAAGCATGTAAAAGCAGGCGGTTCTTGGCTTTTCCGGGATAAGAGCAGGGAAAAAGGAAACAAATGAGTCCATCTGCCACAAATAAGTGACAAAAGTCCAAGATTATGCAAGCAATATCTATGAGACTGGAGTGTACTTCTGCAGTCTGTATTCACATTGCTGACATTGTGGCTAGACTATACTAATTAGTCCATACTTGTAACTATTTCCAATTATAGCCTAGAATGTATTTAAATTCTGCATAGCATTTCTTTTACATACCAATTACCACTTCACCGTAATGCAGTTTTAACAACTGTATATATTCTTAGTTGAAAACCTCCGGCAGATGTTTTCTGAAACTGCCAATATTTGACATCTTCAAGACTGCTTAATAAAACATCTTTATAAATGAAGTAGCGCACTTCTTTACAGTCCTATTACATTTTCTCATAATTCTGGACCACTGTTTTACATCACATGCCAGCATGATTTTCACTCTGTGGGTTGTAATAACAAACCCTTTGAACATCAGATCAAACAGTTTTTTACCACTACCACCTTTAATTCTTTGTTACATATATTTAGCCCATGGTACTTGTGAGTCCTTCAAAGACAAGTATTATTACAACAGTGCCAACAGGTGCACAGACTTTTTCTGCTGTAGATGAGTGGACACATGCAGGAATAAATATGTTTTCACTCTTTATTGTATTATATTGGGATGATTTTTTAGGATTTGCATTGATTAAAAAAAAAGAATACAATGTTGCTACAACTTTTTTTTATTATTATTTATTGCATATTTTTTACTTTATACCGTAATTATATTTATTATATAATATATTTTGTTTACAGTTATAATTGGATGTGGTTGAATTTGTAATCTGAAGCTGAGGAGGAAAATACGTTTGCAATGCACTGTAACTAAACAAATGAAAATCTGAGCCTACGGATTGCCTTCTTTATGAAGTAGTATTGATTTAATACCCTGGACAGTAGTGTTACACCTGCTGAGGAGTGGAACCTGCACATGCCTGAGGGCTAAATGGTAGATTCTTTTGGCATTGAATTCTAAGAAAGCATTTCAAGCCTACATTTATGAATCATTTGTTCCTTCTGTCCATGCCCATATCAAAGCATACCATTCCGATTTTACAAGTCAGAAAAAAAAAAAAACAATACTGGCGAACAATAATTTTGTTACAATGATTTTGGTGAAGTGTTCTAAGCATATTTTAAAAGGCTGAATCTAAATATGAAATAATTTCTATTTTTATCAAACTTAGTTTACTTTGGATGGAAGAGGAAGCCTGATGCCGAGGCTGAAATTTAGTAAGTATTTTTTTCTTTAAGTCAATGGGGAGGGAGAGACTAATGATGTTTCTAGGAATACAAGTTTTGTCCACCTGCTCAGAGAAAACCTAGACTGGATGATGCAGGCTGGTAGCTATGAACCAGAACATGCTAACTAGAAACTGCTAAAACAGCATGCTAACTAGAAAATTTGGGGGAAAAAAACCTGCATGTGTTCTGACAGAAAATTCTCTTTTTTCAAAATAAGAAAACTTTTGCATGCGTTTTGCATGAATTTCTAGAAATGTCTTACAGTTAGAACAGTGCAAAATCAATGCTAATTTGTAGTAGAAAGAAGAAGCAGTTGATACGACTTCTAAAACTCATGCAAAGCTTCCACACTAAGGGGTTTTACTGTCAACTTGTGCTGTATGTGTTGTTTTATTCCCCACACGATTGAAGTAAAGTTTTCTTTCACAGTTGTCAGTCATATCTCCTCCTTGTAAACCACAGACAGCAGCTATACTAAGATATTTTTTTTTATGTAGCAGGCGTATCTGGACTGATTGACACTCAGTTCATCTTACCCTAAGAGGGGCTCTGACTGATGCGGTTTTCCATTAAACTACTATTGTGAGTCATCCTGTTCTGTGTTAAAGCTGCTCAGAGGATTCTCTCACAGACAGCAACAATTCTGAGAATCCTTCTTATATCCTCCTGTTTTAGAACAGTTTTAGAAGGAAATTGCACCTTCTTAAAATGTCTGAGACAGTTCTGCATGATTTCTAGAAACCTTCTAAGGTTTTCCTCTTAGACACTATTGATAAATTTGGCCCAGTGAGAGCTCCAACTTGAGAGCCCTAGAGGAACATTTATCAAGAGTGTCTGAGACAAAATAGGCTTTAGAAATCCGTGCAGAACTGTTTCAAACATATTAAGAAATCGTACAGTTGTACAGAGGCGCCAAAATTATAAAAGTAGGATAAAATCTTTTAAAAAAGAACAATGGGGGGTTAGTGGTGGACTTACCTCCCCAAAATAGACACAGAAAAATGTTGCTTAATTCAACAAAAGTGATTTATTTACATACTCCGGATAGATTCAACGCGTTTCGTGGGCACATCCCACTTCATCAGGCAATAAAATTGGAGTGCAATCAACTTATACGTTCTCAGTACAAGCATTGGCGCTTCTGTCTGTCGTGTTGCATCTATCCGGAGTATGTAAATAAATCACTTTTGTTGAATTAAGCAACATTTTTCTGTGTCTATTTTGGGGAGGTAAGTCCACCACTAACCCCCCATTGTTCTTTTTTAAAACATTTTATCCTACTTTTATACTTTTGGCACCTCTGTACAACTGTACAATAAGTGTGTCCACCCCTGGTGGAGGGGACTTGGTTCTCTTCTTTCCGATCTACAGAGAGCGACTTCTTAATCCTGAGTGGGGACAGGTCTAATACTCCCCACCTGCCTTCAAAGTGGTTGCCTGATACGGTAACCCACATTTATGAGTATAACATTATACTTCTCCTTCTCTACCCATAAGTTACAGTGCATACTACACTATATTGGGCTCTCGGTGTTCCCCCTCCTTATATATTAACCATTTCAGCCCACTGGGATTTTTCACCTTATGCATCAGAGTAATTTTCACCTCCCATTTATTCGCTAAGAACTTTATCACTACTTATCACAATTTATTGATCTATATCTTGTTTTTTCCACCACTAATTAGGCTTTCTTTGGGTGGTAAACTTTGCTAAGAATTATTTTTTTTATAAATGCATTTTAACAGGATTAATAAGAAAAAAATGGAAAAAATGCATTATTTCTCAGTTTGCGGCCATTATAGCTTTGAAATAATCCACACTACCATAATTAAAACCTATGTATTTTATTTGCCCATTTGTCTCGGTTATTATACCATTTAAATTTTGTCCCTATCACAATGTATGGTGCCAATATTTTATTTGGAAATAAAGGTGCATTGTTTCTGTTTTGCGTCCATAACTATTTACAAGCTTATAATGTAAAAAATGTTCGTAGTATACCCCCTTCAAATGCATATTTAAAAAGTTCAGACCCTTAGGTAACTATTTATGTGTTTTTTTATTGTAACTTTTTTTTTCCATTAAAAAATTTATTTGGGTAATATGTTGGTGTGGGAAATAAACAGTTAATTTTTAATGTTGTTATATGGGTAAATTGCAATGTAAAAAATATGTAGATGTAGTTTTACTATTTGGCCACAAGATGGCAACCTTCATTTTTTTCCCCTCCTTGTGCTTCTCGCTAAGCGGAAGCACAAGGGGGATGCGGAAATTTTGACGCGCAGAAAGACTGAAGCCTCTTGTAAGAGCGCTTCGGTTTTTCTGCGGAGGACACGGATTGGTGATTGGGAATTCCCGTTCACTGATCCCAGGGCTACCGGGGACACCACTGGGGCACCCGTGATCGTGCGCAGGAGCGCACCGAAGCGCGGCACCGCAGCAGAGCAGCCGCCCGGACATGAGCTTCACGTCCGGGCGGCAGAAATGGTTAAGAAATCACTAGATCATGTCTAGCCTGCACTGCACAATCTGTGTAGAAGTGCTATTAAAGTGTACCAAAGACGGCAAGTAACAAAGATTTTTTACTTAACCAGGGCTTCCTCCATGTGCAGAAGACCCTGACTGACGCAACTGAGCCAGTTACCGGGGCTGATAGTTGCTGAATGGACGTACGATGGCGAGGGACTCAGACATGCTTATGGGGCTGGAGGAAGCCCCAGGTAAGTACAAAATCTTTGTTACTTGCCGTCTCTAGTTTCCTTTAAGCACTTCTAAATCTGCTGTAGTTTAGGAATGGATTTGCACTTTTCTTAACTGTAGTGCAGTTCTAGAAATTCACACTAAGCTGACACTATTAAGTAGGATGTAAGAAGTATCTTATTATCATGCAGAACAGTTTCCCCATGTCTG